>NC_058414.1:24713453-24727008 GCF_002201575.2 Neomonachus schauinslandi | reverse complement strand
AAAAATAGAAATGGAAGGAAAACTTCCAAACTCGTTTTATGAGGCCAGCATTACCTTGATCCCAAAACCAGACAAAGATCCCATCAAAAAGGAGAATTACAGACCAACATCCCTGATGAACATGGATGCAAAAATTCTCACCAAAATACTAGCCAATAGGATCCAACAGTACATTAAAAGGATTATTCACCACGACCAAGTGGGATATATCCCTGGGCTGCAAGGTTGGTTCACCATCCGCAAATCAATCAACGTGATACAATACATTAACAAAAGAAAGAACAAAAATCATATGATCCTCTCAATAGATGCAGAAAAAGCATTTGACAAAGTACAGCATCCTTTCTTGATCAAAACTCTTCAGAGTATAGGGATAGAGGGTACATACCTCAATATCATAAAAGCCATCTATGAAAAACCTACAGCGAATATCATTCTCAATGGGGAAAAACTGAGAGCTTTCCCCCTAAGGTCAGGAACGCGGCAGGGATGTCCACTATCACCACTGCTATTCAACATAGTATTGGAAGTCCTAGCCACAGCAATCAGACAACAAAAAGAAATCAAAGGCATCCAAATTGACAAGGAAGAAGTTAAACTCTCACTCTTTGCAGATGATATGATACTTTATGTGGAAAACCCCAAAGACTCCACCCCAAAACTGCTAGAACTCATACAGGAATTCAGTAAAGTGGCAGGATATAAAATCAATGCACAGAAGTCAGTGGCATTCCTATACACCAACAACAAGACAGAAGAAAGAGAAATGAAGGAGTCGATCCCATTTACAATTGCACCCAAAACCATAAGATACCTAGGAATAAATCTAACCAAAGAGACAAAGGATCTGTACTCAGAAAACTGTAAAATACTCATGAAAGAAATTGAGGAAGACCCAAAGAAATGGAAAAACGTTTCATGCTCATGGATTGGAAGAACAAATATTGTGAAGATGTCAATGCTACCTAGAGCAATCTACACATTCAATGCAATCCCCATCAAAATACCATCCACTTTTTTCAAAGAAATGGAACAAATAATCCTAAAATTTGTATGGAACCAGAAAAGACCCCGCATAGCCAGAGGAATGTTGAAAAAGAAAAGCAAAGCCGGCAGCATCACAATTCCAGACTTCCAGCTCTATTACAAAGCTGTCATCATCAAGACAGCATGGTACTGGCACAAAACCAGACACATAGATCAATGGAACAGAATAGAGAGCCCCGAAATGGACCCTCAACTCTATGGTCAACTCATCTTTGACAAAGCAGGAAAGAATGTCCAATGGAACAAAGACAGTCTCTTCAACAAATGGTGTTGGGAAAATTGGATAGCCACATGCAGAAGAATGAAACTGGACCATTTCCTTACACCACACACAAAAATTGACTCCAAATGGTTGAAAGACCTCAATGTGAGACAGGAGTCCATCAAAATCCTAAAGGAGAACACAGGCAGCAACCTCTTTGACCTCCGCCGAAGCAACTTCTTCCTAGAAACATCGCCAAAGGCAATGGAGGCAAGGGCAAAAATGAACTATTGGGACTTCATCAAGATAAAAAGCTTTTGCAAAGCAAAGGAAACAGTCAAAAAACCAAAAGACAACCGACAGAATGGGAGAAGATATTTGCAAATGACATATCAGATAAAGGGCTAGTACCCAAAATCTATAAAGAACTCATCAAACTCAACACCCAAAGAACAAAGAATCCAATCAAGAAATGGGCAGAAGACATGAACAGACATTTTTCCAAAGAAGACATCCAAATGGCCAACAGACACATGAAAAAGTGCTCAATATCGCTCGGCATCAGGGAAATCCAAATCAAAACCTCAATGAGATACCACCTCACACCAGTCAGAATGGCTAAAATTAACAAGTCAGGAAATGACAGATGTTGGCGGGGATGCGGAGAAAGGGGAACCCCCCTACACTGTTGGTGGGAATGCAAGCTGGTGCAGCCACTCTGGAAAACTGTATGGAGGTTCCTCAAAAAGTTGAAAATAGAGCTACCATATGATCCAGCATTTGCACTACTGGGTATTTACCCCAAAGATACAAAAGTAGGGATCCGAAGGGGTACGTGCACCCCGATGTTTATAGCAGCAATGTCCACAATAGCCAAACTGTGGAAAGAGCCAAGATGTCCATCAACAGATGAATGGATAAAGAAGATGTGGTATATATATACAATGGAATACTATGCAGCCATCAAAAGGAATGAGATCTTGCCATTTGCAACAACGTGGATGGAACTGGAGGGTATTATGTTGAGTGAAATAAGTCAAACAGAAAAAGACATGTATCATATGATCTCACCGATATGAGGAATTCTTAATCTCAGGAAACAAATTGAGGGTTGCTGGATTGGGGGGTGGGGTGGGAAGGATGGGGTGACTGGGTGATAGACACTGGGGAGGGTATGTGCTCTGGTAAGCGCTGTGAATTGTGCAAGACTGTTGAATCTCAGATCTGTACCTCTGAAACAAATAATGCAATATATGTTAAGAAAAAAAAAAAGAAGAAGAAGAAGAAGGTAGCGGGAGGGGAAGAATGAAGCGGGGGAAATTGGAGGGGTAGACGAACCATGAGAGACGATGGACTGTGAAAAACAAACAGGGTTCTAGAGGGGAGGGGGGTGGGAGGATGGGTTAGCCTGGTGGTGGGTATTGAGGAGGGCACATTCTGCATGGAGCACTGGGTGTTATGCACAAACAATGAATCATGGAACACTTCATCTAAAACTAATGATGTAATGTATGGGGATTAACATAAGAATAAAAAAAAAATAGAGAGAGCCTGTGAAATTGGGACATTAATATTAATGAATCCTTATCTGAACCCATAGGCTGGCGAGGCCTGCAGACATTCTGGGTAACTTGCTGTAATAAAGATGTATTCCTATGACAATTTGTCTTGGGAAATCCCTACATACGAAATTGAGTGAATACACTTATTTGGGGAATGCTTTTGAACATCTAGATTTCTTTATGACTCCTAACTCTAATCCCTCATGGAGATTACTAATCTCCAGACTGTCTTCATTTTATCTAGGCTGTAGCTCTATAACCTTCTCTTTCCTAAACAAAGACACACAGACCACTCTGAAAAATTTTCAGTCCAGGAACCCAGGTAACATTTTCACAACTCTTAAGTTACATGGATTATGAACCGTAGGAATATAAGACCCCTTCACAAATGAATTCTGTACTGATGTTTTTTTTCCTCCTTATCAACTACAGCCCCAGGCCAAGTGAAGAAAAAACCTGAGGTTCTCCCAATCTCTATCACACACAGATTGATTTTGCTAAAGTATTGTAAATTTACCTCTAGATGAATTGCTAATCAAGATGTTACTGGGATATGATTGTAATAATATGTTTGTAAAGTAAGATCTAAAAAATATGTGTGCCATTGAGTTTTACCTCTGCTGGGTTATAAGTACCCATTTTAGTCTTTATAAAGACATATCAAAATTTCTCTGTCATGCTAACATGAGGGTAATACATACAACGAAGACTGGTTGTCATAATTGGCAGCATGGACAGCACTCTTCAGTGGATTCAGTTCATTTAATTAATATTTATCAAGAGCCCAGACGGAGCCTGGCAGTCTGTGAAGTGCTAGCCACTCCCACCCTTACTGCCTTTTTGCCATCTGCTGCACATGAGAATGGTAGGCAACCAGCCACCTCAGGGTGAAAAAATGTGTTCGAAGGTCGTCTCTTTTCTGCTTCCAATTCCTTGGCTCTTTCTAATTCCTCACATGGCTTGAGCTTACATATGAATTATACTCAAAGGTATAATATTCAAAGTTCTAAACACATTCATTTACAGGATAGTTTAGTTTTAGGGTTTTCTTTCTTTCCTCTGGAGCCTCGTGAATCCTAGATTTACTATATATGGGTTTGCATGTTTCTCATGATTTATGAAAACAACTATGAAATGGTTTTCTCACAGAATCATGATAGTTAGGAAATGTATTATCCATAAAGGGTACAAATAGTATAGTTCTTCACCTGGCATCTTACTGAGACATCAAAATCAAAATCTTTTTGGCTTTTCAAGTTGTGTGAGCAGTCACAAAGTTCTGTTGTAAAACATTGATCAGGTTTGGTTCTCCTTCTATCCTTCTCTCAGTACTCATGGGTTTCCTCAGTACAGAAACAGGATACATGCCAGCTTACGGTCCCCAAGCATTGAGAAGCCCACCCCCTCAAATGAGCATCATAGGTTGACTATAGACAGCATTGTCACTACCTAAATAATGGCTTTCCACCTCCTTGGCTGTCTCTCACTTGTCATGCTCTAGCTACTGAATTGTGCTTTAAACCCTAGTGTGTTCCAACCCTGCAATCCTGAGTTAGAGCTGTTTCTGCTACATTATTCCTAATGTTCACCCACAGTTCTGCTACACCCTTGAGGACTCTCATGCCAAAGAACTGGTTCTGCCTCTGCCAGTATTATTCTCCTCCCCATTGCCAGACACACTTTGTTCTCTTGTTTTTGGGGGGTGCTCTTCAATACTGTCCCATTTTGGCCATCCTGTTCCATGTTGCCATTACTTTTCCAAGGCATGTACCTATTTTTTTCTGATGAATCATGCTTGATTGTTCTTTTTCCCACTTTTTTCAGGGACGAGTGTCTGAATAAATTGAGTACTCACTAACACAGTCACCATGGGATATATCTGACTCTCCATGCTACAAAGAGGGAGGGGTTTCTAAGGTCAATTGGCTGAAAGATTGAATGTAATACAATTTCCCATTTTTACTCTTATATTTTCACCCTTAACCTCTCTTAGGACTGTAGTTGACTTAACCATGGCACTGAGAAGGTGAGGAACAGCCTTGCTCAGGCTTCTTGGAACCTTACATGTATATGGTTTGATATCACACCATTTCCTCCCTGGCCTCTCTCTCAGGAGTCAGACTTTCTAGTTACATGAAATAGAAGATTTCACTAAAACTTGATTTTCATGTTTTAATTCATTAGTTAAATGGTGAATAACATTTATTTCACTGGTGTGGCCAATGCAGTGTTAACCCCTGATAATGATTCCTCACCATGAATTAATGTGGGAGAGAAGGGGTTAATTGCTTATTCATTGGCACTTACAGTAGAAAAAATATTTAAAGGTAAAACTAAAGTTGCCATTCAACTTTTGTAAATATTTTGAGAGAAATGAGAATTGTGATGATTATCATATAATTTGATGATTAAATATCTAAGTGATTATAGGATGTTCATATAGATCTGATTCAATCCAAAAGTACAAAAATCAATTAATATATTTTGAGATTAGAATAAAATAACTGTATCTCTACAAATTTTCTCAAAACCATTACAAACAAGCAATCTATTAAAAGATGTACTGAAAATGGTAGGTTATTAAATAAGATTTTGTCCTCATCATTTTTTTGATCTAAGTGACTATGTCTCATAAAATGACATTTGTATGTACTGAAGAAAAATGATTCTGTATAATCAGTATGAATAAAGAGTTTTAAGCATCATATGGCTAATTGGAATAGATAAGTGTTTCTCGTTCAGGGTAAATTTTGCCCACCAGGGGACATTTGGGAACTTTTGGAGACATATTTTGTTGTCACACTGGAGAGGAACTTTGGACTTTTAGCATCTGAGGTCAGGAATACTGATAAGGATACTAAAATGCATAGGACCAAGGTTGAAAAACCCTGTAATAGATGAATTTTAGATTGCATGTAAGACTGATATAAACAAATTCTTACATAAATGACCAGTTTATAGGTAACATATTAAATAGTTTAATTTAATTAGTCACCAAATACATATTATCTGTGTTGGACCAGTTCATTTGGAATCAATAGTAAAACTCATGGTCTTAAATTAAATACAGGTATCTCATCTTGAGAACAATGTTAAAAATATGAAATAATATAATTTTCTCTTGGTGGCAAAAAAAATCATATTATATAGTTATATTGAGTTTTTCATACTTCACTTCTTTTGGATCATTTTATTACTTTCCTTGTTAAGAAAAACAAAAGTTAAATAATAAAATAATAATAAAATAATTTGAAAACATTTGGTCCTGAAGAAAGAGACAGTAACAGTGCTATACATAAAAAGTAAGAACAATAAAAATTTTTAATAATTATTCTTCCAGGGCGCCTGGGTGGCTCAGTCGGTTAAGCGACTGCCTTCGGCTCGGGTCATGATCCCGGAGTCCTGGGATCGAGTCCCGCATAGGGCTCCCGGCTCGGAGGGGAGCCTGCTTCTCCCTCTGACCCTATCCCCTCTCATGCTGTTTCTCTCTCTCTCTCTCTCTCAAATAAATAAATAAATAAAATCTTTAAAAAAAAATAATTATTCTTCCAGCATTTCCAAGGAATTTGGAGGATATATATTCACACACATAAACACAAACACACAGACATATCACACAAGCCTATCTGACCACACACAAACATCTAGGATTTTCCTGAGTTTTTCCTCTTTATTTTAAACTGAATTTAGTGTAGATTTTAGAAGTTAAATTGTAAAATTAAAAATATTTATTAATAGAAATATTTGTTTTGCTTAGTGCAAATTTAATTATGATTCTCAAAATTAAACAAACAGGTGCTTGGGTGGCTGATCAGTTAAACATCCCATTCTTGATTTCGGCTCAGGTCTTGATCTCAGGGTCATGTGATCAAGCCCGCATCTGGCTCCATGCTCAGCATGGAGTCTGCTTGAGTTTCTCTCCCTCTGCCCCTCTCCCTACTCACATGCATGCTCTCTCTCTCTCTCAAATAAAGAAATACATCTTTAAAAAATTAAACATACAGAAACAAAAATTGTGTAATGTGAGTTAGGTCTACAAAAGAAATTGGAAGCAGAAAATGAAGAAACACTAATGTTCTTTCACTTCTTAGTTTGTCATGAGTTACACACATAAATCTAAAGTACATGTTTCTTTTTACTACTTTTATGAATAATCCCAAATGTTGGGTTGATCTTAAATTCCCATGGTCAACTGCCCCTTCCCTGTGGACCGCTCAATAGAACTACTTAAAGAGGAGGTGGATTGAGAGCCAAGGCTCCAAAATTTGAAAGTGTGAAAGCACTTACGTTGCCTTTAATATGCTAAAACATAGGTTTAACAGAAATACTTCAGATATCTTATGTACCTGAGACTCATAGAATAATGAGTTTATCCTTTGCATTAAGAAGTTATAGCTACTTAAAGTTATAAAAATTATGGTACATTAACTATTGAAACAATAAAAAATGAACAATAAACATCAATTTAGCTCTATAAATCTTACTCTGCAATTTATATGCATGTGCAAATTGTATAAAATCACAACATAGATTAGGGTTTTAGGTTATTTTTTTTTAGGAAAAAAAGATATTTGTTCATAAGACCAGATAGTAATTGAACATGGCCATTATCTTTTTTAGCAGTTAATTTATCTCTATGGAGGCTATACATTCTCATAATTTACGTAATTCTAAAATCTCATACATTTCACAGTATTGCAGTTTCAAAGGATCATCAGCAATAAAAACATATTTTGGTAGAGTAATTCAAATACATTTATCTAATGAAATAGTGTACACTCATTTCCTAAGCCAATTAAGAACTTAAAAATTAGATTCTTATGAGATAAAATAGACATAGGACATTTCTGTTACTGTTTTTATCTATTGGTGTTTATACAACCGTTAATAGCCCAAAACAGATGTTTTCTATATTTCATTGATTATTTGGCAATTTGACTTTCCTCTCACTGAACAATTATATTGGTATCTGTTGGGTTTTACATTTGTATGGGTTCGTAAAGCCCTGAAGAATCATTTTATAAAAGCAAGGCATAGCCACAATCTATACCCCACCCAGTGATGGAATTTTTAATATCATGGCTTTAAAGTACTTATTAATGCTTGACTTTGTCATCACTTCTTATTGTTGATATATAAAATTTGATATGTTATTATTTTTAAGAGCTATAAGGAGCCATACAGAAAAATGAATAAACAATTATATCTCAGCATCCTCTAGAAAATGTAGCTATTGTCTCGGTTCCTTTTTTTTTCTTCCCTCATCCTCAAAAGCATGCTAGGGCAAACCTTAGTGAATCTTAGAACATCCAATGCAGTAACTTAGAATGAGCTAGCAATAATGGTAATTGAAATATAGTTGAAAGAAAACAGCATTTAAATAGTTATATGTATGTGAAAAGAAAAAAAAACCTTGTAATTGCCCTGGCCTCTTTATTCATAGACAATTAGAAAAATTGGACCCATAAAGGGACAAAAGAAGAAAGATACTTCAGGAAATATTGCAAAGAATCCATTTCCAAATTATGCCAGCAGTAAAACAAATGGATTCATTGTTCCCTACTACTTGCCTGGGATAAGTAAAGCTTGTAATGGATAATAGCTGTTTCCAAAGTTAACTAGTGAGAAGGGAATCATGCATTTGTCTCATTTCCCCCTCCCTGCAACTAGGCTGGTTCCTTAAGTTAAACTCTAAAATGCAGTGTTCTTAAAAAGAGAGAGAAATGTATACTTGATTTCTGAAAAACTGCATTCTAATTGTCTTTTTAGATCTTTATGGCAAGACCCAAAGCAATTTATAGGCATATATATGCGATTTCAAAAGTCCCTTCAAAAAAAATTCATAGAATATTTGATAATAAATGGCAATGGGATGGTAACAGTGTGTTTCATACGTCATTGTGTATTTGTGGGCATTTTCTTTCAGCTATTTTTCTATATATTTTTAAGTATATTTAATGATAATATATGTGTATTTATTATTTCTTACTTAGAATTCAAATTATTTTAATATTCTTAAATAGTCACAGGGAAACCATTTTTAATAGTTTCATAATATTTCACTTGATAAATGTTTAATATTAAAACATTATGATGTTATTAGACAATTGCCTCATCACTTATATTTTGCTATTAGAAACACTCTGCAATAAACATTTTATACCATACAGCTTCCCCCCAGTCCTATATTTTAAGATATTTTACCATAGATTAGTTTCTGAGAAAAAGCATTTTGGTATCAAAGGGAATGTACATATTTGGTACTACTGATATTATAATGGACTGGATTTCTTTTCACAAGATTGTACCAATTTGCTCTATCACTAGGCAATACATGAAAATGCCCATTTCAATGCATCTTCATTGGGAAAAGTGTTATAAACAGGAAAAAAAATGGCTTGAATTCACTGAACACAAAATTCAGAATGTAATATTCACATGACATGCTTTTGAAAGAATGTGTGGTTTTCCAAGTAATTAATTTTTTACAATAATAGCAACATTTAAAAAAATTTAAATGTAAGATTCCCCAATTTTTCTTTGGTGGTAAATATGTCTTGACATATATTTAGAATTTGGATCTGGAATCTAAAAGTTTAGCTCTTAGATTTTTGAAAGAGTGATTATAAGTTGACTTGTGATGGGCATTTTAGTAGTACACATAGATGTGAAATAACCTGTTTAGGATTTTAATGTTGCAATTAAAGAAGCACCTCTGCTTCTGCAAGGCTAACCCCTTCACTTCCATCCAGCCCAGTTCCCTCTCATCTCATTCTGGGAAGTTGTCCTGCAATTATCCCCACTGTTTCCTACTTCATAAATGTCTATATCATGATTGGATCATCAGCACATAAAAATACCTTAAAATTGTCCCTTTAGAAATGAAGTATTGCCTTTGACAGAAATTACCCTACAACTTCTCCAAAGGGTTACCTATTCTTATTTTAGTACCTTTATTTTATAACCTTCCATTTTCTTCTCTACTTAATCTGATCATGCTTTTGTTCGCATACTTCACCATCATGACTCAGATCAAGGCTGTTAAAGATCTTCATATTGAGAGAAACTGTAATTTCTCTTTTCTCATCTTTTTCAAACTTTAGTTGAAAGTGGAGTTGACAAGTTAAAAACAAAAACAAAAAAAGCTCTATGCTGATAATTCTGAAATACCAAGCTCTTTTCTGTGTCTTTTTCTACCACACATAGCAGACAGTGATCTTTTAAATATGTAAGTAAGGTAATATTGCTCATTTGCTTTAAAAAAAAAAAATCCCAGTGGCTTGATTTTGAAATTAGAATGAAATCTTAAATCTTTGAAGATCTCCAACCAAGATGCTGGTCTGCAGCATCATCTCCTAATCCCTCTGGCCAATTCACCCTCCTCTTGGGTTTAAGAGTCTGGCTTCTTTCTGACCTCTATCATGCCACCTATGGCAGAAGCCACTGCAACTACACTGCCTAATGTTCACCCAGCCACACACACAGAAAATGTCTGGTACCACGAGCAGGTGCCTACAAAGGGCAGGGAAGATAAGGGAGGTAAAACCTCATGTGGCAAACTTGGACCACTGAAAGACAGAATATGAAAGGAGCTGAGAAATAGTTTTTGCTTTCTTCTGTCTTCCCTAATAGACTGTTACGAGGTTCCATATGGACCCTACAGCAACATATTCCCTGACTGAGCAACAATTTTTAATTAGCTTAATAAGGCTCTCCTTGTATTTTCATTTACTCCCCTGCCTCATTTCCTTTCCCCCATCACATTTCCTACCCTGAGAGTATACGCCTCCTAATACAGGGTTAGTATGTAAGCTTGCCTCAGGCTCTGTTTTCCAAGGAAACCAGGCTATGCAGTGTGCAAGGTCAACAAGATCAACCCACAGCTGACCTACCCTTTTCATTCTCCACCAGTATGCCTAATCCATTATACCATTATATTCTAGCTGCACTGGCTAATTCCTGTTCTGGAATCGTTTCTTCTTCCTCTACCACTCTTCTTCTATATCTTCATCTGGTTGCCTCCTGTTCATCATTTATGTCTCAGCTCAAATATGAGCTCCTCAAAGAGGCTTTGCCGGCCCACCCTGCCTAAAGAAGCACCCTCCTGCCATTCTGGCACTTCTTATATCCTGTTTTATTTTTTCATTTCCCTTGATTGATTTTAAGAAGAAGGTATCAAAATTTCCTTCTGCCAATTGTAGGACATACTACCCACAATCCCACCAAATGGTTGTTAAGTGTCTTCTAGTCAAGTCTTACTGCCATTTCTTGCTTTGCCTGAAATAGTCTTAGCAGCCCTTTCTTCTCTTTATGCTGCATGGACCCAATCATAGGATATTTTCTTTTCTTTTATTCTTAAGTTGCATTTATACAAGGTATTTTTAATTGAATTTTATGAGAAAGTCAGGAGTAGAGGTTGAAGAGTATGGTAAAGTGTACAAAGTGTACAAAGCATAGCACAGCACAACTATCTACCACACTTACATTAAAAATTGGACAAATGTCCAAAATATTTGGGCTACACCCACAGCTGTGACTATCTCACTCTTTTTCTTAGGCCCCACCATCTTGCTGGACCTTCTCCTTACCTGTGCTTCTCACCAATTCCAACTGCTTCAAGGTCCCCACATGATGTCATTCTTTTATGAGCAGCCTTGGGAAATCTTGAATTATTCTAACTTTATTACAGAGAGATATTTGGTGAGTTTGTTTGTTTGTTTGTTTGTTTTAATCAATCCTAACACACCTCACCCTTGTGAGAGGCCTAGAGTCTATGTTTTCCTAACTGAACAGGACTCAAAGAAGTACTACTCAGGAAAAGACAGATCTTCCCCTGAATAATTCTGTCACTAGTTCTCAAATGGACTATTTCTCACAGCTACACCCACAAGCATCTTTTTTGTTACTGATGTTTATGAGATAAAGATTGGTTCAAATAAATGATGGAGCAAGAATGCCCCTGTAGAATAAGCACTATGTTCCAGAAGAAAAGACTGTTTACAGAATTTAGAGTCAATCTGTTTTATCAGGTCACATCACTACGAAAGCATAAGTTATCCAAAAAAGCTAATGTTTGCAACCGATCCAATGATGCATTTATTCCATCCTCTACCTCTGCCTCCCTTCCCCTAGATGGTGTTTAGACATAAAAGAGCCTTTCAGTGCTTTTTGGGTTGAAATTGTGCTGGCAGTTTTTGTTCCTTGCCGTGGTTAAAAATTTAGCTCACTTGTTTATTTTTTCCCTATGTATCATGCTTGTATGTGTAACAAGTTCCAGACCTCAGATCTGGCAGAAGCTTCTAAAACAACATTCAGGAGTGATATTACTATGAGACACTCTTAGATTTAGACTCTATGGAATGTGTGGTTTGTCTTTTAATCTAGGTGTGTACTCTGAGTAATACTGCACCATTATGAATCCCTTAGGGGAAGCGGTTATAGAATTTAAAGTTGGAAAAATGTGTGTGTGTAGGTATGTATTTATATAAGTTTAAATAAATGTGTGTCCATTGGTCTTGATGATATATTACTATACAAACATAATTCTTGTCTTAATGCTGAATAAGCACTATAGGAAAAAATGAACAGAAATAAGACACTGTTCCTTTGAGGACAAGATAATTCCAAGGGAAATTGGGAAATGTTCGTACAAATCCTCAACATTTTTTATCTATTTTTTAATTTCCTGTTAGTGTGTTAGGTTTCAACTGTTTAATAAACTTGATAATTAAATTCACCTCTAGCCAACTCTACTGAATTTTTGTGTTCAGTCTCATTTGGACAATTGCAATGTGTTCTCCATAACAACAAATTTACAGTCAATATTGGTATGAACTGATTTTTTGTAAAGTGGCATATTTAAAGAAAACCAAGTTGAGTTATTTACTTTGCAATGCAGTGAAGTGAATCGAAATGAGAACAAGTAGAGTCTGGTTACCTGGGTCTGGTCCTGTTTCTTACTGGATCTAGTTGTTTCAACCTGAGAAAATTCACATAAACTGTCTGGTCCATTTTAAATTACATATTAATTAAAGGAGTTAGATGAAATGATTTCTCTGTCTGTATGTCTAGTTGAGGTAACAAAAAGATTATATTTAAGGTCAGAATTAGGCTATCTTGTTGGGTTTTTGTTTTTTTGAGGAATAACTGACATATAACATTATGTTAGTTTCAGGTATACAACATAGTGATTTAATATTTGTATATATTGTTAAATGATCACCTTAAGTCTAGTTAACACCCAACACCATATATAGTTACAATTTTTTTTCTTGTAATGAGAACTTTTAAGGTCTACTCTTTCATTTTTATTATTTTTTTAATTCCAGTATAGTTAACATACAGTGTTATATTAGTTTCAGGTGTACAATATAGTGATTCAACAATTCCATACATCACTCAGTGTTCACCGTGATAAGTGTACTCTTAGTCCCCTTCACCTATTTCACTCTCTCCCTACCAATCTACCTCTAGTAATTATGTTTTTTTCTCTATAGTTAAGAATCGGCTTCTTGGTTTGTCTCTTTTTTTTCCTTTGTTTGTTCGTTTCTTAAATTGCACATATGAGTGAAATCATATGGGTTTTGTCTTTCTCTGACTGAGTTATTTCACTTAACATAATATACTCTAACTCCATCCACATCATTGCAAGGGGCAAGATTTCATTCTTTTTTATGGCTGAAATATATATGTATATGTATATATATATATATATATATATATATATATATATATATATATATAT
>NC_058414.1:24681245-24713443 GCF_002201575.2 Neomonachus schauinslandi | reverse complement strand
ATATATATATATATATATATATATATATATATATATATATATATATAAAATCTATCAATGGACACTTGGGCTGCTTCCATAATTTGACTATTGTAAATAATGCTGCAGTGAACATAAGAGTGCATATATCCCTTTGAATTAGTGTTTTTATATTCTTTGGGTAAATACCCAGTAGTGGAATTACTAGATCGTTAGGGTAGTTCTATTTTTTTAATTTTGAGGAACCTCCAAACGCTATTCCACAATGGCTGCACCAGTTTGCATTCCCACCAACAGAGCACAGTATGACATCCTTGCCAACACTGTTGTTTCTTTGTTTTTGATTTTAGCCATTCTGACAGGTGTTAGGTGATACCTCATTGTGGTTTTGATTTGTATTTCCATAATGATTAGTGATGTTGAGCATCTTTTTATGTGTTTATTGGCCATCTGTATGTATTCTTTGGAGGAATGTCTGTTCATGCAAGATCTACTCTTACAGCAACTTCTAAATTTAGAACTAGGCTATCTTTTGACTTTTTTCAAATCCATCACCCAATTTTTCAGTATCTCCTTCTACTTGTTTGTCCTTCGCTTTCCTTTGGACTAGGCATACAATACCTCCCTTCCAACCTTCTATATAACGAAAACCTTTACTTTGCTAGATTTCTTCCCAAGATCATATCTATAGGCCTGTTTTTCTAACTCATCTTTTATTTACATTAACTAAAAGGAATAATAATGACTCATAAAGGCATAAGTAATTATATATTACCTTTTCCAGGCTGTTTTCAATGTAAATCAACCAAAAATCTTAAAGAAATGAATCACTAATAGAGATTTTTAAAGAACTTGGTGAAACAGAGTTGAGAGGGATGCTTCCTAGTATTCATTAAAATATGAGACAAATTTTTGTCTAATGATGGCAAATAATGTACCCTTTCATATTTTTTTTCTCCAGGTGAAATGTAAAACTCAATAAGAAAACACAATTCGTTCCACCAAAACAAGTAGTATAAAATTAACATTCAAATTGATACTATAACATGCTATTTTCTTGAATAACTAAAAAGTTAAAATCCCATTTATTTGGAAATGAACTTTATCTTTTTTATTGGTAAAAACCCACTCCTAATAAAAAGTATTTTATAAAATTTATGTAATTTTTTATAAAATTATATAAAAGAATGGTCTGTCTCAGAAGCAAAGAAGAATATTATACTGCAATGTCAAATTTTTGGAAAGAAGCAAGTAGGTACATTAATCTGTGCCACTCTTTAAAGTTAAACAGCATGGGGCGCCCGGGTGGCTCAGTCGTTAAGCGTCTGCCTTCGGCTCGGGTCATGGTCCCAGGGTCCTGGGATCGAGCCCCGCATCGGGCTCCCTGCTCGGCGGGAGGCCTGCTTCTCCCTCTCCCACTCCCCCTGCTTGTGTTCCTGCTCTCGCTGTCTCTCTCTCTGTCAAATAAATAAATAAAATCTTTAAAAAAAAACAAATAAATAAAAAAAAAATAAAGTTAAACAGCAAAATATTTTATATATTCTATGATATATATAAAATATTTTATATTTTACAGTATATAGTAGTATTTTTTTCAAATTTTTATTTAAATTCTAGTTAGTTAACATACAGTGTAATATTGGTTTCAGGAGTAGAATTTAGTGATTCATCACTTACATATAATACCCAGTATTCAACAAAGTGCCCTCTTTAATACCCATTACCCATTTAGCCCATACCTCACCCAACTCAGTTTGTTCTCTATAGTTAAGAGTCTTATATGGTTTGCTTCCCTCTCTTTTTTTTTCCTTTCCCCTATGTTCATCTGTTTCATTTCTTAAATTCCACATATGAATGAAATCATATGGTATTTGTCTTTCTCTGACTGACTTATTTAGCTTAGCATAATAAACTCTAACTCCATCCACATCATTGCAAATGGCAAGATTTCATTCTTTTTTTGATAGCTGAGTAATATTCCATTATACACACACACACACACACACACCATATTTTCTTTATCCATTCATCACTTGATGGACATTTGGGCTCTTTCTATAGTTTGGCTATTGTTGATAATTCTGCTATAAACATCGGGATGCACGTGCACCTTCAAATCAGCATTTTTTTATCCTTTGGGTAAATAACTAGTAGTACAATTGCTGGGTTGTAGGGTTGTTCTATTTTTAACTTTTTGAGGAACCTCCATACTGTGTTCCAGCGTGGCTGCACCAGTCTGTATGCCCACCAACAATGTAAGACGGTACTCCTTTCTCTGCATCCTCACCAGCAACTGCTATATCCTGTGTTGTTAATTTTGGCCATTCTGACAGGTGTGAGAAGGTATCTCATTGTGGTTTGGATTTGTATCTCCCTCATGATGAATGATGTTGAGCATCTTTTCATGTGTCTGTTGGCCAACTAGATATCTTCTTTGGAAAAATGTCTATTCATGTCTTCTGCCCATTTCTTGACTGGATTATTTGTTTTTTTTGGATGTTGAGTTTGGTAAGTTCTTTATAGATTTTGGATACTAACCCTTCATCAGATAAAGTCATTTGCAAATATCTTCTCCCATTCCATAGGGTTTTTCATAGTTTTGTTGATTGTTTTCTTTGCTGTGTAGAAATATTTTATCTTGATGAAGCCCCAATATTTCATTTTTCTTTTGTTTCCCTTGCCTCCAGCAATGTGTCTAGTAAGAAATTGCTATGGCCAAGGTCAAAGAGGTTGCTGTCTGTGTTCCACACTAGGATTTTGATGGTTTCTTGTCTTACATTTATTTAGGTCTTTCATCCATTTTGAATTTATTTTTGTAAATGGCTTAAGAAAGTGGCCCAGTTTCATTTTTCAGCATGTAGCTGTCCAGTTTTCCCAACACTATTTGTTGAAGAGACTGTCTTTTTTCCATTGGATATTCTTTCCTGCTTTGTTCAAGATTAGTTGACCATATAGTTGTGGGTTCATTTCTGGATTTTCTTCTGTTCCATTGATCTATGTGTCTGTTTTTGTGCCAGTACCATACTGTCTTGATGATGACAGCTGTTGATATTTTGATAGGAATTCAATTCAATGTTTAGATTGCTTTGGGTAGTATAGACATTTTAACAATATTTGTTCTTCCAATCCATGAGCATGAAATATTTTTCCATTTCTTTGTTTCTTCTACAATTTCTTTTGTAAGTGTTTTATACTTCTTAAAGTACACATCTTTTTCCTCTTTGGTTAAGTTTATTCCTAAGTATCTTACAGTTTGGTGTAATTGTAACTGGGATCAATTCCTTGATTTCTCTTTCTGCTGCTTAAAAAATATGTATTTCTGTGGTGTTGGTTGTGATCTCTCCTCTTGATTTTATTTATTGGGGTCCTTTCTCTTTTCTTCTCTTTTGTATAAGTCTGGCAAGGGGGTTATCAATTTTATTAATTCTTTCAAAGAACCAACTCTTAGTTTTGTTGATCCGTTCTGTTTTTTGTTTGTTTCCATATCGTTTATTTCTGCTCTAGTCTTTATTATTTCCCTTATTCTGCTGGCTTTAGGCTTTATTTGCTGTTCGTTTTCTAGCTCCTTCAGGTTAAGGTTAGGTTGTGTATTTGAGGCTTTTCTTGCTTCTTGAGGTAAGCCTGTATTGCTATACACTTCCTTCTTATGACAACCTTTGCTGCATCCCAAAGGTTCTGGACTATTACGTTTTCATTTTCATTTGCTTCCGTGTACTTTTCATTTCTTCCTTAATTTCCTGATTAACCCATTCATTCTTCAGTAGGATGTTCTTTAACCTCCATGTATTTGTGGTCTTTCCAAATTTTTTCTTGTGGTTGACTTCAAGTTTCATAGCATTATAGTCTGAAAATATGCATGGTATTATGATTTCAATCTTTTTGTATTTATTGAGGCTTGATTTGTGACCCAGTATGTGGTCTATCCTGGAGAATGCTCTGTGTGCACTCAAATGTGTGTTCTGCTGCTTTAGGATGAAATGTTCTGAATATATCTGTTAAGTCTATCTGGTCCAGTGTGTCATTCAAAGCCATTGTTTCTTTGTTGATTTTCTGCTTTGATGATCTCGCCATTGCTGTAAGTGTGGAGGTAAGGTCCTCGACCATTATTGTATTATTATCAATGAGTTTCTTTACATTTGGTATTAATTGTTTTATATACTTGGGTGCTCACATGTTGGGGGCATAAATATTTACAATTGTTAGATATTCCTGTTGGATAGACCCTTTATTATGATATAGTGCCCTTCTTCATCTCTTATTACAGTCTTTGGTTTAAAATCTATTTTTCTGATATAAATATGGCTACTCTGGCTTTCTTTTGACATCCATTAGCATGATAGATTGTACTCTGTTCCCTCACTTTCAATCTGGAGATGTCTTTAGGTCTAAAATGAGTCTTTTATAGGCAACATATAGATGGATCTTGTTTTTTTATCCATTCTGATACCCTATATGTCTTTTGATTGGAGCATTTAGTCAATTTACATTCAGAGTGATTATTGATAGATATGAATTGAGTGCTATTGTATTACCTGTAAGGTTGGTGTTTCTGGTGATCTCCGGTACTTTCTAGTTTTTGTTGCTTTTGGTTTTTCTTTCTCACTCAGAGTCCCCTTTAATATTTTTTGAAGGGCTGATTTAGCGATCATGAACTTCTTTAGTGTTTTTGTCTGGGAAACTCTTTATCTTTCCTTCTATTCTGAGTCACAGCCTTGCTGGATAAAGTATTCTTGGCTGCATATTTTTCCCATTCAGCACATTGAATATATCATGCCACTGTCTTCCGGCCTGTCTGGTTTCTGTGGAGAGATCTGCTTCTAACCTGATTTGTCCTCCCTTATAGGTTAGGGATTTCTTTTCCCTTGCTGCTTTCAGGATTCTTTCCTTATCTCTGTATTTTGCAAATTTTACTATGATATATCTTGGTGTTGCTGGGTTTTGATTTTGATGGGAGTTCTCTGTGCCTCCTGGATTTGGATGTCTGTTTCTTTCCCCAGATTAGGGAAGTTTTCAGCTATAATTTGCTCAAATAAACCTTCTGCCCCTTTTTTCCTATCTTCTGGGATTCCCATGATATAAATGTTATTATGGTTTATGGAGTCACTGCATTCCCTAAATCTACATTTGTGAGCCAATATTTTTCTTTCCCTCTTCATTTCAGCCTCATTATTTTCCATGCTTTTATCTTCTATATCACTTATTTGTTCCTCTGATTCTTCCATCCTTGTGGTCATTACATACAGTTGGTTTTGCATCTTGGTTATAGCATTTTTTATTTTGGCCTGACTAGTTTTTAGGTCTTTTATCTCTGCAGTAAGGGTCTCTCTGGTTTCTTCTATGCTCTTCTCAAAGAAGCCCACAGAAGGCCTAAAAATTTCCCCTCTTGTGTCCTAAGATTCCTTCAGATCCCTGCCTTCACCCTGTCTGTGTCCTTGCCATCTGCCTGGCCAGCAGTGGTGCAGTGCTCCTGTGTTTTATCTCAGGTGCATAGCTGGGTTTCAAAACTCCAAATTTTAGGGACCCACAAGGCGTAGACCCATGCTGATACTCTGGGGGAGTACTCACCACACTGTCGCTGATACCAGTTTGTCCCAGAAAAGGAGTTGCCTGACTGTGCAGAGGCTTGAAATTTATGATAAAGCATAGCAAAAAGCTGGCATCCAGGTCAGCTGCCCTCAGTGAGCATCTCTGCTCATATGATAATGAATGGGGCAGCTCAGTGGCACCTGCTGGCTCTTTTGTTGCATGAGAGGAAGTGCCATCTCTCCCAAATGCACTCCAAGAAGGGGAACTAGCTCTCCCAGCATGGCCCAGGGGATTCTCAGAGCACTCTGTCCACTCCCAGGCCTCTGCCCTCCTTCTCCACAGAAGCACCACTATGCCCACCAGGCTCAACCCTAGTGATAGTGTGGATTTCTAAACTTCAGACTTTCTGTTCTGCTGCTTGTAAGACCTTGTAATAATCAGCCCCCTTGTTGACCCAGTCAGTGGTTTTGGGGCATTGTTCTTCTTGTGCAATCCCCTATATGCTGCTTTATCTCTCTCCCTCTCTCTCCTCTCTCTGTGGTCACCCCTCTGCAGCACCTGCAGTTCTTTTCTCCCCCCAGTCACATCACAGCCCCTCCTACCTTCCGTAAGTGGCCTCTTTCCCCCCTCTAGTTGTGCACTTTGTTCTCTCAGTCCTCAGAATAATTTCCTGGGTGTTCAGAATGATTTGATAATTATCTAGCTGTGTTTGAGGGATGAGGCAAGCATAAGGTACTCCTACTCTGCCATCCTAACTCCCCTATATAGTATTTACTGCTATCTTATGTAATGATGCTTAAAGTGATTATATAATAAAGGTTATGGTATTTACTCCATAGTGACTTTATTTTAATTGTTCTTTTTTTTTTTTAAAGATTTTATTTATTTGACAGAGAGAGACACAGTGAGAGAGGGAACTCAAGCAGGGGGGATTGGGAGAGGGAGAAGCAGGCTTCCCGCTGAGCAGGGAGCCTGATGTGGGGCTCGATCCCAGGACCCTGAGATCATGACCTGAGCCGAAGGCAGATGCTTAATGACTGAGCCACCCAGGGGCCCCTTAATTTTTCTTTTTTTTTTTTTTTTTTTTAAAGATTTTATTTATTTGTTTGAGAGAGAGAGACACAGCGAGAGAGGGAACACAAGCAGGGGGAGTGGGAGAAGGAGAAGCAGGCCCCCCGCGGAGCAGGGAGCCCGATGTGGGACTCGATCCCAGGACTCTGGGATCATGACCTGAGCCGAAGGCAGACACTTAACGACTGAGCCACCCAGGCGCCCCTTAATTTTTCTTTTTGTTGTATTCTCAACTTCAGGAGATTCAAAATACTTTAATTATCCCTATTACTAGGAATCTGGAGTGAGAGGACTCTATTTAACAATTTCAGTCAAAATTTTTGATGGCCAAAAAATATATAAATTTCACACCTTAGCAAAATGTTGAAATAAAGTTACTTTTTTCTACCCGGGAGTACTACTCATTTCAGTATCATAGATGTATGAATAAAGAAGCTTGCATATAAAAAAAACAGAATAGATGAAGTTACTAAAAATTTTACCATAAACCTTACCATTAGTTATTGACTAAGATTAAAATTCAAAGTCTGGTGCAGCACATGTCATGATATTACTCAAAATCTATTGAATAAATGGCCTGCTTTAGTGATTTCCCAAATTACTCTTAGCAGATTTTATTTTCTAAACAAAGTCTTACAAGGAACAACAATGATGAATAAAATAAGACATAAAAAAAAGAGACAGGCTTTCTGAAACAGCAATAGGAAGATGAGACTCCACCAGCCTAAATTCTCTATCATTTTTTGCAGGTGTTTGTGACCTTACCAGGGACTCCCTGTGTTTCCAAGGAATGCAGTTCCAAAACTTGTCATTTTCAGTAATGTCTAATGACTTAGATGAAACTAACTCTCCTGCAAATAACAATTAAATATGAACCAATTGTATTTAAAAAAAATTATTGAAAGCATTGGAAACTGATACAAACCAGGCAGAAACTTGAGGGAAGTTGACGCTTGAAAAAAAGAATTTCACTGGGTGAGTTAAATGTTTATATGTTGTTGTTGTGTTTTTCTTGAGCCTTACTCAGTCCACAATGTTCAGGAAAACTTTAGAGATCAAACAGAAAGCTGTGGTGTTATTGTTTTGAGGTGTAGTGTAAGAAGGACAGACTTTGGGGTTACCAGACAGCTGAAAATTGAGATTAATCCAGGAAAGTAGGGATCCACAAACAGAAACCTGTGAATTTTCATATAACTCCCTCATATCTTTGGCTGAACTTTTAACTGCATTAGCAAGAAAGACTATAAGAAATCATGCATGGAACCAAAACTATAAAGCAGAAAATGTTAAGTGGGTGCTGCTCACTACAGGGGAGTTAGAATTTGAAATCTGAAAGGTACTAGATTAGAGGGCTTTCTGCTGAAACCTAAGATGGTGCACACCATCACATAATTTTATGTCTTAGAACTAAGAATTTTCCTTAAGACTAAGCGCAAAACTTAAACTGATCCTTTCTAACAAAATGTAAAACCAAGGCTTCAGTCAGTAATTTAATTCCATGCCAGAAGATTAATTACCACTTTTCAGAGGAATATAACAGTATCCAATGTCTGTACAATGTATCACCCACAGTGTTCAGTGTACAGTAAAAAAGATTATCAACTGTGCAAAGAAACAGGAAAACAAGTGATCCACAATTAAGATAGAAGGCAATCAATAGATCCAGACCATGAGATCACCCAGATATTAGAATTAGCAGACTTGAACTTTAAAACAGCTAATAGATATGTTCAGTGACTAGCTTAAAGAAAATAATTCTTATAAGTGAACCAGAGAGGAATCTCAGAGGATAAATTGGAACTTTTTTCAAAAGACTCAAGTTGGAAATTCTAGAACTAAAAATTACCGTATCTGAAATCTAAAAATCCATTGTGTGGTCTTAGTATTATATTGGAAAGAACAGAAGGCAAGGGCAATAAACCTGAGGGAAAATCAATAGCAAATGTCTAATATAAAGAATAGAGAGGGGGAAAAGGTTTGAAAATGAAATGAACAGAGAAACTGTGATCTGTGAGACAATATAATTTTTTTTCAAAAATTTTTCTTTCCCAGTCTCTTTACACTCTCTTTTTTGAACTCAAGTACAAGTACATTAGACAAATTGATATGTTGTTAGAATGGATTAAGAAGTGAGACCTAATATTCAAAAAAGAAACAAACAAATAAAAGACAAGACTCTACTACATTTTGTCTACAAAAGATGTACTTGAAATATAAAGAACAGAGAGAATGAATGTAAAATGATAGAAGGGTTCATTTTTTACAAAGATAAAGCAAAATTTGACAGAGCTAAAAGTAGAAATTGACTAATCCAAAATCATATTTAGAGATTTTAGCATCCATCTCTAAGTATATGTTTGTTTAATAACGGTATACCTACCTAACTAAAGTATTTTAATAGTACTATAAATCACTTTGACCATACCCCTATGTTGTAGAATAAACATTCTTTTAACTGCACCATAAGATGTTTCAATAAATTTGAAAAGACTTAAGTCTCATGAAGTATTTTCTTCTGCCACAATAAAATTTAATCAGTCACACAATAGGATAAATACAAAATCACATAAGTGATTTTTAAAATCATAAATCTTTCAATACAAATATGAAAATCATAAATCTTTCAATACAAATCTTTCAATACAAATTCAAATATGAATTTAATTTATTTGAGGAATGGGATTAATGATTTAAAAACTGGATATATATTCAGGGTTTATATTATATGAGGAAAGTAAAATATAGAATTTCCTTAAATGATCCTTTGTCACTCTGCTGTTTAAATAATTTTAGTGAAATATTTTCTTTAGATAAAGTAATTGGTTATTTGAAAATTCAAAATATAGTAAATAGTTTTGAGTCCCCATTCAACCACCTGATTGCATGGATTGAGCTGCTGAACCAAGTTATACATTTAGTTTACTTTTGCTATTTTATAAGAGAAGATACTCAAGGTTAGGGACCATTCTCTTCTGATCCTTAGGAGCTAGTTTTGTGGCTTAAAGGTGTTCAATAAATATTTGTTGAATAGATGCATATGTTTTTGGTTCAGAAAATGATAAATATTTATCAAAAGAAAATGAAACAGTAAACAGGAAGAAATTTGGAACTAATATAGTATAAGATGTAAAGTATAAGTGAGAACTACATTAGCTAGAACAGAGAAAGCTTTTGATATACAACCTTATAATAAGTGAAATATTAGGGCTTTGCTGAGATTCTTCATCCTATTTCAAGTCCCAATCTGCAACATTTTGGATGGCATAAGAAAAAAGTTTATGATAAAAATGAGACTATTTTATTTATATCTTAGGATTCAAATTTATAATATGAAGTTGCTTTTGGACAGTATCTATGAAATTATATTTTTTAGCATTCACATCTTGTTTTTCTTTGTACAGTGAGACTCAGGGAATAATCCTTTGTCTTTCCTGAGTTGGGTGAGAATTGAAGACCTTAGGACAAATGGCTGCACAAGAGGGTAGTTCTCTTTATAAATAGGAAAAAAAAAGAATTATAGCATAAGCCCTTAGGACTTAAAAATTCTCCAACATACTCTGTTATTCTTTATTCTTCCTTTACCTCTTCTTCACCAAGTATCTGGCTCAAATGTACTTAGTCACTATGTAGCCCAATGCTGTTACTCTTAAATTATACACCACGAAAATTCTATTTAAAACCTTTATCTCTTACCACTTTGTCTTCACATCAACAACACTTTTGTGTTTTTATCCATCTGCATCCCACTGTGATTCGGTGGGGAAAAAAAAAGCAGAGTTATTAGTATGGAAACAGAAGCAGAAAGAACAAAGCAATTTATCAAGATTATGTATGTTATCAATGATAATGGAAATAAAGCCTAGATATCAATCCTTAGATTCTCAAGATCTTCTGCTAAAAGTTGAAAATTACATTTGAAACAAAAGGAGTCTTAGGGATGTCAAATAAATTGGTTAGTCTCATGAAGCATATAGCATATATTTAATATGGATGTCTTAATTTGGGGCTAGAAATATGTTTAGACCCAAGTAAATAAAGTCCATTCAAATTAGAATTACATAGCATGACTTTTAATTAACTCAAATTATTTTGACTATCCCTGGACTTCTCATTTTGTTATTTCATGGAAATAGCATTAAATGGGAATACAGAAATCTAAGTTATAGCCAACTAAAACATCATTTGACCTTGGGGAAGTAATTTCAGTTTCCTGAGACTCAATTTCTTTATTTGTAAAATAAAACTTTAAACCATCTTTAGGTATAAAATTCTGAACCTTTTAGTCTCTAGATAGCAGCTAAGTGATTGGATTAGGAATATAGGCTTGTGTTTTCAGCCTGTACCTAAGGAAAGAAAGCAAAAGAATATTATTATATGTTTGGTACGTAGATAGATAAGCAGAGCCCAAGTTCATTTTTGTTGTTGTCATTTCCATTATTGTTCTGTTGTGTTATTTTGACATATTTGTACCTAAAACAAAACAAATTGTTATTTTTCTGGATCCATCTAAATGAGAGACCCAAATCATTATGCACGAGAAAAAAAGGTGAAGCGACATCACTGCTGATGATATCTGCTAATTCAAGGGAATCTTTCTGAAAATTTTAGTGGGAAATTTTAGTTACTTATATCCCTATAATAGTTGCTGAATGTTGGTTCTTTTCTAACTAGAACCATTTTTATTCCCTATTAATTACCTAGATTTTACAGGAGAGCAAAGTGATGTGTAAAGGGTTATGGAAATACAGAACAATGATAGCTCTTAACCCACAAACCAAGGACCCAATGTGGGGTTGTACCAACTACTAAGTATTTCTAGTCTATTCTAATTATACATTCACGGACTGGGTAATAACCACTAGGTGGGTTCTGTCATCCCCTTTTTGTCATCAGTGAGCCTAGTTCTGTAATGGCTTTTCTTTCGGTCATCCCTGGCTTACAGCCATCAATTAACCCATCTTTTGGTAAAGGTGCATCATCTGTCCCCTCCACGGTGGGTTTTCTCTACTCTAGCATGGCCACTTCTCTGAGTCTAGCAGGTTTCTCAACCTCAGCACTGTTGATATTTTGGACAGATAATTGTGCAGGCTTGTGTAGAAGCTGCTGTGTGCATTGTAGGATGTTTAGCAGCATCCCTGACCTCTACCCAGTTGCTACTACTAGCACCTCTGTAGTTGTGACAACCAAAAATGTCTCCAGACATTGTCAATCCTGGGGAAGAAAGTAGTGGCAAACTTGTCCTCAATTAAGAACTACTATGCTTTGGCAATTCTGGAATTGCAAGCTGACATAGCATGGGCCATATCTTTATGCTTACTTCTACAAATATCCAGTCTTAAATTTTGCACTCTACTAACAAATGCTGGGAGAATGTGGGAGGAACTTGATCCTGAGGGATCTTGAATGAATACAGAAGTTACTAATTTTAAGTTGGACTGGATTTATTGATATGGGCATCCTTATGGGTTGTGATTCAGAGTGCTAACATATAGAATTGGGACTGATTTAAATTGTTTGCCTACTTGGTTGACTGAAAGCAGAATCCAATGGGGGACTATTCCAAATAAAGCTCAAATGCCAAACTCATGAGGCTCAGAGCAAAAGAAAGCTCTCCAAGGGATCTAGTCTGAAGTTTAAGTAGCTTTATTTTGGGTGCCTATGAACTAATATATTCAAATGGATTTTAACCATGTAAGGCATTTTGGGATCCTCCAGTGAAAAGACCTTTGTGCAGTGTACCTGTTCATCCATTTTGTTTGAAACAAGAAGTTGCTTTAGATTAGGAGATACATGAAATCATGGGCAGGGACAATGGCTTGCCTGGCTGATCAGGGGCCTAGAAAGAGAAAAAATAATGTCAGAGACAAGAAATTCTGGAATAGAGATGTGTGAATGTACATACAGAAGTGGGGATAAAGTATGAAGATCTATGTAGCACACACTCATACCCACCAGAGAGTATTCACCAGAGAAGAGGTACTAAACAACTCCGCAGACAGAATGATTTGTCCCTTTGTAGTTTGTCAAACTTTTCCATTCATCACTCTAATGCTGGCACAATGGGCACCTGAGTATAAAGTGGCCTTTGAGGTGGAGATGAAACTTATGCATGGGACCCTGAATACAATCTTCCAGAAACAGAGACTAATGTTGAGTTCCTTATTTAGTACGATCCCTTAAGGATTGTATAACAAGACAGTGAATGGCAAGTTGACCACATTGGACCTCTTCTACCCAGGTAGGGACAACCAGAAATTCACTCTGACAGGAAGAAATAGCTACCCTGGTATGTTTTTGTCTTTTGTCTACAGGATTTACTTGCATGAGGTCCCACATGAATATGACATCAGAGAAGGAAACACATTTTAGAACAAAGAAGATTCCAGAGTGGGACCATGAGCAAAGATTCTATCACATACCACACCATCCAAAAGCTGCTAGCCTGACAGAACAGTAGAACAGCCTGTTAAAGTCATAGCTAAAGTGGTAGTTTGAAGATGACACATTATGGAAATGGGACACTGCAATAAAGAAGTATACACTTTAAATTAAAGACCTTTATGTGTCACTCTACTCCCAGTAGGAAGAATAGATGAATCCAACAGCAGTGAAACAATAGTAGCAGGAATAGTTCCACTCACCAGTGGTCACTTCCACAGACCCACTTGGGAATTTGTGCTATCTGTGCTTGCAGTTCTGCCCATTGTAGATTTAGAAGTCCTGCTTCCCAAAGGGAGTGAGGGAAATTTTCACATAAGGACACAGCAAGAATCCCATTGAATTATTTTAAAAAATGATAATATTAATAATAATAACATACATTCAAGACGTATTTCTCAAGCACCTATTACATGCCAGGCACTGCCTCAGTTTTGACAATTCTTGGACAGCTATATCCAATGACAGATCAATGCAGGGGTGTAAAGGACCAACTATCTCAGTCCAGCTTGGGACAGATCCAAAGGAAAATTCAACTCCATTTTGATTCACTGAATGAGATTCCAAAATATTGTGTTGAATTGACTTGAATAGAGACATTCAGAAATCAAAATCAACAATTGAACATAGATATATATTGCCTTTTAGCTCCAAATCCACATTTCATTACCTGTTCTGCAAAAATATAGTTGAGCCCTTTGAAGATTTTACGTTTACCAGCTGGATTGATGTTAAACTTTGTCAGTAAAAGGGGCTGGAAAGATATTGCAGGTGGGAGTTTTCCAGTGTGCTGTCTTAGAAGACTTTTACAGTGCACAGCTTCTCTGGTACCTGGTTACTACAGTGAGGGCAAGCTGATCTGATTCTAACAGTGCAGGCAGCTTCCCAACTGCCCACTTTCTACAGTGGGGGTTGTATATTAACCATGCCTTTATTTTCTATACTGATGCTTTGACACACTGGGGCCTTGCTGACACTGGAGAGATTGCCCCTCCCAGGGTTAGCTAATTCCTATAGAAAGCAAACAACTTGTCTGCAAGAGCTTCTTTCATATGCATAGTGACTAATCCAGAGCCCATATTCCTAAGGATTTCCTCTACCAGGCTCTCACACTCTTGAGCCACTATCCACCTGCCCCAATCATCCCTGTGCCAGGACAGCTAGGGACAGACCCTATGTCCCATACGCTATTGAAATTATTCAAACTAGCCAATCATAAGCTGTTTACCCTGCCTTGCCTTTACCTTCCCTTAGAAACAACAATAAAGGTTCTTACCACATTTTCTTCTCTCTCTTTGCTTCTCAACTGACACTGGTGTTCCCCCCATGATATGCCCCCTCCTCTTGGATGTGTGAGTATAACAAACCATTTTTTTCGATGGCCATCATCTCCTGATCCACTGACCTCACCATACCTGAATAATAAAACCTACATTTTAAAATAAGTAGCTTCTCCAGCACTAGACTCCTGCAGGGCAGTAATCAGTAGCACTCAGGGATGCGAAGCTTCCCCAGCACACCCCATGGGCCGTTCACAGTACACTGCCCCTGGTGACACAATTCCCCAAGAATAGCTTTCCCCAGATAATCACCAAAAGACGGATTGCTGGCAAGTTCTGAAGGACATATTTCCTCTAAGTCCACCACAACAACTACCCTTTCAGTGAGCCAGGATTATTTTCTCTCCCACAAAGTCTGGATCTCAGGCCCTGCTGCGGGGAGGGGGGAGACTCTTTTGTGGATACCTTATCTCAGCCTTCGGATGCTAACTGTTCCTTATATGTTCCATTTCCAAATTTGTTAGAGTTCCTTTTAATTCTTACTAGCCAACCCCTGTTCCTCCAACCCCCTGTTATATTTAATAATTTTTATATTAAATTCTTCCTGCTCAAATTCCTATGGTTTTATCTCCTGATTGGATTCAGATTTATACATTGTTAAAATATATACAATTATGAAGAGATGACTGAGTTTTTCCTGTTAGCAAACCCAGTAGGAATTATACATTTTTTTAGCATTGGTGTTGGTATTAAGTGTTCAGCAAATGCTTAGAAAACACAGTCCCTTCCCTAATACTTAGTATACTGATTTGCCTTTTAGTAGTTATTTAACCATTGTCACAAGAGTAATAATAATACTCTGTGTGAATGAAGAACCAAATATTAATTTTTTACTTATATGTAACTATTGCTATTTAATTTTATTAAAAATTATTCTGGACCAAGGAAAATTTAAAAATCTATGTGTCCCTATAGAAAATCAAACTTAGGAAAGAAACACCACGAAATCCTCATGAACTGCATGAGAGTGTGGGATATCTGGATGAAAGTCATAGTGCTCCCAGTAATACAAGCCAAGCAGTACCTTTTACTAAAGAAAAATCTAATTGTTCACATTATCTTTGATATGCTTTCTGGTTACCTTTAGACTTAGATGACCTGCTGCTTCCATCGATTAACTGAGTTTGGCTTCCAAACAATTCATTCTACAAACAGATTAAGAGGTCATGCCATGTGCCAGGCACCCTGTGGAAGATAAATTTTAGTGGAGTCACGCTGGTAAAGCCTAAATCAAAGGAGTAATAATGTAGACTTTCAATTTTATGGCATGGTTATAAAGTTGTCTGAGTTTTTCTATTAATGTTCTTCCAACAAGTGAACAATGGGGAAGCCCCAAGGTCTGTGAGCAATTTCTGTAGAAAAACTATCAGTTCTTAAATTTTTCTCTCTCTCCTTTTCTGGAAGATTCACTATTGTGATTCTGTTTAGAATTAATATTAATTTCTATAAAGAAGTTAGAAGATAAAGATCAGGGATCAAACTTCATGAGTTTTATTAATTGTCCACATTATTTCTGTTATTGACATTCTGTTTCCCCATAGCTAATTAGCAGTAAAATCCTTCACACAAAAAGGAAAATAAAGGAGTTTATGTAAGCCAGATATATCAGAATCTGGAAAAACAGGTGTTAGATGACCTCAAGATTGTTTCTCCATGTGTGAAACACCAAACTGTTAAATGCTTTGTTCAAACAAGGTTTCTTCCCCTCCTTACCACTACCCCTATAACTACAAGATTTCTTTGTCATAACTCAGAAGCATTCCACTTAGCCTTTATATATGATTAAAAAAAAAACTATAAAAGGAGAAACCTAACAGATGGTAATGGAGAAATAAGTAGGTTTTGAAAAATAAAATCTCTGAATTCTAATTCCAGATTTGCTTCTCACTTACTACACTACTGAATTTCAAGTCCCTATATAGTAAAATAAGAAATACTATGAGGTCATATTATAAGAACATGAAAAGAACACCTTTAAAAGATATTTTCTTATAATGTAAAAGAACTTACACTTACCAGTAGAAATGCTTTTTTGATAATTCCAAACACATGTTGTCTTAGTCTGTTGGGCTACTATAACAGAATACCATAGACCTGATGGCTTATAAGCAACAGATACTCATTTCTAGCAGTTCTGGAGTCTGGTGTCCATCAAGACACCAGCATATTAGGTGTCTAGTAAGAGCCTATTTCCTGGTTCACAGACACCTGTCTCCTCCCGGTGTTCTCACATGGTGGAATGAGAATGGGAAGGAAGCTCTCTGGGGTCTCTTTTATAAGGGCACTAATCCCATTCATGAGGGCTCTGCTCTCATGACCTAATTACCACACAAAGTCCCCACCTTCCAATACCACCACAGTGGGAGTTAGGACTTAACATATTAATTTGGGGGTGTATAAACATTCAATCTATAGCACATATGATAACGCCTTTCAACTACCTACATTTTAATGTGTGGTTGTTGAGTATTTTTTTACAGTAATATACTACATTCATTCTACTAAGCCTGAAAAAATAAAACAAATAAAATATTTCAGATCACAGATTCCCATTTTCCTCTCCATCCTTTAATGTATTTTATTTGTATAGAATTTATGGTGATTTTCAGTTTTCATGAATATTTGATTGTAATATCAAAAAATCATCAGGATTATGTTATGGTATTGTGGATAGCTCATAGTTACTAAAATCTCTCCCTTCTGACAAGTTTTATTCCCATATACAAGGACCACCCACTGAGGTAATTAGGCAATTGTTTTCCAGCTCATTCCTTCTTCATGACTTAAGTGAACATCTCAGCTTACTATATGAATCCTGGGAATACAGAGAAAAAGCAGAGATTCTTTAAGATGTTTACTACAGAAGCAAAGAAGAGAACAAGTGAGGGAAAAGAGCAAAGGGTCTAGAGGTTTTATGGGGAAAGCAGAGAATTTATATCATTTGATACATTTAAATCAGACTGGGCAAAACACTTGAGGAAAAATGGTTGTGGTCTCAAGGGAAGAGGAAAAGTGACTTAAGGTGGTCTTTTCCATTTCTTATTGATGTGATTAAACAACTTGATCTCTGGCCTTTTTACTGACTTCACTGAAGAAGAAACCAATTGGTGGCAATTAGAATGTTGGCTTTACCACGTAGACACCTGCTCTAATAGTTAAGCTGAGAGTTGATGAATTTCAAATATGTCAGCAGCTGTCAGGTGGTAACAATTTCAAGTCATTTTGAACCTCAGCTGGGAGCAAACCAGGAGCATACGGGTAAAACTTAGCTTAAGAATCCATGGATATATCAAATTCCTACTACATAAACATTTTGGTCTTATCTTCAGTTCCATTGTTTTAATTTAAAGACATTGGATCATTCCTAGTCTTTAATTTATGGATTATTGGGTTACCATTTTACCAGTCATATCATCCAGTCTCCAAATGTCAGCACAAAGAACATGCTTTTGAATTATAACTTAAAGTGCTTTATATAACAAAATAGCATAGCATTTAATGGGCCTTTTAACAATTCCCAAGTGTTTACTCTTATTGTGCATGCTCTAAACTTACAAATTTTATATTCTTAATTGCCAATTAGTAGAGTCTTATTCTGCTTATATCACTCCCCCTATTTAAAGCCCCTCATTGGCTTCCCTGTGCTCCTAAAGTGATGAATCTCATTACAGGGGTTTAGCACAAAGCTGGCAATTGCCTCCATCCTTTTCTTCAACCTCACCTTCCATCACATTTCCCCTCCTTTTCTCTTTTCCAATCACTCTATTCTTCTTTCATGTTCTGAACCAGTCATGTACCCTTCTACTGCAAGATCTTTATATGTGCCCTTCCTTCTGGTAGAACACTCCTCCCCGCCTTCTTTAACAGATTAATATCTGCTCATGCTTCAGAGTTCAGGGCAAGATCTCTCCCTCAAGGAAGTTCCCTGAGGTTTCTCCCTAGGTCAATGCCCTATTGTAAGCTTTCATAGTGCCTCTTTATCCCCTGTCATATTCACTTGGGTTACTGCAGGTTAGTACCTTTCTGCCCCACTATAAGCTACACTCCAGAAGGTTAAGGGACTGGTTCTCCTTTGTTCACCAATATATCATTAGCAGCCAGAACACTGCACAATACATATTTGTTAAACAAACGAATTACACGGAAGTATCTAATTGACCATGGTTATGGAAATCAAATGAGCTTTAATCCCCATAGAAATTGGTCATGTAAATCCGTATTACTCCAAATTTTACTAGATAAACATTAAACAATAGAGCATGAAAAGATCTAAGCTAAAATGCTGTAGTTCTTTTTATACATGTTCCCCATTCAAAGAAAAGTCTGACAGAAGATAAGCAAAGTACATCTGTCAAAATATTTGCCAAAATTAAACCAATCTAACAACAAATTTAATAGCCAATTGTAATTTTAGAATTTGTAGAATCACACACTGATTCATGTTTTAGAATCAATGTTGATTTGAATGGTTTTCAAAATGTAAACTTAAGTCTTATGGTGATGTTTGGGAGGCTCTTGAACCAATTAATTAGAATTTAAAATTTTAAAGGTACATTTTAACTTTTTAAAAGTTATAGTGAGAGACAACATCCATAGCAAATGTATTTTGTATTAAGTTGCAACCCTGTAGAACCACTAACACATCAACATGTTCTTCAGGGTTAACTCATCTTGTGCAGATCTTAAAGCATCTCCAGCCATTTCTGTGCATGCACTTGAACTTCTTGTAAATGTTCTCATTAAGAAAGCACTGTGTTTCTCAATTTTTTAAAAAAATTCAGGCCTCTGAGCATATTCATTATTGCAAATCAGTATAAGTGAGTTTATTATTCAGGCAAATTACCTGTATCAAGCCCCATCAGCAAGGTCCAGATGCATTTGCTCAGGAGTTGCACATGTCAGGATAAAAGTGCAAATGGCTAGGGGCACCTGGGTGAGATGGAGTCCCATATCAGGCCCCGTGCTCTGCGGGAAGCCTGCTTCTCCCTCTCCCACTCCCCCTGCTTGTGTTCCCTCTCTCGCTGTGTTTCTCTCTGTCAAATAAATAAATAAAATATATTTTTTTTAAAGTGCAAATGGCTAAGTTACAAGGAAACAACATTTTATTATAGAGTATTACCACTAGTCAATTTTGGGGTTTCTTTTCTGGTTTTACATTTATGATAAGGATACATTTATGATAACACTGCTTCAGTTTCAGTATTTCCTACCACCTACTCATCCACCCAGTCTTAAAAGAAGATTATTCTGAAATTGCAAGGTAAAGTCTGGAAAAAATTATCTTTGCGACTACTAATCTGTGTCAATCAAGATGATCCATATATGGTATAATCAAACCAAAATAGAGCAATAACAGATATTATCTACAACTGTGTTTTCAAGCCTTTGATTTCAATTTTTAACATCTTTAAGACAACCAAGTTGTTCTCATTGACATACATTAAATAAGGAAAAGCTTTACATGTGAATTGAGGTTCACCTATTATTTACTTTAAACAGAGTTTTTGCTGAAAAAAAAGGGTAATCTAAACACTACTAAAATATGTGCAAAGGGTTCAGTAATACACTCTTGCTTTTTGAATTTTACATGAGAAGATGGATATGCTCAAGACTGGATATTTTTAACAAAAGATCTAGAATTCTACATTTACAGAGAATTAAAGAAGATTCACGGTGAAAGCAGAAGCTGCATTAATCCATGGTCTACATAATGAGTTAACCAGCCAGCATAGCTTAATACCTTGATTGCTTCTAGTTTATATCAATTTATTTTATAATACACTAGAGTGTGAGAAGCATAGATTATGGAGCTAAACTGCTTGGGTTCACAGTTCCAGTTCCAGCACCTAATCCATGCATAGTCACAGGCAAGTAACCTCACCTCTCAGTGCCTTGATTTCCTCATCTGTAATTCAAATTGAATGAGGTCAAAAAGAATCATAATCCATATAATGCTTAGAACAGCACTGGGCACTTAGTAATTGGTAAATAAAAATCATCTTGTAACAGTTTTTTAAAAGGCTAAAGCTATGTAATAATAAATAAAATTCTAATCCCAGATTTGTGGAACTACTAATATGCCTCAGAAGACACCATGTTTTCTTTTTTTGCAACCATTGGTTGAACTCTACTTTTCTCAAAATGATTTTTGGATTTCAGAGATAGCATTATCTGATTCTCAAAAAGCAAAAATGATTTTATATACCCTTCTCATCCTTATTTACATGAGCTCCAGATTTCACTCCCTGACTGGTTTATGACAGACAGGTAAGTTGGTAGACACACTGGCATATTTCTAAAGCTTAATTTTCCAGATCTGACTTCATTTGAAACAAACCTTTCACTGCATATAAACAACAACCCAAAACAGTGGAAGACCACTGACTCTAGTGTAATTGCCAGTTTGCAGAAGAAGTAAATGAGGTTTAGAAAAATATAATGGCTTACCTGAGGTCACAAAGCTTATAAGGGAAAACACCCACAAAAATCTCCTGATCTCCACATCTTTGCTTTTGCCAGTATATGATGTCACCTTTTAAAATGCTTGATTCATCTTTCTTTTTTAAATTAATTGATAGATTTTTTATTGAAGTATGATTAACATACAGTATTGTATTTGTTTCAGATGTACAATATAATGATTCAACAATTCTATACATTTCTCAGTGCTCATCGTAATAAGTATACTCTCAATCTCCTATATCTATTTTACTCATCCCTCCACCCCCCTCCCCTCTGGCAACCACCAGTTTGTTTTTTATATTTAAGAGTCTGGTTTTTTGTTTGCCTTCTTTTTTTTAAATTTGTTTTGTTTCTTAAATTTAACATAGGAGTTAAATCATCTTTCTCTGACTGACTTATTTTATTTAGTACTGTACCCTCCAGTTTCATCCATATTCTTGCAAATGGCAAGATTTCATTCCTTTATGGCTGAGTAATATTCCAGTGTGTGTGGGTGTGTGTGTGTGTGTGTGTGTGTGTGTGTGTGTAGCAGAAGTAATATATATTATTACTTCTGCTTTGTCCGTCTATGGGTGGAAATTTAAATTGCTTCCATATCTTGGCTCTTGTAAATAATGCTGCAATTAATAGGGGTGCATATATCTTTTTGAATTAATGTTTTGTTTTCTTTGGATAAATGCTCAGTAGTGGAATTACTGGATCATATGGTATTTCTATTTTTAATTTTTTGAGGAACCTCCATACTGATTTCCATAGTGGCTGCACCAATTTGCATTCCCATCAACAGTGCAGGAGGGTTCTTTTTTCTCCATATTCTTGCCAGCGATTCTAATTTCTTGTATTTTTTATTTTAGCCATTCTGACAGTTGTAAGTGATATCTCATTGTGGTTTTAATTTGCATTTCCTAATGATTAGTGGTGTTGAGCATCTTTTCATGTGTCTGTTGGCCATTTGTATGTCTTCTTCGGTGAAAGGTCTGTTCATGTTTTCTGCCCACTTTTAAATTGGATTATTTGTTTTTTCTGTATTGAGTTGTATAACTTCTTTATATATTTAGGATATTAACCCCTCATCAGATATATAATAAATAAACAAATAAATAAACAAATGAAGGAGAAATGACAACTTACATCACAGAAATACAAAGGATTATAAGAGAATAATATGAAAAATTATATGTGAACATATTGGACAACCTAGAAGAAATGGATAAATTCCTGGAAACATATGACCTTCCAAAACTGAATTAGGAAGAAATCAAAAATTTGAACAGACCAATTACTAGCAATGAAATTGAATCAATAATTTAAAAACTCCCAACAGACAGAAATCCAGGATCATATGACATCACAGGTGAATTCTACCAAACATTTAAAGAGGACCAGCATTACCTTGAAACCAAAACTAGATAAAACCACTGCAAACAAACTATAGGCCAGTATCTCTGATGAACATAAATGCAAAAATCCTCAACAAAATATTAGCAAACCAAATCTAACAATACATTAAAAAAATCACTCACCACCATCAAGTGGGATTTATTCCAGGGATGAAGGAGTGGTTCAAGAGAAAGGATAAGAACTATATGATCATCTCAGTAAATGCAGAAGAAGCATTTGACAAAGTATAACATCTATTCATGATAAATACTCTCAACAAAACAGGTTTAGAGGGAATGGACCTCAAAATAATAAAGGCCATATATGAAAAATCCACAGCTAATGTCATACTCAATGGTGAAAAACTGAGAGCTTTTCCTATAAGATCAGGAATAAGACAAAGATGTCCATTCTCATCACTTTTTTCCAACATAGTACTGGAAGTCGTAGCCACAGCAATCAAACAAGAAAAAGGAACAAAAGACATCCAAATTGATAAGGAAGAAGTAAAATTTTCACTATTTGCAGATGACATGATACTATATGTAGAAAACCCTAAAGACTTCACCAAAAAATATACTAGAACTGATAAATGAATTCAGTAAAGTCACAAAATACAAAATTAATATACAGAAGTATGTTGCATTTCTATACACTAAAATGAAGTAGGAGAAAGAGAAATTAAGAAAATAATCCCATTGACAGTTACACCAGAAATGATAAAATGCCTAGGAATAAACTTAACCAAGGAAGTGAAAGACCTGTACTTCAAAAACTATAAAAAAAATTAATGAAAGAATTTGAAGATGACACAAACACATGGAAATATATTCCATGCTCACAGATTGAAAGAAACAATATTATTAAAATGTCCATACTACCCAAAGCAATCTACAGATTTAATGCAATCCCTATCAAAATACCAATAGCAGTTTTCACAGAACAAGAACAAATCATCCTAAAATTTGTATGGGGAAACACAAAAGACCCTGAATAACCAAAGCAATTTTGAGAAAAAAAACAAAACTGGAGATAACACAATCCCAGATTTCAAGATACACTACAAAGCTGTAGTAACCAAGACAGTGTGGTACTGACACAAAAACAGACACATAGATTAATGGAACAGAATAAAGAGTCCAGAAATAAACAATGTTAATATGGTCAATTAATCTATGGCAAAGGAAGCAAGAATATGTAATGGGGAAAAGACAATCCCTTCAACAAATGGTGTTGGAAAAACTGGACAGCCAGATGCAAAGGAATGAAACTGGACCTTTTTGTAACCACCATACACAAAAATAAACTTAAAATGGATTAAGGACCAAAATGTGAGACCTGAAACCATAAAATTCCTAGAAGAAAACATAGGCAATAATTCCTTTTCTTTAATACAGATTTTTTTAGATTTATTTATGTATTTGAGAGAGAGAGAGAAAGGTGTGGAGGGGCAGAGGGAGAGAGAGCGTCTTAAGCAGAATCCGAGCTGAGTGCAAGGCTCGATTTCACAACCCTGAGATCATGACCTGAGCTGAAACCAAGAGTCTGACACTTAACCTACCACATCACCCAGGTGCCCCAGGCAATAATTCCTTTCACATGAGCTGTAGAAACATTTTCCTAGATCTGTCTCCCCAGGGAAGGGAAACAAAAGAAAAATCCAGTCAGGACTACAACAAAATCAAATGCTTTTACACGGTGAAAGAAACCACCAAAAAAATCCAAAACAGCAACCTACTAAATGGAAAAAGATATTTACAAATGATATATCTGATAAGGAGTTAATATCAACACATCTCTTAATGTTACTATAAAATTGTAGATTTATAGAGGGCTATTTGTAAAAATGACATAATTTTGGAAGTCTTATCAAAATGTGTTTTCCCGCTGATGATGTTTAAAAAAAAAAAGCTGTGTTTATCATATCCCAATTTTTCAGCTTTGACCTATATCGGTATCCATATTATGGGGATAAAAATATAATTGATTTGTTTCTGTTGCTCTATAGAACATGATATGTGGGTGACAATGGATTGGGTAACTACTAGCTATGGTCCCAGGGAACACTGTTTTGGAGCAGTTACTGCACATTTTCTTCAATAGTTTTGTCCAAAGTGTGATTTTGAAGCTTCATGTGCATTTTCTAAGGGCCTGTAAAATCTCTCCTATTATTTGAAATAATCATGTCAACAGCTATTCCTTTTGCATGTGTAACACTGTCAGCCACATGATCATGAAGATACCAGTTCAAATTGGTCAATTAACTTTCTAATCTATCAATTCAACTTTTGCGTTATGTTTCTCTCACAGGACAGTTAGTACTCCAAGATTTCATTAAACAGTCCAACACATGTTGGCTTATTACATTTTAAAGGCAGTATGATACTTATTTTTTGGTTTCCTATTGAAAACCACTAAATAGTTTCCCCAGACTGTTAGCAATGTGATTTCAAGCCATATGTTGCATTTTGCTACCAAGTTCCATTGAAAAGGAAATATCTTAATTCTCTTTATTTGTATTTTCTACTTTGGATTTATAGTAAACAGCTATTTTTTCCCCTCAGACTTACATAGCATTTTAATTTGCTTTCACTATTGTCTTCTTTGGAAATTTATGACTCATACCACATTGTGACCAATTATTTCCTGGAAGTCATTTTTATTTTTATTTTATTTATTTATTTATTTATTTATTTATTTACTTATTTATATTTATTTGAGAGAGAGAGCACACGAGCAGCAGGGAGGGGCAAAGGAAGAGGGAGAAGCAGACTCCCCGTTGGGCAGGGAGCCCAGCATGGGGCTCCATCCCAGGACCCTGGGATCATGACCTGAGCCTAAGGCAGACACTTAACCAACTGAGCCACCTACGCGCCCCTGGAAGTCATTTTTATATGGTTTGAAGCAAAATAATAAGTTTTACAAAAATCCCTGTTATATCCAACTTGTTTTCCCATCTCTAGCCATTTTTTAAAAATCTCTAATTTTTTATTAATAAGGCAACTTGAGGTACATAGATAAATTATTTTAACAGAATCCATCCTTATCATAGACTTTAATTTTAATGCATTTTTGAAATACCAGTTATTTTTCAAGTTAGCCCTTTACTTTATAGACACTTCATGTATGTATTTACTCACACACATATAATTTTAAGGCATTAAAATTTCTATTGTTTTTCAATAAAATGATACATATTAATACTTGTAGGAATATGAAACATAGGTGACAATAACTAAGTTGTTCAAAAGTAAAAAAAAAAATCAGGTTATTTGCAACAAATTACACACAGAAAAACTATTTTAAGCAAGAATGATTTACTGTGCACATACTACATATAGAATTAAACATATTACTGAAAAAAATGACCCTACACTTACAGTGTCACAATCTAATCGAAAACATCTATTATCCAGTATTTAGTCAGCAGACTACAAGAATTAAATATTATAATAAATATTTTAGTTAAAACTGGTACAAATAAATAATAAACCTAATGTAAGAAAATGATCAGAATAGTATTGGTTTGGATAGTCAAAGGAAATATCCTATGGATGGTTTATCAGAGATCAGGTGAGAAGGAAGAAACAAATAAAGCCATATTTTTAGAGTAAAAGATGAAGATGATCTATGAAGAATTTCAAGCATAATTACACAAATAAGATCATGGGATGGTACAAGATGTCAAGGACTGGAGAATTCTTGCATTGCCCCAGTGTACCATGCACTGTTTGTCCTCTGTTGTGCATTTGCACATTTTTATTCATATTTACATCCCTTCCCTACTCATTCTTTTCCCCATGATTCCTTGGCATAATTTTCACCTTTAAAAATCAAGTCAATAGGGGCGCCTGGGTGGCTCAGTTGGTTAAGCGACTGCCTTTAGCTCAGGTCATGGTCCTGGAGTCCCGGGATCGAGTCCTACATCGGGCTCCCTGCTCGGCAGGGAGCCTGCTTCTCCCTCTGACCCTCCCCCCTCTCATGTGCTCTCTCTCTCTCTCTCATTCTCTCTGTCTCAAATAAATAAATAAAATCTTTAAAAAAAAAAAAATCAAGTCAATAATGACCTCTTCTTTGACGGCTTTCCTGACCCATCTGGAAGATTGGGAATTTATTTCTCCAAATTCTAATTGGTTTCAATTAGAATCATTGTTCTGTTTAGAAACCACTGGTTCTCAATCTTCTCACATTGAAATCATCAAGAAAATTTTAAGTGCTTCAATCTCACCCTCAGAAACTCATATTTAAGTAGTATAGGAATACCCAGGGCATTGCAACTTAAAAAAAAATTAAAAATCTGCAATCCCAAGTGATTCTAAAGCTCAGCAAATTTTGAGCACCACTGGTATGTGAGTTGGTAGTTACATTTGAGATCTCCACATAAAGCTTCCCCCATACTCATGTGAGTCTACAGATTTGTACAGAAGGGACCTCCTTATTTTTATGGTACTGGTTGGAATCCTGAACTGTATACTGCTAAAAAGCAGAGGTTTTACCATGAGACCAGCTGAGTTGATACTGAAACTCCCTGACTTACTAAGGAAGTGACTTCGGGCAAATAATTTAATCTCTACAAACTTCAACTTTCTTGTGACTTTATTGGGATGATTAAATGAGATGTAATATATATAAACATAAACTAGAGTGCCTAACACAAAGGTGGCCTTAAATAACTACTATTGTTGTAATTTATTCATTGAACATATGTGCCAAGAACCATTCTAAGAGCTTTAATATATTTCATTAATTTTCAGACACTCTAAAATAAAGTTTTAAATAAATTATAAATATATATTTAGTTTTATTTTACATATGAGGAAATTGTCATTCAGAGAGGCCAAATAATTTGCCCTAGAATCCTGCTGAAGCAAATCAGGTTAAGAAGAAGTGAGATTTGAAACCAGTGAGTCTAAGTCCTGACCCTGTGACTGATATCACTATACTTTATTAGAAAAGGATAAAACTATTTAAAAATATATACTTTTGTTTATCGTGATATGTGACATACGAGTGTTGGAAACAAATATTTTAGAAGTTTAGGAGGAAAGAACTATTTATGTCTGAGAGCTCAAGAGAGGGTTAATGGAGGAAGTGAAATTTGAGCTAAATTCCTAGGCTGTTCCAATAATATACATAGAAATTCATGTACACACAAACACACACACTTGAAACACCTTATTTAAGATATGCATAACAGCTACTCATGAAGTGTTTTAGGTGAGAAGTAGCATTTCTTGGAAATATATATAAAAAGCAACAATTGAATAAGAATGAATGCAGCTATATTTGGGGTCATGAAGTACAGTGGACAACTGTTATTAAAAAGCACAGGATGTGATTCTATCCTAGAACAAATATTTTAATCTTGAGAATAGACTCAGATTGTTAGATGATTTTACAGGAAGCATTCTCTTTCAATGGGAATACCATTTTCCTGAAATCACAAGTGGAGAATTATTCACCAAACACTTATAAATTACTACCCTTTAAAATTAGGACAAAGGCAAGGATGTCCACTGTCATGAGGACTGTAATATTACATTAGAAGTTCTAGAAAATGTAGTAGGATAAAAAGCAAAACAGAACAGTAAGAGATTTAGAGAAGGATAATCTATATTTTTGTTATTTGTAGGTTATACAGAAAACCCAAAAGAATCAACTTTCTATCTTTTAGAATGAATAAGAGTTTGATAAATTGGAGAAAGCAAAAGGATAAATAAATAAATAGCCAACACTCACCTATTAGAATGATAACTAGGAAAGACTACATTTGTGATAACCTCTAAAAATGTATGGTGTTAGGAATAACTTTAACAAGAAATGTACAGAACATATAGGAAAAAATATATCAAAGAGAGAGAATACTAGGTCACTGAATGAAAAGATTGATTTTGTAAAACAATTTTCTTGATGATTGTATAGATTTAATACTGTTCAAATCACTATCTCAATGGACTATTTTTGGTGACTTGACAAAATAATTTCAAAATGTACATTAAAAAAAGAAATGTGAAATGGAGAGTTAATTCAGCTATTGAAGTTCAATATAAAATTACAAGAATTAAAACACCAAGGGGTGTTAGAAGATTATATTGAATAGCCCTGAAGTAGATCTTACAACGTCTGGGAACATGATACATAATAAAAGATGCTTGCAATTGATAATGAGGGTATTTATCATTCAGTAGATGGTATAGGAAAAATTGAGTCTTTATGCTACATACCAAATTAAATTATATCTATTTAAATATTTAAATTTATAATTAAACCACAAAAAATGAGAAGAAAATATAGGTAAATATTTAACTGATATTAGTACATTAAACCATTTTCTTTTGACACTTCTATTATTCTTGGCCCAGATCAATTTGAAAATTAAGTGAATGATGGTTACAAACCTCCCTCTGGGGGATGGAAGAGAAATATATATATGCACACATAGAAAATCCTGCATAGAATTATAGATAATTCATTAATATTGAAGGGGGATAAATGGGTAGAGGATAAGGAGAACTGGTAAATCATGTATGGCTACTCTCATTCCATCCCTCAAAAATCAATTTTATTTTAATTAGTCCTACTGGACTCCTGAATTAAATTGAATCTTGCTTAAGTTTTGGGATCATAAAAGATAAGGTTATGATTATGAGGTGGTATGGGGGAGTGGAGAAGAGAGTGTCAAGTGTCAATATATTCTCTTTACTTCCCTCAATAAACACTGTTGGTGGGCATGCAAGTTGGTACAGCCACTCTGGAAAACAGTATGGAGTTCCTAAAAAAGTTAAAAATAGAACGACCCTATGATCTAGTAATTGCACTACTAGGTATTTACCCAAAGGATACAAAAATACTAATTCAAAGGGATACATGCACCCCTATGCTTATCACAGCACCATCAACAATAGCCAAATTATGGAAAAAGCCCAAATGTCCATTGTATGATCAATAAAGAAGATGTGGTATGTGTGTGTGTGTGTATACATCCATATATATTATATATATATAAAGTGTATATGTGTACATATGTATATGTATATATACATATTATATATATATATTCCATTATATATATGTGGAATATTATTAAGCCATATAAAAGACTGAAATCTTGCCATTAGCAACAACGTGGATGGAGCTAGAGTGTATTATGCCAAGTAAAATAAGTCCATCTGAGAGAGGCAAATACCATATGATTTCACTCATATGTGGAATTTAAAAAATGTAACAGATGGACATAGGGGAATAAAAAGAGATAGACAAACCATGAAACAGACTCTTAACTATAGAGAACAAACAGGGTTGATAGAGGGGAGGTAGGTGGGGGATAGGCTAAATGGGTGATGGGGATTAAGGAGGACACTCGTGATGAATACTGGGTGTTATATGTAAGTGATGAATCATTAAATTCTACTCCTGAAACTAATATTACACTATATGTTAACTAACTGGAATTTAAATAAAACCTTGAAACTACAAAAAAAAAAAAAAAGAAGAAGAAGAAGAGAAGAAAAAGTGGTGCTACTGACTGCATGTTTGCATCCTCCCAAAATTCATATGATGAAATCCTAAGCCCCAGTGTGATGGTATTAGGACATGGGACCTTTGGGAGGTAATTCTATAATGGGGATGGAGCCCTCATGAATGGGATTAGTATCCTAATAAAAGAGACCCTAGAGAGCTCCCTTCCCCCTTCTGCCATGTGGACACAGCAAGAAAACCTGTCTGTGAACCAGGAAGCAGAGGCTTAGCAGACAGCAAATCTGCCCATGCCTTGATCTTGGACTTCTTAGCCTCCAGAACCGTGAGACCATCTAGTCTATGGTATTTTGTTACAGCGGGTTCACCAGACTAAGACAGTGGTAGGAAGACAACTGCATAGAATACAGATGAAAAATAGAGATGCCTGTAGCCTACTGATACTGCCTCCCTTCTTTGGTTATAGAAATACTTCGATTCCCTCCATCTTGAGCAGAAACATCACTTCCTTTGGAAAGTGTCCCCTGACTTCCCCAAACTATGTTAAGTCCTGTGTTCTTGATTCCCACTTTATCTTGTGCTTCTTATAACACTTATAATGCACATGTAATTATTTCCCAATACCTGTCTTCTTCACAACACTGCATAGTTCGCTGAGAACAAGAAATATGTCTCTTAAAAAATCACTGATCCCTAGAGTCTATTCAATACCCAGCACATTCTAGGTACATGAACAGTAAATATTGAATAAATAAGGTAGCATAAATAATAAATCATCATTTTCATAATTTTGCATAGTTTTGCTTCATCACTCAAAATTAGCTCGGCTACTATGGGAGGCACTGGCTCTTGGCCCTTAAAATAGTATTTAATCTCAAAAATTTAAAATCATTTGAAATGTTTACAATATAGAAATAACATCCATTTTGTCATTCAAGTACGTTTGGCAAATTCTCATGGGTAATGATATATAGCTTTGTTCTGTTTTATGATTCTTTAAACCATATCATATGAACTAAGTGCCAAACTATGGGGCCCTCTGGTTCTATCCTGGGAACATCATCTGGGCAGGCATTGGATTAGTAGATCTACAAAATCAAAGAGGGTTTTGTGATGTGATAGACACTTTGGAATTTGAGGATCAAGTTTCAAAAGCGGCAGGCATACTCTGGCAATTCTTGGCAATGAGGCACCATACTCAGAATAGGAAAGGCAGAACCACTTATACTGGACTTTAGAAGATAACAGTATTAGAGTTCTGATGATCTGTATTATCAAACTGTCTCTCTTCTCTTATAGCTGTTTTAAGAGAGATTCTCCACAAAGTCCTCTAAAAATATCCCTGTAAAAGTACCGTTTGGTAAGTGACATTTTTTATTAGCTAGTTCATTATCAGTTTAACTTAACACTACTATGATAACTTATTTTAGCGTTTTCAGTGATATAAATGGAGTATTAATTAAAGAAGGATAAATTAATTTGCACCTCTACCCTAGCCATAAGTGAATGTTTAGATCTCTAAAAATTAATAAATCATTAATCACCCAAGCCAAACACTTATAACCAGGCAAAAACCTCTAGCAATTAACTTATGAGCACTTGCTTTCATAATTACATTCTAGAATTTGAACCCTGTTACATGTATTGGAATGTAAAGAGTTCTATTTCAAATTCTATAAAATGTAGATTTAGTAGTAGTGTCTAGAAAATTGAGACAAAAGCTTTTTACTGTATCTTTTTACTCTTAGTTAAGAAAGTTACTTATTGACTAAAACCATTAACAAAGCAAAAGGGATTCCAGGGGTCAGAATTCAAATGCAATAAATGCTAGAGGAATTCAAAGAATAGCATTTTAAAAACAGAAAAATACAAAAAATTGTACTGTATATACTACATGTATTATGTCAATACATGGTTTTACTGTTTCACTGCTGGTTTTGTGTGTGTGTGTGTGTGTGGGAGGGGGGTTCAGGTTTAATGTATTTTCTGAAGGTTTGATAGAATTGATCCTTACAACATTCAGAGACTGTGACTAAATACTGTGCCAGGACTGAGTAAGAATGACACTAAAATGACAGCACGATGATAAACCAAGTAACATTTTGTTGGAGCTCTAGGCAAAAATGAGGACTTTTGGTATGGGATTGGTAAAGCTCTTTATTTTTTTTTATTATGTTCAGTTAGCCAGCATATAGTACATCATTAGTTTTTGATGTAGTGTTCAACGATTCATTAGTTGATGACTTCATCGTTCATAACACCCATGGAAGCTCTTTAAAACAACAAGGAAACCATCCTGAGTTGAAGTGCAGGTATTCTCAGATCAGACAATTTCAAGCTACCCACAGTTTACCAATGGCTATCACAATTACTGAATATTTAACAACCATGTTCTCCTGGACATAACCTGTCTCCACCCTGAACTCACTAGTTAGTCAAAAGAAAGAAACAAAAGAGAGAGAGAGAGAGAGAGAGAGAGAGAAAGAAAGAAAGAAAGAAAGAAAGAAAGAAAGAAAGAAAGAAAGA
>NC_058414.1:24669316-24681235 GCF_002201575.2 Neomonachus schauinslandi | reverse complement strand
AGAAAGAAAGAAAGAAAGAAAGAAAGAAAGAAAGAAAGAAAGAAAGAAAGAAAGAAAGAAAAAGAAAGAGGGAGGAAGAAAAGGAAAGGAAAGAGAAAAGAAAAGAAAAATAAAAAAATGAAAAAGAAGCACATACACATACACAGAGACAGAAAAAGATTCTTTAAATTATCATTATTTTGACATCAAATGCATTCAGGGAAATCTAGTAAAAAGCCCTTGTGGTATGATGGTTACTTAACATTTTCATTATGTTCTCATGTGCCTGACTCTGTGCTAACTCAAATGGTGTTCTGGGAATGTTTAAGAACCTGCTTGGTAAGGGGACCCATTTCTGTAGCATATACTCCCCAAACGGCTGATTTAAAATGGCCAATCTGCTGTCTGAGCGGAGTTGAAAAGTGATGTGCAGGAATACACCATTCGATAGTATTTTTACTATAGAAAGACCATAGATTTAAAAAGCCTCAAAGCATAAATAATAGTAGTATATAGTAAAATAATTAGGAAGTTGTAAGTTCTGGATGGTTATTACCTTTGCTTTTAATATAATTGAATTGTAAATGTATATAATAAAAATTTTAGTAATGACTGTGTGGACAATTGTCTTCCAAAACTTCTGAAAATTTAACAACCCATTCTACAAGGCCAGTACAAGGCTACTCAGAATGCTACTACCTTTTACTGTCCACCCGCCTCCCTGACAATCATATAAAATAATGAGAAGACCTGGGACCTCAAGCCAAACTGAGTGACATCTACACAGAGAGATGCCAAAGGGTCACTGAATGAATCTGCCAAAACTTGAGCCCAAGGTCACAACCAGGATATCCTAGGATAATTTCCTATCCCTTTCTATAAACAACAACAGCAACAAAGCTTTGATCACCTGTCATTTTAGGCCCAGAAATGTCATCAAGTTCAAATCCAAAAGTAATGATCCTAGATACAGGACTAGGGATGTAAGCCAAGACCAGTCACATCAGATAAGTTCTGCTCTCTCTTGTCTCTCCATTTCCTGAAAGCACCTGCTGTCAAGTGCTAGTCCTGTGAACAGAGCCCAAGATTCAGAATGCCAAATACTCAAATGATTGGCTACAGCTAACTGGGAGCAGATTGATATCTCCTCAGCTAAGATTTTGCTCTGCTCCGGGCACTATGATAAACTCATACATAAAACAGATGTTCTCACTTAATCTCGTTACTTTTTAAATATAAGTCTCATATTTCCATTTTTAATAAGAAGAAATTAAAGCTTAGAGAAATTATATGACTTGCCAGGACCCACAGCTAATAAATGACAGAGTAAGGTTTGAAGTTAGGCTTCAGAAACTGCTCCTCACGATTTCACTATCCTGCATAAGGTAATCAGGGTGATGTTTAATATAATAAAGACTGACATTTGTTGAGTGATACTTACATACTAAGTACTATTCTGAGTGCTTTACTTGTACTTACTCATCTAATCCTCAAGACAACTAGACATTAATTAGCACATTTCCTCAATTCTAAGATATTATCAATTGTAGACACATTATTCACCTGACACCACCATTCAAGGAAAAATAGGAGCATGACATGTACTATGTTAAATGTCATATGGATTATACTATGCATCTTATCTTTTTTTTTTTTTAAGATTTTATTTATTTGACAGAGAGAGAGACAGCGAGAGAGGGAACACAAGCAGGGGGAGTGGGAGAGGGAGAAGCAGGCTTCCCGCTGAGCAGAGAGCCAGATGCGGGGCTCGATCCCAGGATCCCGGGATCGTGACCTGAGCCGAAGGCAGAGGCTTAGTGACTGAGCCACCCAGGCGCCCCTTATCTTATCTTATCTTATCTTATCTTATCTTATCTTATCGCCTTATTTTTAGAGAGTGGGTGAGAGAGAGAGAAAGAGAGGAGGGGCAGAGGGAGAGGAAGAGAGAGAATCTTAAGCTGGCTTCATGCCCAGCATGAAGCCCAATGTGGAACACAATCTCACAACCCTGAGATCATGACCTAAGTGGAAATCAAGAGTCAGACACTTAACCAACTGAACCACCCAGGCACCCCTATACTATGCATCTTAAATTATTAAATATTTTTAAGCATATTGCTTATGTCAGGGGACCAAAGAAATACGGTACATTAATCCCTGTGTTAACAAGGACACCAAAGGAAGAAAATCTGTCTCAGGAAGCACAAGATGTGAGGGAGAATGGGAAATTAAAATTCTAAATTACTTGAAGACCATTCAGTTTGTCTTAAGTTTCTGAATACACTGGTATTCACTACTCTGACATCTTCCTCTGCCTTCCTCTTCCATATTTAAGTACCCTGTGATTCTACTGAGCTCAACTGGAGACTCAGGATGATCTATTTTGATGTCGAAATACTAGCAAACTAGTATTTGGGGTGCCTGGGTGGCTCCGTCATTAACCGTCTGCCTTCAGCTCAGGTCATGACCCAGGGTCCTGGGATGGAGCCCCGCATCGGGCTCCCTGCTCAGCGGGAAGCCTGCTTCTCCCTCTCCCTCTCCCACTCCCGCTGCTTGTGTTCGCTCTCTCTCTGTGTCTCTCTCTGTCAAATAAATAAATAAAATCTTAAAAAAAAAAAAAGAAATACTAGCAAACTTTACTCAATCTGCAGCCTTAATTCCCCTTTGCCATGTAACCAAACATATTCACAGGCTCCATTGATTAGGACATGGACGTATCTGGGGGGCCATTATTCTTCTACCACAATGATCAAACTGCAGAAACACAAGATGTAGCTGTCCTTCATTTTAACTTAAAAATGAATCTAGAGAAGAATTCTAATCAGCCTGGCAAAGGGCACCTGCCCATTCTTGTGGCAAGGATGGGATTGGGAGCCAGACAGTATATTATAATTGGCAGCCCCAAAGAGAGTCACATGTTTTTTAGTGAGATGTGCAGCAGACAATTGAAAAGAGGATTTTTTTCTCAGAAGGAAGGAAAGGCAGTAGGGAGATCAAATGGTGGCTGGCCAGTGTGCTGCCATTTTACCCTGATCTCTAGCTACTTCCTTTTAGGTACAAGATGTTCTAGACACACCATAATGCTAGCTGGTTCCTCCAGCCCCCTTTCATTTTCATACAACCCTTCATAACTTCTTTCAGACAGTACAGCCTTCCTGTTATTCTCTGCCTATAGAAATCTTCATTCTTCTAATTATACCTCAAATGCTAGTTCTTTTAGAAGAGAAGTGAGTTTCTGGAACTGCTTAGCTCTCAAACATTCAAAACATTTACTACTGTATGAAAGGTTCAACAATAATATTGCCATTATTCTGAGAGCAAATGTTGTCCTTTCTCATTGCTTGAATGTTTCCGAAACCCTCCTAACTGTTGACTTGGAAAAATTCATTGGTATTTGTCTGCCCTGTCCTTGTCCTCTGCTTCAAGAGTTATTGCAAATGCTTTCCAAAAGTCCAGGATATTTGATTTTGCTTTAGAGTGATTTATGAATGCCAAGTTTACTTTCTAGTCCAAATCTCTTCTCCTACAGCACTAATAGAAAATAGTGACAATGCCACACGTCCAGGCCATTTGACTTGTTTTTGCAAAGGGAAATTTAATCCTCACAGGGTATGTTTTTTATTAGAAAGGAAGTCATTGAATCAAAATTAGATTTTACTAGGAATTACTTTCTAAAATAAATGATTAAATTCTGACATGAAAATCTAAAAAAATAGAATTTCGGCATATGCTTCGTCATATATTATTTATGTATAAAATCAAATTTGTCTTAAACATAAGAACATCAGTTCACTGCTCTAGCAGGGAGTTCTAAGACCAACAAAATACTGTGTTCTCAGAAAAATGTGTCCTCTCATTATAAGGAGGCAAATTTGAAAGCCAACTCTTATTTCTAGGCAGATGAGATGATGTATGAAGTCAATATTTGGTAAAACAGTATCAATTAAATTCACTGAAAACAATATAGAATGTCAAAATGGTGACAAATAGCATAGAGGTTTGACATTTCAGCCCAGAGATTTTATCCATGGAATGTTAGATCCAAGGTTAACTTTTTAAACTTTTTAACTCTTCTAATAATTGTGGGCACTTATGATTATATTATTTTTCTCAAAGATTTTATTTGTTTGACAGAAAGGTAGAAAGCACACACAAGCAGGGGCAGAGGCAGAGGGAGAAGCAGGCTCCCCGCTGAGCAGGGAGCCTGATGCAGGGCTCGATCCCAGGGTCCTGGGATCATGACCTGAGCCGAAGGCAGATGCTTAACCGACTGAGCCACCCAGGCACCCGATTATATTATTTTTCTAATAACATAATGTTAATATTCACATGAATAATATACTAGGAAAATAGTTTTGCTTCTTTTCAGAAAATGCCACCCACCCCTGTTAGATTTTATACTATTTGGACCAATACTATTTTTACAATTAGATATCTACTAACAGTTTTCTTCTTAAATTACTTAATTTGAACTTAAATTCCTTGAATGTGAAACAAAACTTTTGTTGGACCTTGACAAAATTCACTTTTGTAAAGCTCTTTGTAAAAGTAGTTTGTCCTTTTAAGTCACTAGCTTGCTAATAGCTGGGAAATTACTTCCCATACACTTTCAGTCTGATTAACTGACACCTCCTTTATTACACTTTTAAGCGCTGAAGCTCCTTGGGGCTCTCTCCTAAACCTTCTTTCTTTACCACTCTGCACTTTTTACTTTACCATCTTCATTTATTACTTTATTATCTTCATTGATCCTCTGTGTGTGGGAGATTCTAAAATAGAAATCTGAACCCTGTTACTGTCCTCCGAGCTTCACACTAACGTAATCATTTGCCTACTGGACAGCTCCTCCCAGATGTACTATAGCTACCTCACATTCAGTGAGCACATGATTTTCTCACAGCCAGCAGGCCGCCTCCTGTGTTCCGCTGTCAAAAAGGGACTTTGACATCCACCTAGTTGCTTAAGCCAGAAAGCAGATAATCATCTTTGATATTTCCCTCTTAAACTTTCTATCCAATCGAGCTTTAACTCCTGTCAATTCTATATCAAATATATTTCGAATGTTTACAATTTTCATGTGCTAACTGGATTCCACACATCAACATTATCCATCTCCAAACTATAATTCCTTAGTCAGAAAATCTGATGAGATCAATGTTCTATTCAATTTTTTTTCCTCTTAAAGGAAAGAGAAATGACTACCCATTGCTTTTATAGTAAAATTCAAAATCCTGAATATGACCTACAAAAGTCTGATTACTCTGTATCGCTAGACTCAGCATAACACATGTTAGCCGTAGGTTTCTGCTTTCCAACCATATCTGCCTTTTTCATATCTTTGAATGCATTCTATACCATGCAGCCATGGGGCATTTGTATAGACAACTCCCTAAACCTGGAATGCTCTGTCATCCCCTCTTCACCTAACTAATTCCTGCCATTCCTCAAGTCATGGCTAAGTGTAAGTTCCTCACAGAAAATTTACCTGGTTAGGTTGTATTGTTCTATTCTATGCTTTCTTCCCCCCAAGTGTCAAAATTGTAATAACATAATTATCTGATTATTTGTAATTTATGTTATTGCACATTAGTTATTTTCTTTCTTTGCCTTGGGAATATGAACTGTATAAGAGATTATATCTGTCTGTTGTGTCAACTCTACCTACCACAGTCTTTTACACAGAGAAGATCATCAATAAGCATTTGTTGAAGAAATAATAAATAAATGCATACTGAGATGCTGTTTAATGTGTTACCCCTTCTAAAAGAATTTGCTTTATTAAGGGAATAATTCTAATGGCATAGCTTTCTTCTAAAATTATATCATAATCCACTTCTCTTAATCACGTAATGTTTCTCAGTCCTATACTAACTTTGCTCTAAAGATAATAGCCAGCTCATCCCCAGGCTGATCTACAGCAGTCACTACATTCCAATAAATTTAAAAACTTATACCTATTTGGAACTCTGGTATACCTATTTGGAACACTGGTATAAAGAAAATGTTTACCTTTAATGCACTGACCAATACTCAGCTAGCAATGAGAAGGTCCAGTAATGCCCTTTCTTACATGTACATTCTGCTGTCCTCTCAACTTTGGTTTGCTTATGTCTTCCAGTGACTTCTGACTGAACTTCCAGACTGATGTTGACAAATTCTACAAAGAGCCCAGAGATCAGTGAGGACTGTTCAGAAATAATTAAAGTATAAGGCAAAAAAAAAAAAAAGTTGTAATTGAAACATCTTCATAGCCCCAACAGTCCATAATCTTTCAAAGGATAGCAACCATGTCTTTTCCTTAGTAGAGCAACCTAAAACAGTTTAGACATTCCGTGTTTTTGTTGGCTTCTGAAAAGCCAAGGGTGTGAATAATTATCTCTGTCTGGGAGACTCAGGGAAGACCTCTAGATGTGATAGCATTTAAACCAAGTCCTAAAACTGAGAAGAAATGGTAATATGAGGAGGGAGTTATTCCAGCTAGAGGGAATAGCAAATGCAAAGGCATAAAGACATGAAAGGGAACCATGTGTTGATAACAATGAGTTGATTTAGAGCACACTGAGCTTGGAACCCATAATGTGACAGACAGAGAAAGGCTGTTACAGTTATGTTGGAGAGCCCTCTTACCATGCTAAAGAGTTTGCCTCTTATCTTCTAAGAAATTGCATGTCAAACAAGACTTAAGGAAGTGGAATATGCAGATTTATTTTTTTAAAAAGAAACATTATTGGTATTTTGAAGCATGGACAAAAAGATGAATGACTACAGTTACTGGAGCAAATAGATTTTATCTTTTTTGCCCATTCCTATCAATCACAGGCACTTAGATACATGTCTCAAATGAAATTTCTGCAGAAAATGTTGTCAGTCCAACAGCAATGTCTGCCATATGTGGGGAAAGGGTGTGGTGCGTGCATACAGGAACATCAACACATTGGGTAGAGGGTGAGGTTTCCGAGGGAGCAGTGCCAATAGCAAAGGAACATTTGCATTGGGGACCAAATGGGGTGCTTGAACTGAAGAGAGATTTTGGAAGTTAACAGCAGTATGACATCTTGAAAAAGATAATTAAGAAACAGTGATAGGAAGCAGTTGTCCTGAGTCTGAAAGAACATTTGTCCATTCTTTTTTTTTTTAAAGATTTTATTTATTTATTTGAGAGAGAGAGAATGAGAGAGAGCGAGTACATGAGAGGGGGGAGGGTCAGAGGGAGAAGCAGACTCCCCGCCGAGCAGGGAGCCCGATGTGGGACTCGATCCAGGGACTCCAGGATCATGACCTGAGCCGAAGGCAGTCGCTTAACCAACTGAGCCACCCAGGCGCCCCATTTGTCCATTCTTATACTTTGGTTTTGGTACAGATGGGACTACTAAATAAAATAGGGATGAAAAGAAGAGAATGCTTCTGCATTCTCTCTATATTTCACTATCTCTAAAATGTTTTGTATTTTATTAATTTGTTCCTTTTTTTTGTTTGTTTTTAGATGACTGTCTTTCTAGATAGGCAGCAACAGTTTTCTTCCAGAGGCTCTCTTGGGACAAAAATAGAATATTGGTTGAAAGAAAAGAATATAGCATTTATAGAACCTAACTAATATATTTCATATATGAATCACCATGTTATTAAAGCAGTAAATGTTCATTCAGTAACTCTTTTGAATCATTTTAATTATTAAAATCAGTAAACATTTGTTCATTGACTCTTTATTACCTGAGTACATACTCATTAATCCAAGGGAGAAAGAAAAAGAAAAAGAAGTAGCGTAGTCCCTCCCCTTAAAAGGGGTGTTTTCCATATTCTCAGAGTAAAATTAACTACTTAGAAACTGTCCCTCTCCCGTAACCCTCAAAGCCAACATATTAACCACTATTTGTTCATAGGAAGGAAGTGGTTTCATCTAGGGCTTACAGCCAAGAATCTTGCATTCCATTCCATTCATTGCTTCTGTTACTGATTTATTGAGCAATATTAAATAGCAATTCTGTAGACATTCCCTTTGTCCTTCTGAGTGGGCAATGCACTGGAAATTCCACTAATGTGGGCATGGCTTGGGGCATGACAAATAAATAGGTGGAGACCAGAAGTACATCTCTGGCACGTCTCAGGAATGTCCCTAGAGATGGTTCATTTCTGAGTAGCTGAGCAGAGACATGACTCAGCCAGGGTTTCTGCAATGGGCTGTCTGGGGCAGCTATGAAAGTGCTGGCAAGAGCCACGGATCAGCCAGTGTTTCCTGGATGTAGAAGAGAAAACCGAGCCTTCTATTTAGAATCAAGGCTCTTAAATTGCAATCTGATTATACAAACTTACTTTTTTGTCAGCACTGCAGTATTAATATTCTATCTCCTTACAATAACTTTTTAGAATATTATAAATGTATTTGATTCACATTGAAAACAATTATTATTTAATCAGCAGACATTAGAACTTCTCTTTGGGGTGGATTTTTTAGAAAAATACCTTGTTTTTACAGCTGAGAAGTGAAGAAAGTCTGTGTTGGCAAAGAGATAACTAAGGGATATGTAAACTTGTTTCTTAAGAAATAAACACTAAACTGGAAATGGAAAAAAGGGGAGGGGAAAGAGAAGAGGGAGAAGGAAGGTGACCAAACAACAGAACAAAGAGGATAAAAGCTTCTATTGAACAGGAGTGTTTAAAAAATGATGCTTATATAAATTTTCCTTGTAAGTGATATGATATCCATATAGAAATGCATTTTGCATTGGGGTTTTGATAGTTTGATACTTGTTTTGAGATTGTGTTCAGTCTCTGATATGAAGAAATTAAAAAATTTCTCTCTCCATTATGCATCATTGTGTTTTTCAGTGCCTAGTTTTTTATGACAGAAATTGGGCAATTAAGACAAAGTATACTCATTCCATTTCAACTTATTGGGCAATAGTTGCATGATCCTCTGTTTGTAGGAATTTGTATGTCAAGGCTCATGTGACAGTTTCTTTATGGCACTGAAAGAAGACTGTAATTGTCTTTGTTGGGTTCCTCCTGCCTGCCCTTGTCGTATTCCTTATAACAATGAGTTTGCATTTATGAATCAGAAAATGACTAGTTCCTAAATACAAAGTTAAATTTAACCCCCCATGAAGGTACCAGCTGTCCCCAAGTGAGATAATTGCCATTATCCTCAGACCAAAAATTCCAGTTCTCCTTGAGACAGAGCCTTGAAATGGGAGTCCCCCAAGAGGCCACTTTTGATCCAGTGATCTCTTATCAGAGTATCAGAGAATTTCCACACACAAGAGCAGACTCATTTTCTTTTGTGATAAAAACCAAAGATTCCCAGAGGAGGCTATTCCAGACCCATTGCTCAAATCTGGCTTACTTGTTCCTGGTTTATTATCCAGGACATAGTGGAATGGTCACAGAACAGAACACAGTGAGCAGACGGTAAATTTTATGGTAGAGTTGACTCAACGTCTGAGAAATATGCAGTGGACAGTGTAGGGGCTCTTCACAGATCCTTTTGGACCCTTTTTACCATTCCTGTGGGAGGAGGGTAGGGTGTTAATGGTTTGTTGTATATTCAACAATCTATCTCCTACCTCTCAACAATGACAGAAGACTGTCAGATGCTATGAAAACCAGCTCTCTGGCCTCCAGTTCGGGCACCTCTAAGGCATAGTGTATACTTCAGAGCTCCCTGTAGGCTGAAGACTTATGCTTGAGACTACATCTGCACTGTTGCTTGGCTTCCTTCCCTTCTCTCTCGTGCTTCCTCCAGCTCCCTAACCAGTATCCCCTGGGGGCAGTTCCTTAATAAATCATTTACACATATGTCCTTGGCTCAGGGTCTGCTTTTTTGGAACCTGACCAAGACAAAAAAGTAAATGAACAGGGAGGAACAGGGAAAATAGGAATTTTCAAGTGTGAGATAGGAAAATAGATTACCAGAAGCCAGGATGGGAGAGAGTGAGATAATCTGGGAAAAAAGGAGTAGAAGTAGGGTGAAGGAGGGGACAAAAAAGCAAGTCACTATAGTTTGGGACCACGGTATGTGGGGCCTTCATTTAGGGGTCCTGAAACATGATTACATATGAGCCCTGAACTCATACTGATTGGGGATAAAATTCTAACTTTGCCACTTCATAACTGTGTAACCTTTGGCAAGGTGTTTTACTCTCTAAGCTTCTATTTTTCCATCTATAAAATGAATCTAAAATTTAACCCTTAGAAATACTTTTACATATGGAAAGAAGTTTTATACCTAAAGGTATTTATTAGAGCATAATTTAAAGATGAGTTTCCCTACTGGGGGTGATTTTTTTCCCTAGGGCACATTTGGCCATATCTGGAAACATTTTTGTTTTCACAACTTGGGGATGGGGAAGTTACTAGTTACTAGTGGGTTAAAGGCCAAGGATGCCACTATACTCTTAGATGCAAGAGACAGCATCCCACCTTCATCCCCAACAAAGAAATATTTGGACCAAAATACCAATAGTGCCAAGATTGAGAAACTTTAGAGCAACAAAAAGTTGAAAGCTAACTAAATATTTAAAACAATAAAAAATAGGTAATGATTAAGTAAATTATAGCGCATCTTCTAGATGATGTGCCATAACTGAAAATACATTATTTTGTTAAAGATTTTCATTGACTCCTGTGATGAGACTATAACAACATAAAAAGTGCTGAGAGTCTGTAAATCATATAAGCTCATTCATTCATTCAAGTCATAATTTTTGAGAGCTACTTCGTGCCAGGCATTGGACTAGGGAATTTATAGTTGTGAAAGAGACAAGTTTATTGCTATCATGAATTTACAGTCCAGTGGAGAGAAAGGATCATAGAAGATGATAGATAGATAGATGATAGATAAAAAAGAAGTTATGGAAAATTTACTCATTAAAAATAAGAATATAAAGTAGATGTCTGAATAATTAAAATAATGAATAAAGTATGATAAACATAAATAAATGAAGAGCTGACATTTCGACTGAGATCTTAATGACTAGAACCGTGAAAGGATGGAAGGGAGAGCATTCCCAGGCAGAAGACCCTAAAGTGATGAGAACAAATTTGGCAGTTTGAAGAACATAGATGTGAAGAGCCAAAGCAAAGTATGGTTAACAATATAGACTATGGAGAAAAATAGACTTGAATTGGAATTCCTGCTCTGTGTGATATGAAGTGAGATGTTCACTCAACATTGCTTCCTCATCTGTAATTGGAGATAAGAAAACTTCTCAGAGTCATGATGAAAATTAAATCAGATAATATATGTAAAGTGCTATGCCTTTTAGGTAGTAAGTACTCAATAGTTTTAATTGAAAAAAAAATCAAGATTTAAACATATGCATAGGATATAGACTGAATACAAAAAATATTCATATATTAAACCTACATAATATTAAACATAACACATACTATAAGGGTACAGAAGGTATAAGTATAATAGATTTCATGACCTCTAAGATCTTATCTGATGATACCAGGTCTGTGAATTCTTGTACAACAGTAAGTGACAAATTGCTGTATAATAATAAATGACATGTTTACCTGTTCATCTCAGTTCTCTGAATCAATGAAGAATGAATATCTAGTTTACTAAAGTATGAAAGTATAGTGAACACAAAGTGGCAATGGGAAGAGCTCTGGACCTGTAACCAACAGATATTGGTTCTATCTTAAGCTCTAATGCATACTAGTTTTATTCTAACAAATCATCAACCAACTCAAGCATCAATAAAGAATGCATTGGACAACATGATCTCAAAGATCCCTTCTAATTCTACGATTCTAAATATTACAGATAATTTAGGAACAAAAGGCAGTTTGACCAGATATTAATTTAATCAAGTATAAAATATAATACTATTTGTTCCAAAAAGAAAAACTAAAGAAATCTTCTGGATTAAGGAAAGTGTCTATTAATAACTTATGTAAAATAATATTAATTATGAGAATCAAAATACAGTGATT
>NC_058414.1:24452274-24669306 GCF_002201575.2 Neomonachus schauinslandi | reverse complement strand
AACTTATGTAAAATAATATTAATTATGAGAATCAAAATACAGTGATTATAAACTTTTCTTTTAATGCATTTGCTTTTAATTTAACTTTTCAAACAGAAGTGAAGATGGCCAGGTTTTTAGAATAAGTAGTTTAAAGAGACAGGCAGTCACACAAGGAAACTCTATAAATACTTGCAGTGGAGAAAGACAAGTTGTCCTAGACATCATTGAAATAGCTGTACATTAGAGAGAGGCCATTCCTAACATTGGAACACATGGAATGTTCAGCTCAGATGCACAGATCCAAATTGGTGTGCCAATATTCTTTTCATACCATAATTTAAAATAATTTTATCATGAATTCGTCACATCAGTAAAAGTGATTTATAAATATTTCATCGCATAGCAAAAGAAATGAATGGAAGTGAGGAAGGTACTGGCTTTGTTTCATACAATTTAACTGAATAAAGAACTTAGGTCTAAGGCTTTACAGAAAGTCACATACAAATAAGATAAGGTCAGGGTCAGGATCCACTTAAAATCCATTAAAATGTCATGAAGTCACTGCTCCACTACACATGTGAAGGTAATTGTGCTGTCAGGGGATAAAGAAAAATATCCTTAAAAGGAGATATAGAGACTTGCATAGTCTTTAAGACTGGAGAATACATAAACAATTTTACATGCATGTGTTTAGTACATATATCCTTATTTATTATATATTAATTTATTAAATTAGAAGGCATAGTGTCTAATGAAACCCTATTTAAGTTCATAGGTGAACTTAATTCACTTCAAGTGAATTAAAGGGGTGGGGGAGGGGTGCCTGGGTGGCTCAGTCGTTAAGCATCTGCCTTCGGCTCAGGTCATGATCCCAGGGTCCTGGGATCAAGCCCCACATCGGGCTCTCTGCTCAGCGGGGAGCCTGCTTCTCCCTCTCCCACTCCCCCTGCTTGTGTTCCCTCTCTTGCTGTGTTTCTCTCTGTCAAATAAATAAATAAAATCTTTAAAAAATAATAATAATAAATAAAGGGGTGGGGGAGCTTTGTTCAAAATAGTAGATGGAACATTTATATTTATGTCCTTTCCCAGTTAACTTTACTTTAAAATGATATTGAAGGGATATGTAACAACAGGTGAGCAGAATGGGGCTATTCATGAGATTTTGACACACTTCTAGAAGACAGAAAGCATATGATAAAGTGGTATTATTGCAAAAGGATAGAAAAACTGTGACCTAGAGAATATGGGGATAAGGCAGTAGTTGGTGAGGAGAGAGTCAATATGTGCTACAAACTACAGGAAGGTTCAGAACTGGGGATACCAGTAACCATAAAAAGTGGCAGATGAATTTAAAGTCAGTAGTTGGAATAATTGGCCCACTCCATTTATCACAACTGAATATAGAACACTTGGCAGCAGCTTTTTAACTCTAAGATCAAAAATTAACCTTTAAGGGTTGTTGTATGTCTGGAAATAATCATCTTAAGACCAGCTACCATAAGACCATCTATTTTCTGATATTTAGGGATCCCAGTATGTAGCAATCCAATTTTCTGACTTTATTCCAAATAGTCTGGCAATCAGCAAATACCTCACACATCAGAGAAACTCATAGCCGTGAGTCCACATAAATGGACAACCAAAGTTCACAGGAAAGTTTAGAAAAATATGAAATATGAAAAAGCCAAAGTGAACAAACAAATAAACCCCAGGGAAACAAATAATTCACAAAAGAGAATAAAACATAAAAAAATATGTAATAGGGTCCTTAGCCTTTGGTAAAGAATATACTGTACCCATCATATAAGAATAGGATTCTGTGACAAAAGAATAATCAGAGAACAAAAGCAATCTCCTAGCAGTTAATAATTTATTGCCTGCAAACAATTCACTATGAAGTTTAGAATATAAAGTCAAAGATATTTCTCAAGAAGTTAAAAAAGTTAAAATAAATAGAAGATGAATCCTGGGGACAGAATATCATACTAATAATTCCTAATGGTTCCTAATGGTTCTAGGAACCATGAAGGAGAAAACACTAGGAAGAGAATTAAAAATAAATTAATTAACAATCATTTCTGAGATATAAACACATAATTTTACAGATTAAAAGGGCTGAGGACTTAGTGGAGTATGTGAAAAAGATATACATTTAGAAAACTATTGTAAAATTTCAGTATGGCAAGGAAAAAGAGGAGTTTGTAAAAGGCCAAACTGGTTTACTACAAAGGAATAATAATAATCAACCTGGTATCAGACTTCTTTACAAAATTGGATCCTGGAAGAAGGTGGCACAATGCCTTCAAAGTTGACCAGTCTTCATACTGGAACACATGGAGATATGAAGAGAATGGTGAGCAGAAAACTCATCACCACACAGTTAAGGTGTGGGATATTACTTTCCACATAATCTTTTTAAAGGAAGTTCCTTAAGTGTGAGTTGCAGAAAAATGAAAGTGTAAATGGACAAACTAACACAAAAAGAGGAAGATGGACATATAGAATGTGGAAAAAAGAGAACTGAAACCCTGGGAGTTACAGATATATACCAGAATATTTTATAATCAGCCAAGACTGCAGCAGGAGAATAAAAGATAAAGATGGGAATTATTTCATAAGGAAGAAAAAGAATTTCATAGGTTTGTTATTTTGAGAATTTTGAAGAACATAAAACTTGGCAAAAGCAACAAAAAAACACACCTTAAACTGCAGTAAAGATATAAATAATGGAATGAATGAATGAATGAATAAAACTCGATGGAAAAGAAAATGTTATCACACCATAACATGGTTCCATGATAAATACTATTTAGGTTGTAATGAATAAGAACCTCATACTGCCTTTCAATTTTAAAAAGTAAGCTGTAGATGAAGACCAGAAGCATTAATTATTGTAGAACTGAATAAAATATAACCAACCTTAACAACATGTAATAAAATGCTTACATGACTGAAGAGAGAAAGTTGGAGAACTGAAGAAAAGGTTGTGTGTGGTAGTAACATACAGATCCTACAAAATGAGAATTCAAAGGATACTGGCTATTGTTAATGGAATAGCAAGAGTATAAGAATATAATTTACAACAGAAACAAAACTAAAAGTAACAATAATCATAATCTCACTCTTTTTTGTAAGATTTTATTTTTTATTTGAGAGAGAGAAAAAGCAATAGAGAGAGAGAGCATGAGCAGGGGGAGAGGGGCAGAGGGAGAAGCAGACTCCCCATGAGCAGGAAGCCCGATGCAGGGCTCGATTCCAGGACCCGGAGATCATAACCTGAGCTGGAGGCAGATGCTTAATGGACTGAGCCGCCCAGGTGCCCCTGTAATCTCACTCTTACAGAGAAAGGAGGTTGAGAATAAATTAAATATTGTATGACTTCTCTGCTTCCACCTATCATTCTATGAACACAAAAGATCACCTCTGAAATTGAGTAAGAAATATTAACATACTTTTACACATGTTTAAATGTAGAGAATGGGGGAGAGGGCCTGGGTGGCCCAAAGTTGGGCACCAGACTCTTGATTTCGGCTCAGGTCATGATCTCAGGGTCATGGGATTGAGCCCCGTTTTGGGCTCTGCACTGGGCATGGAGTTTGCTTGGGATTCTCTCCCTCTCTCTCTGCCTCTCCTCTGCTCTCTCTCTCTTTCTCTTAAAAAAATAAATAAATAAAGCCGAGAGTGGGACTAGAGGAAAACAGGAATTAGGCAGAGAACTGTTACTTCTTTTATTATAAGTCCATCTGTACTATTTGCTTTTTAAAATTGGTGCTACTTTAAAAAAAAAAAGCTTTCATTTTGTAATATTTTAGATTTACAGAAAAGTGACAAAGATAGTATAGTACACTGTTCTTTCCAGTGTTAACATTTTACATTACCATGGTACATTTGTCAGAACCAAGAAACTGACATTGATACATTACTATTAACTGAACTCCAGACTTTATTTGGATTTCACTGAGTTTTTCATAATGTCCTCTTTATGTTCCAGATCTAGAATCCAGGGTTATACAATGCATTTAGTTTTCAGGCCTCCCTAGTCTTCTTTGGTCTGTAGCAGTTTCTCTGTCTTTCCTTGTGTTTCTTGACCTTGACAATACTAAGGAGCACTAGACAGGTTTTTTGCATAATGCCTTCTAATTTTATCTGTTGTTTTCTTACTATTAAGCCATGGTTATGGGTTTTGGAAAGAACACAACAGGTGGAGTGCCCTTCTCTTCACATTATCTCAGAAACGTGCTATCTAAATTATATCACTCATGATGTTCATCTTAATTACTTGGCTAAGGTAGTGTTTTCCATGGTTCTCCACTGGGTAGTCCCTATTTTCTCTTTTGTTGCTCTTTTCTTTGGAAGTGAGTTATTAAGTCTAGGCCACAAGCATGTGTGAGGACAGGAATTAATCTTCACCTTCTGTAGGGGGTAGTGACTACACATCTTACTTGGAATTCTTCTGAGAAGGAAAAAATTTGTCTTTCAACTATTTACTCATTCAGTCATTTATATCAGCATGGCTCATGTATACTTATTTTATACTTTAGATTGTAATCTAGTATTATGTTACTTATTTTGTTGCTGAAATTTTTCCAAGTGTGGCCATTTGGGAACTCTTTTAAGTGGGGTTTCTTTGAAGTTTTTCTATCATTTCATTTTTGAGGTGTTTCCTTACTTCTTGGAAATACAAGATGATCCAGGCTCTTTTGTTGATTTATTTTTGCCCTGGTCTTAGAACCAGCCATTTCTCTTAAGTACCCTGGTTCCTTTTTATTAGAGAATAGTATTCAGAAACCAAGGTCTAAATATTAGATGTGCTTGTTATTACTGTGGTGTTATTGCTTCTAGGACTTTTCAATGTATATAGCTAGGTATTTTATGTGTGTATACTAATCTATGTATACATACTGTATTAAGGTTCTCCAGAAAAATAGAACCAGTAGAATGTGTGCATTGCAGAAAGAGATTTATTTTAAGGAATTGACTCATGTTGTTTTGCAGGCTGGTAAGTACAAAATCTTCAGGATGGGCCAGCAGGTAGGAGACCCAGAGAAGAGCCCATGTTTCAGTTCAAGTTTGAAGGACATCTGCTACAAAATTCCTTTCATGCTCAAGAAAGATCAGTCTTTTATTTCACTTAGCATAATACCATATAGGTTCATCTAGGTTATTACAAATGGCAAGATCTCATTCTTTTTATGGCTTAGTAATATTCCATTTTATATATATATATGTGTATTTATATATATGTACCACATATTCTTTATCCATTCATCTATTGGTAGACACCTAAATTGCTTCCATATCTTGGCTATTGTAAATAATGCTGCAATAAACATAGAGATGCATATAAAAAAAAATAAGAGAGAAGGAGTCTTTTTGTTCTATTCAATCTTTCAACTGATTGGATGAAGCCCATCCTCATTATAGAAGGTAATCTACTTTATTCAGAGCCACTAATTTAAATGTTAATTTCACCCGGAAACATTCTCATAGAAATATCCAGAATAATGTTTGACCAAATATCTGAGTACTGTGTCTCAGTCAAGTAGACACATAAAATTAATCATCACACATACATATCATAACTTTGTTTCCAGTATAAATATATTTATATATTAAGCTAAACATGAGATGATATTTATGTCTCTGACTCTAATCCAGTCTCAATATTATTTTTATAAATATGTTTTTATTTTTTATTAATATTTAAGACATGAAACATCTTGACTTTCATTAATAACTACGAAATTGAGTGGCGCCTGGGTGGCTCAGTCGTTAAGCGTCTGCCTTCGGCTCAGGTCATGATCCCAGAGTCCTGGGATCGAGCCCCGCATCGGGCTCCCTGGTCTGCGGGAAGCCTGCTTCTCCCCCTCCCACTCCCCCTGCTTGTGTTCTCTTTCTCGCTGTGTATCTCTCTCTGTCAAATAAATAAAATCTTAAAAAAAAAAAATAACTACGAAATTGAGAATTTTAAATTATATATAATCAGAAAATGTTTGAAATTAGTGAAGCAGGGAAATAATCAATGACTCCTAATACATGTCAGATACTTCATACTTTTTATTTGGTTTAAGCTACACAGTTGTGGGAGGGAAACATCATTGGATAAGTCGGGAATCTGAAGCTGAGAGAAAATAAAGAACTTGTTCAAGTTCTTATAGAATGTTAATTTACAAGTAGTAGATCCAGAGGAAAGAAAATAACAAAGTTCAGGCAGCAGGAGAAGAAAATTAATTAACATTAATTAAGTTCCTAGGGCTGCTGTAGAAAGTGTCACAAACTGGGTGTCTTAAAACATCAGAAATCTATTCTCTCACAGTTCTGAGGTTAGAAGTCCAAATTCAAGGTATCAGCAGTGCCATGCTCCCTTTGAGTCCTCCATGAGGGAATCCTTCCTTGTCTCTTCCAGCTTTTGGTAGCCTCAAGTATTCCTGGACTTATGGGAGCTTAATGCCAGGCTACCACCTTATTTGCAAGGCCTTCTTCTTTTAAAGATATAACTCATATTGGATTAAGGCCTACTCTAATGACCTCCTCATTTGGTTATCTGCAAGGACTGTTTCTAAAAGGTCCATTCACAGGACTTCAACATATCTTTTTGAGGAGCACAATTCAACCCACAATTCCTCCTGAGTGATGCTAATATAATTCAGAAAGTCACTGAAATTGTGGTCAAGACAATGCAGCCATGATTTGCATGGAGAGAGGACATCCCAGGGGATGGAGCAGGGCTAGATGGTGGTGTTGACCTAAAAAGGATAGGGAGGGACAGAGATTCTGTCTTTCCTATGTTTCATTCAGATTTATTTCCTTACCTAGTTTTCATTGTTTTCAAATCTTAATTGAGGTGTAGGAGTGTATATGCTAAGAATATAAGTTGTAAATGCTAACAGAGTTGTTCCTTGCCAAATTCCTTGGGACAATCTGATGCAAACTGAACAGCTCTCTGTTAGAAAGTATCAGAAGTGGGGAATAATGTATTTCCCTGCACCTCCAACCTACTTTGGAATTGTACAAAGCAAAACTTTGATTCCCTAAATGTTTCAGCAGCAGGCATGGGGGTTTTTGACTCAGAGATGAGGGTGAGGAGTAGTATAAAAGGAAAGAGACAGTAGGTACAGGTGCCAGGGTGGCTGACTGTATTTATTTGTAATACCACACCACGTAAGAAACATTTCAAGAAATGCTATTATACTCTACATTATTTGGGTTAAACTATTGTACAAATTGGCAAGTTCATAAAATATGGATCATCCATGTGATCTGATTAGTCACCAGGTTGAGATGTCCGAGGAAAGTAGATTTAAAAAAAAAAAAAAAAGATCGGGGCCCCCGGGTGGCTTAGTCTTTAAGCGTCTGCCTTCAACTCAGGTCACGATCCCAGGGTCCTGGGATCGAGCCCCGCATCGGGCTCCCTGCTCCTCGGGAAGCCTGCTTCTCCCTCTCCCACTCCCCCTGCTTGTGTTCCCTCTCTCGCTGTGTCTCTCTCTGTCAAATAAATAAAAATAAAATCTTTTAAAAAAATTAAGATTTTATTTATTTATTTGAGAGAGTAAGAACGAGAGAGAGCACAAATAGTTGGGAGGGGTAAAGGGAGAAACAGACTCCCCACTGAGCGGGGAGCCCAACGTGGGGCTCCACCCCAGGACCCTAAGATCATTACCTGAGCCGAACACAGATGCTTAACCGACTGAGCCACCCAGGCGCCCCGGAAAGTAGATTTATATTTAAATTTCTGTCAGTCTGTGATATCTTAGCTTAGAAACGGTGAAACTGAGCAGTGGAGAGATTATTTCTTTCAAGTCTAAATGTGAGGAAAATGTTACACTTTAAAAGCAAAGAGCATTTATTTGCCCTTCCAGATCTGAGATTAAAACATGGCACATTCAAGGCTCCACTGAATGTTAACAGAGCATTGTTTAATGACTCATTGTTTAAAGATCACTTTCTCCATTAAAAGTAATTTCTTGTGTTTAAATTGTATATACTCCCACCATATTTTAGTTTGATTCAAATCATTATCCTAAATAAAACTTTTAAAAGGCTGATAAGGGAGGAATTGGGGAAAAAAAAGAATAAAAACAGCAGATGATTATGGGTTTAGAGAGTTTTAAATGAAAATGGATGGTAAAAAGAATCAAATATACATTTTCTGTATAAATATGTCATGTAACCAAAATGTACCCAGGAGATACATAAGGTATATAAAGAACATAAATCCCGTGGAGAAAAAATATATTGTGACCAAAGAGTATACACACTCAAGAGATTTAAATTAAATGGAATTCAAATAATGAAGTATTTCCTAATATTTCCTTCAAAGAAATCTTTTTTTTTTTGAAGATTTTATTTATTTATTTGACAGAGAGAGCAAAAGCAGGAACACAGCAGGGAAGGTGGGAGAGGGAGAACAGGCTTCTCGAGGAGCAGGGAGCCCGATGTGGGGCTCAATCCCAACCTGAGCCGAAGGCAGATGCTTAATGACTGAGCCACCCAGGTGCCACTCAAGTAACTTTTTTACAATAAATAGGAAAGCATAATTTGAAAGCATGAGATGAAAAAGGTGAGTCAATACCGATCATGAATTCCTAAATTGTAAGAGGCATTTTTTTTAAAAGATTTTATTTATTTGACAGAGAGTGAGGGAGCGAGGGAACACAAGCAGGGGGAGCGGCAGGCAGAGGGGGAAGCAAGCTCCCCACTGAGCACGGAGCCTGATGCAGCTAGATCCTAGGACCCTGGGATCATGACCTGAGCCGAAGGCAGACGCTTAACTGAGCCACTCAGGTGCCCAAAGTATTTCCTAATATCGAAGACTTGCACTGTAGAAACCTTTCCACTGGTCTCTCTATACACATATAGATAAATGACAACAATTTAATAGACAATAAATGGATGCACAAGTCTGATTACTGTCAAAATTGAGGTTGTATCTTTAGTATGCCTATGTTATAAGAGAATTACAATATATTTTTCTGTTTGTTCTTAAACATTGCCAGACCCAGGGTCAGAATATTCCTAAAAACTTTTAATAGGACACTTTTTCAAAATATATGCATGTGTATTGGTGGTTAAGGGGTGAACTTTTTTTTTAAAGATTTTATTTATTTGCGAGAGAGAGAATGAGAGACAGAGAGCATGAGAGGGGGGAGGGTCAGAGGGAGAAGCAGACTCCCTGCTGAGCAGGGAGCCCGATGCGGGACTCAATCCCGGGACTCCAGGATCATGACCTGAGCCGAAGGCAGTTGCTTAACCAACTGAGCCACCCAGGCTCCCCGAGGGGTGAACTTTTTAAAATCAGGAAAAAAATAGTTCATATTGAAAAGAGAAGTTCTCTAGAAGATATCTTATCCATGTAGTGAATTTTTTGGAGTTACAGGTGCACACTGTATGCCTTCTAGGATATCAAGGAGAAAAATATCCAGTAGTAGCTCTTGATTCTATGGTCACAGATCAATACTTCTCAGTAAGTTTTACTTTTGTAAAATTTTCATATCTTCTATAATTATGAAGTACAAATGATTTTTTCCTAGTTGATATGGATTTGCTGTAGATAAATACAAAGAATATACCATATATTCCTGAAGTAATATGCTTTAATTACAAAAGTTTTGTATTAATTTCTTCCATTGCATTTTAAAACTGAATATTTAGTATTATTGAGGATATGTATTATAACTTTATTTATTTGAGAGAGACAGAGCTCAAGCGGGGGGTGGGGTGGCAGAGGGAGAGGGAGAGAGAGAATCTTAAGCAGGCTACGTGCCCAACCTGGAGCCTGATTCAGGGCTCGATCTCTCAACCCTGAGATCATGACCTGAGCCAAAATCAAGAGTCAGACACTTAACCAACTGAGCCACCTAGGCACCCATGTAACTCCTCATTTAAATCATAGCTATTTTTTTTGAAAATCAGTGTATATATATTTTTTTAACTTGAATGTATTAGGGTAACATTCTGATCAAAGGAATCTTTTGGATAAACTGAAGAATCCTTTGGTAAAGCAAGTTTTTAAAAACCATGCTGTTATTAATGTATTAGTTAACTCCAGATTTTTAATATATGAGATTATTTCAAATGATATATACCTTAAAAATAAAGAAAGAAATGGAGATGGAAATCTACAAATTGATAGATTAAAATATGAAAATACAATTAGAAAAGTGATTTCTTAAAAGGTGATATTCTTGTTGCTTCAGATTAAGATCTTGATAGAAGGAAGCTGGAATGAAACAAATCTAGAATGAAACATGAGAAGAAACATAATTATATCCAATTTCTGGAAACAGATTTTTTTTTCTCTTCTATGCCAAGAATTGCTGCTATTAGTTTCTTTTTAATATGTTTTTATTTTTATGTTTAATGTGACAAAGTTTTCAGAGAATCCTGTTCTAAATTTTAAATGGAGAACTCAAAATATATTTTCCAAATATTAATTTTCAAATTTAAATGAAAAAGAATTTAAGATTAATGCATACCACCTGTTCCTATAGTATTTGATTATCAAGAATCATCCAATTCAAATGTTCCCACAGTTTTTACAAACTCAAATTAGAATTCAAGTATGGCCTAAAGGGGAAAACACAACATAATTACCATTGAGAGTAAAGTTACGAGCCTTGGAAAATGGTTACTTAAGAAGCCTGTAAGAAATTGCATGTGTTATAATGCAACACCAACAGTGACAATAAAATATTTTATTTAGGCTTTTTAAGGTCCACAGAACATCACTGAAAGAAAAGTTTGGTTTAATTAATTGAGCGACCATTTGTCCAGCAGTCACTACGTGACAAGACTTGGCTTTGCTGCTGGCTTCAAAACATCTAAGATTCCTATGTCCTGCTCTGTAGGGGTTGGGCATCAATGGACAAAAGGTTCACACAACTGTAACATTAAATGATATGGCAGAGGGATAAACAAATTTGGGGGAATACAGAAATGAAGGAGTAGGTGTTAACACACATTATGGTATCTAATTAACCAAGCACCTAACAGTAGTTGTTATAATTCTCATTTTGCAAATAACAAAACACTGGCAAACAAGCAATACTCCAAATGATATAGTTAGTAAGTTAGGTATCAGAGATGTAAGTAAAAATTTATTTGACATCAAAACTGATAAAGTTACCAATCTATATATAACATCCAGGACTTGACTGCTTTTGCCTAGGATTATAGAAAAGGAATGTTCTACATAGAGGATTTATTTGAGGTGAGTTTCAGTGAATAAGAAAGAATTTGCCACATGGGTGAATTGGGGGGAAAACAGGGAAAATAGCACGTCCAAAACCACAAAAGTGTGAGGAAGCATGGTGTTATCAGAGAATTGTAAGGTAAGGCATTTGATACATACGAAGTTTAAGGCACCAGAGGAAGGAATGGGTAAGAGGGAGTGAGGGATTAACACAAACAAAGCAGTGAAAGGGAATGTAAGAGCCATGAAAATAAGCTGGAACTTTATCCTTCAGTAAACGAACAAAAGATTTTTTGATAACCCTTGTGACAGTCGGCATAACAGGTGATCAGTGACTTGTAATTTTAAAACCAGACTTGACCTTCCCTGATATTGATGAACCTCATGTTACTTAGGCTTGACTCCACTGTGCAAATTCATTTCTAGATTAGCATTTACTAAATTTACCTAAGTAACAAACTCAACTTTAAAAGGAATAAAAACAACTTATATAACTATAGAAGTACTTGGATGGATGATGAAAGAATTTGCATGAATTTTTGTTTTATAATTGTGTGGTCTTTTACCCAGCCAATTTATTATTGGTTCCCTCTTCTGCCTATATTCCCTAAATCCTCCTTCATCTATATGCTGATCTGTTCATTAATCATCAGAGTTCTAGCATTCTAATAGATACCAAGGAGGATTACACAGTGATTCTGCTCTCAAGCTGTCTAGAATTTCATGATGAAGATAGGATGTCTGCATTTATCATTCAGATCTCTGAGATGAAGTGTTAAGTATCCAACAATAACAGAAAACCTTCTTCAGGACCTAAATAGCTTAGAAGAGGTGAGGGTCTTCACTCCCCTTTCCTATTTATTGGACTATTAGATTGATGCACCAAAGGCAGTGAAAAACAGGAAATATATGGACTCTGGAAGAGGCAGATCTGAATTCATTGCCTCGGGGGAGGGCCTAGGAAGGGGAATAGGGTGCCTCAAATTTCTGAACTGGCCTTCTTGTTTGCACAATGGAGATACTTATATCTACTTTTAGAGACTGAAAGAAGTACTCTTTGTAAAATATTTATTAAATAATGCATGCTCTTTCAAGCATTACCCCGCCCCCCACGCCCCCCAGTCTGAAGTTCAGTGAACCCATTGCAATGGACACAATCCATCAGGGAAAATTATTTCATTGAAATGTACCCTGAGAGTTTCATATTTTAACTTATGTCATGTTTGTTAAAAAGTAAAAATTATATATTCTTCTTTAAAGTTGTTAAATGTCCCTGAAATTTCAAAGCATTAAGTATCATGACAAAAAATAAGTAAGTAGAATAAGGAGTTGATGCTTTTCAAATTTACTATACAGGTCTATCTTCTGGAAATCACTGGTAATAGAAGACAACTGAATTTACCATATGATTTTCATCATGAGCATGCCTCTGCTAGGATGTGAAAGTTGCTGTTTACACAATTTAATTCTCTACTTTCTAGTCAACCATTTAAAGTCCACAAAGAGTAGAAAAATGGTAAAATCTGAAGATTACATGGAAAAGGCCTTTGACCATGTTGAAGGGCTGTAGATGGGAGTCAATTAGCCGTTACTAACAGTCCTGAAGTCATTACTCCAGCTGGTTATTATTTTTGAGCCTCATTACACACATCTGACAATCAGAGGCACTTACACAGCCCTCTCCTAGCTCTCCTGTGAGAATAAATATGGAAAGGGTTTTGTACTCTCAGGTGAAGAGAAAGAGAGCTTTAGATACAAGAGGTCCATAAAAATAGTTTGCCTTTCTTTAAAGAAATCTTATTGTGGATGCATGTATATATATTCGACTAATAAACATTATCTATTAAATAATGGTGGGTTACATTGCAAGTGTAGTTGTAAGGTTCATCTTAAAGACATATATTCCCCCATAGGGGTTTCACATGAAATATTACAATAAGGACAAAACAGAATTTTCATTTTACGCCTGTGAGGAAAGTGTGAATGATTACAACACTCTTACAACTTGGTCAGGTGCAGGTACTAAAAAAGTAAAATCACTAACAGGCTCTTCTACTGAAATTATAATTCTACTTTTACATTTGAAATATTGTAATATGTAAACATTAGAGATGATGTGCTCTTATTTTGGTTCAGTCGGAAAATACAGCACTTCATGAAGTTTGAGATGTTGAAAGGTACTTAAAAAATGCTGAAGAATTAAACTTTGAATTTTGTTAAGAGCTTATACATTCACCTGGTTTAAAATTACAAAGGTAAAAAGAGGCAGACAATGAAAATTCTCTCTCTGTCCAGAGCAAACCACTGTGACTGTTTCGTTTGTTTGCTTAATGCCAGTGACCTTACAGTTTGAGAAGGCTAGTCTAGTACCTATCAACAGAGAAAGAGATCAAGGGTCAGGGATATAAATTAGCTATGGGTTAAGAATGAAAGTTGAGATACACTCATCTTACTGAAAAATAAAGAATGATTTTAATGAAGGAAATACTAAAGCCTATCAACTATGCAGAGAATAATTGCACACACAGATTTCTAGACCAGACCTGTTTGACCGGCTTGGTCCCAGAGCAGCTAAGGTAACCCCAGGAGAAGAAAGGCTGATGTAAACAAAGTAAATAACTATTTGAAGTAGAGACTTTGAAAGGTACAGTTCAGGAAATTTAAAGTGCTAGCATCTGGAAGTTGAGAAGAGGAGGAAGATCGAGAGGAAACACTTGCTCAGGTTCATATTCAAGGCCCTAAGGCGGTGAGTCAGCCATGCTTAAGTTTCTCTTTCTATTCCAATATTTACTACCCATGTGTGACTTTGGACAAAGCTTCAGTGTTCTCATTTGTGAGACAGTAACATAAGTAAAGAATGCTGTTCATATAATACACAAAGTGCTTGGAATATATATGGGCTATCCTCTCCTGAGACAAATATTAGTTATGACAATAAGGAGATAGCTTTCGAACTCTGGAGGACTGAGATTCTCTTGTTAGATAAAGTTGATTCATATAGCTCATCTATATGATGGAGAAAAATCTGAGAAAGTCTATTTTCTTTAAATTTGAAATAAGAGAATAAGGAATAGTTGAGTACCTCGCTGAAAATCAGTCTAAGAATTTAAGGTAAATGGCTTTTTTCAGGATCACCAAAAATATAAAATATTAAAAATAAGGCCACTACAGAAGAGAAACCAAGATGTCACACCATTTCTTTAACATCTTAATGAAAGTGATTCTAAGTATTTTAACTTGGGTGTTTTTCCCAAGACACCTTGATGAGGGCAAATTTTGTAATTAGTGGCCTCTAAATTGAATTGTGTCATTACTCCTGTGGATCTATTTATTTATTTTATTTTTTTATTTTTATTTTTTAAAGATTTTATTTATTTATTTGACAGAGAGAAAGATAGCGAGAGCAGGAACACAAGCAGGGGGAGTGGGAGAGCGAGAAGCAGGCTTCCTGCCGAGCAGGGAGCCCGATGTGGGACTCGATCCCAGGATCCTGGGATCATGACCTGAGCCGAAGGCAGACGCTTAACGACTGAGCCACCCAGGCGCCCCTGTGGATCTATTTAGTGTCCTCCTTTCCCAAACTAGCTTACTGAGTTAGCTCATATTATTTCCCACCTATCAGGAAAGAGTCAAAGACTCATCCTAGAAAAGGGGCACTGGCTACCAAGGTTTCTTATAAAGGTACTGTTTTGTTAAGGTGTTCTAGGTTTCTAAGTAGTTTGGAGAAATGGGGGCAGAGATGTCTTATTAGGGGCAACTACTGCCACTCTTAAATTTCACTATGCAGCCCAAGTTACAGGCAAGCGTGAGCACTCATTTCATCCGTGTGCTTGAATCTGCCTTCGCTAATGCCTATCATTAATTTCATGACTAATTTCGAGGCAAGGCCAATGGTAAATGTCTCAGTACTAAGCAAATACCATTAAGGGTCTCAGTATTAAGCAAATAGCATTCAATTAAATACATTGAAAAGAAGTTTATTTAGGCAAGGTAGAGAGAATCACAGCACAAAATGCATAGACTGCAACTAAATCTAAGCTATTTGTCATAGTTTCCAAAGCCTTGTGAATATGTGTGAAACATGGATTTAATCCTTTGGGTTTTTGCAAATTGAGATAGGTAGTAAACTTCCTTGTAAAAACACCATTTGATATGCATTTCACTTTGCCTTTCTTTATCTTGGTTCCCTGAAACTTAAAGGTAAAATGTATAAATATATTCTACCTTACATGGATTTACAGATCAGTGTCTAATGGTTACACATTTCTAAATTAACAATTATATAATTTGTGTGAATGCTCTCAGCAATCTTTCTAATGATTTATTCTTCTTCCTCCTTAATTGATAAATGCTGACTCAGACATCAGTAGGAAGATAACAGCGCTCAATATAGAGCATCTTGATCAGTTTCAGAAGGATTTCAGAGAAATGTGCTTAGTGCTTATTCATGTTTGCATCTGCTCTTTAAAACTGTCATATGTTTTGTGGTTAAATTCATTATTATAAACTTAAGGAGCTGCTCACATTTTTATTGCACTAATCACAAAAACAGTTAAACTGTATTAAACTTTTAAAAATAACCCATCCATTGAATTAGTAATTTCTTTCATAAACATAGACATTTGCCCTGGAATATAATTTTTTTAGTTTTGAAATTTGCATTCTTTTGAACTCTTAAAATTACATTTGATGTCATCCCTTCATAGCTCATCTGTACAGAAAGAGTTAAAGACAGGTTTATGTCAACTGGACATAACAGGTTGTGCTTAGGCAAATGAAAGATATGTCTTAATCACCTGTTTCACTTCCTCTCACCTGAGATTTAATTCGACTGTCCCACACCAGCAATGAGTTTGCACTCTCAGAAGTATTTTCAATGATTCAGTTTATAAGAATTTAGTGATCTGCTTTATTTCATAAAGAAAATTATAAGGAACAAGGTGGAGAAATCACATTCCATATTCTTTGTATAGTGACATCTGTGGGCTGTTGTAGCCCACAGTGATTTTTAAACAAGTACCTGCTCATTTTATGGGGGTCAAAGCTCATTTGTCCTGCTGTTCAAATATCTAGTCCATTGTGGTCCAGAAAAATAATTTTCCCTTAAACATTAAAGTCAGTTCCAGAGTGTAACAAGTTTTCCTGAAAGTAGTGCAGGAAATATATCCCTAATGTAAACTTCTGTTGGCCTAATTCAAACAGCCTTCTTCCACAGAATTGTGAAATAATTTCTTGTAATTATGTTTTGAGACTATCCTGGAGAGAAGAGTTCTGAATGTGAGTCAATGTGGAGAGATCAACTGAATTACTGCCTTCGGGATATTAAGGAAACGCAATGGGAAACAACACCCATTAAAAGGGTAAACTGCGATGAGATAGTTGGTTTATCTCTACCGATTTTAGACAATCTGCTGCAGGAAAAGGGTAAGACTCATGCCCTTTTACAAACACATCTCTTTTCCTTAAAAGGATGCAGGGATCCTTTTCTGGCAAAAAACTGCCTTGCACTTTGATATTTACGACTAAGCAAATCCTGAATGCTTTCCGAGAGCTGCCGGTAACAAAATTCTTGGAGCGCACCCTATGAGTCGCTCACTCCACCGCGGACCGCGAAAGGAGCAGAGTTAGCGAGCTGGTTCTCTAGCCTGCAGCAGCGCATTCCTGCATCTCCCGGCAGCGTGTCCTGGGGTCGGCCCCGCCCGCCCGACGGATCGCCGACCGCCCTCGCGGCTCCCTGCCACCCTCTCGCGGGCGTGCTCTGGGTGGGGCCTCGCGGCGGCGGTGATGAGGCGGGTGTGCTGGGCGGGTGAGGCGAGCCGGCTGGGCGGCGCGCCCGGGCAGCCCGAGCCGCGCGCCGCGTCGCTGTAATCGGACACCCGAGCGCTCGCCCCCGGTGCCTGGCCACTTTCCATTCACTCCGAGGTGCTTGATTGAGCGACGCAGAGTAGGGCTCCGGGTGCCGCGGCACTGCGACGCTGAGGATTCCTTTACAAAGAAACTCAGAGGACCGGGAAGAAAGAATTTCACCGCTGGGACGCTCTAGAAATTAAGGTCTTCTGGGAAAAAGACTAGAGAGACACGCGGAGCCACACCGGTAGCAAATTGATGACTTTTACGTGCTGATCTCTTCCCATCTCGGTAAGCTGCATTCATTATTTTTGGCATTACAAGTTTAGCAAAATATAACTTTTGGTTCTCTGTGTCGACTTTTTACACATCGGTGTGCTCAAGTCTGAACATTTTCTTAAGAGCACATGCAGTTTGTCAGGGAAGTGTTTCCCTTCCTGAGAGCCCTGCTTGAGTTGTTTCTTTAGGTTATGACACCTGCGGAGAGTTTAAAGTTGAGTATTTCAGTGCCTTCTAATGCAGGATTGCTCCAGAGGACGTAAGATTCCTTTTCTTATGTGTTATTAGTGTTCCATTAGTAGAAGTGAAAACAAGCAGCATGTCTAAGTGTCTCAGTTAAAGGGAAGTTATAATATATGGGGGGGGGGTGGGGCACGTGTAAGACCCTTCCTTGGCTTTCCGTCACTTCTCATCTCTGGGTAGGCTTGAAACCACATTGCTCTGTATACTCACTTCATTTGACCTGTCATTTCATCTTCACTATTATTCTTTGCAATTTTTAGCATATGTTGCTTTTGGTGAGACATACCAGATAAAATGCTAATAATAGCAATATGTAAAACTGTAAATATTATCCGCCTGCTTAATAAAGAGACAAAGGTTAGTCATATTTATAGCCTTTTTTTTTTTAACTATAGAGTCAATAAAACCAGGGAGCAAATTATTAAGGGAAAGTTACCCCATAAAATCAATTTTCTTCTAAGGTAATTTAGGGATGACAAGGTGAAGAGGTTGTGGAAGCAGGAAGAAACTGTTTCGCTTGAAAATTACCAACACAAACATCTCTAGGGTTTCCTCCATCTGTGTGGTAAAAGAGGCAAACAGTTTCGTTTCTATGTCTCATACCATATTACCACCTAGGAAATCAACTGTTTAAAATGTTTAAATTGTTTAAAGTGGCATGTTCAGTTTAACTGTACTTTTTCTTCTGTATTCATGAAGCAGTCTTCTCAATTTTTTGTGGCATTTCTTTATTGAATAAAAATGTTAAGATTCTTAAAAGACATATAATAGTGAATATTAGCATTGTTGTAACCTGTAAAAATAAGTTTCTAGATTAAACTATGTCATTTTATTGTATAATTACATCAGACTCCAAACAGTATGATTTCTTTCATGGTCCTGGGTTTATTTTGCATATTGTGGCCACTAGAGCTGCTGTAATCTCTAGTTACCCATTACCTGATCTTCCTTGATATTCAGACATTAGTTAACAACATCTATTAATGTTACAGCTACAGTTTCAAAAGGTAATGCTTTTCTCTGATTTATCTTTTGGAATTTTGACAGCCTGCTTTCTGGTTGATTTATTTTAAATATGCATTGAGGGATACATGGTTCACTGGATTGTTCACCACTAAGTCATTGGTTTGAATTTGGCACTAGTCCATGGTTACCTCATCTGCATCATTTAACAGCTGCATGGTCATCTGTATAAATTGGCAGATAACTAATTTGAGTGATTTCAGTGGTCAGGGATTGAGCACACATATATTTATGTGTAGAAACACCATTTCAGAGATGATTACTCCAAAAGAGCTAATGAGGATGTGAGTGAGTGCACGTGAATGTTCATGTGGCATTTTCCTGCTACTACTCTATTTATGGTAAAAAGAGAAGTTTTCATCCACTAGTACATATTGGTACCATTCTCAAGTCTTTTCAATGTTATGTGATTGTTAGAAGATCAAGTTCAAATACTGGGGTTTTCCTTTGGAACCAATACCTTATTCCTGGATGCTTTGTTCTGCTTTAATATTTGCATTATTTGCTGAAAGAACAGTTTCTTTTTTCACAAAGACTTTCAGACACAAATGAATCAAATCCAAATTTTCACATCTAAGAAACAAAGTCAGAGCACCTCCTACTGTTTGCATGACTGTAAAAGTTCAGATAAGTCTTTTGTGAATAAGGTGCTTTGTCTAGATTGCTGGTTTTGTGTGTATCTGTGAGTATGTGTGTGGTTGTGCTTCTAAAATGTGAAATGAAATATAACAAACTTGTTACCTCTCTTTTAAAGGTACTTTCCCTTGGATATTAACTTGCAAATCTGAAGAAATGGCATTCCGGGCAATTTTCGTGTTGGTTGGAGTATTTGTTTGTTCTATCTGTGTAAAAGGATCGTCCCAGCCCCAAGCAAGAGTTTATTTAACATTTGATGGTAAGAAAGTTGATAAATACTCTGGGGAAAATGTCATTTGAAGTCTTCTTTAAAATTTCACATCCAGATCCAAGCATTAATAATAAATTAAAGATAGTAAAATATTATCAACTATTGATTAATCTTGAAAATATTTACTGGACTGTTTTTTTTGGATGGCATGGCTATTTTAAATTATTGGTTCATAGACAAAAGCCCTCTATTGCATTTGTTTATGAAAATGCTTGAAGTATATTCTGGACATTTTGAAGTATCTTCTTACTAGTCACCTGGTGTTTGAGAAACACCCTCTATATGCTAATCCTCATCAGAGAAGTCTGTGAAGGTTTAATTACTTAAAATTTTTGTTAATAAATTTTGGTCTTAGCCTCCAAGCTGGTTTCTCCATATGTTGTTCTAATGGTGCTTCTTCCATGTCCAAAAGGAGTTCCTGAGATTGGCAAAATCTCCTAATTAATTGAAAAGGATCTAAAAGAATAGTTGGAAATATGTTTTCTATTGCTGTTGTGTACAAATGTTATCTTCAGAAGCTTAGGAAAATGGATGTGATTTCAAATTTGCACAAACGTACAAGGTGTAAGACCCTCTGAGGATGTTTTGCCAAATGTATGCATGCATGAGCTTTAATGTAGGTGATTCAAACAACTTACAGATGGATGACTTTGGTCAATCCATGCTAATTGGACAAGAATAAGAAATGGATCAAGAAGATCATCTTGCCAATCGGGGTTATTTGTATTTTTATTACTTCTTTCAACTTACTTTTTGCATAAACCGTAGTATCATTGAGCATATTTTCATTTTACTTGAGAAACAGTATACTCTCAGACCTTTCTATAGCAGAATGTCTCTGAAATGCTTTATTATCTTGAATTTCGAATAGCAGGATGACTGACACTTACCAGTCAAATGGATATCTTTTTTTTTCCTTTCCTTCTTAAGTCACCAAGGGCTTTCCCCAAGGTTATCATAAGCACTGAAAGAGCTTTGTTTAGAACATAAAGTGTGTGAACTTCTAATTGCTTCCTTAGCTTCTAAGCCAGGCATTCTCCCTTAAAACCCATGGCTGTTCAGTTGTAAAGAAAGGAAAAAACAGACCCTTGGAAGTGTCTTTTTTTTTAATTACTGTAACATCTTTTCTTTCAAGTTGAGAACTAGGAAATATCTAATGAAATGAAAAATAAAGGCACTAGGTAGTAGTACAATTTGTCTCCTCTTTTCTATATTTCTCTCAATATATATAGGAAGATGGAGTGGTCTCATAGATTAGTTATCTAAACCTGTTCTAGTACATCAAAACTAACCAAACTTTTTTTTTAACCCAAACTTAACTCAAAATGTGTAATTTTTTTTTTAAAGATTTTATTTATTTATTTGACAAAGAGAGAGAGTTGGTGAGAGCAGGAACACAAGTGGGGGAGTGGGAGAGGGAGAAGCAGGCTTCCCGCCGAGCAGGGAGCCCGATGCGGGGCTCGATCCCAGGACCCTGGGATCATGACCTGACCCGAAGGCAGATGCTTAACGACTGAGCCACCCAGGCGCCCCTCAAAATGTGTAAATTTTAAAAACAAGTGTGTCACCAGAGATAATCCATCAAGTCCATTATTCGAAGACTTCACAGTTTATCTTTTATAGAGGAAATTAAGTAGTATAAATTTTTAAAACCAAACTTCAGTACTGAGTGGGACAGTAACTGCTATGTATAGAGTGACTAGAAGTTATGATGGGCTTTTTAAAATACTCCATGTCTAATGCTGTCAAACTCAAACAGATTCTTGCAGGATAAGACTTACCTTAATTTATAACGTATGTAGAATATAGCATGATAAGATAAGCTATTGATCTGAGAGTTCTATGGTATTTTGTTCTTTCTAGGAAATAGACAGGTAGAATATCACTTAATTTATTTTAAAGAGATATATCAACAGGGAGAACAAATAATGAAATTCCATAATTTCTAAATTAATACAAAAAATTCCTACAGTGAACTATATTTTAGGCATAGTATCAGAAAAAATACCTTCGACAAAAACAATTGTTAAAATGTATAAATTTTAATCATTAATACATAGTCATTTTCTTAAGAGATGTAACAGTATATTTGTTTCAGATGCCTTTCCCGAATTTGTTTAAAGTTTCTCATTGATTTTATGATGACTTTTCTCTGTATCACAATGAATAAGTAACTACATTTCTTGCAAAATTATTTAGTCTTGACATTAAAATATAGAACTTTGTACAGGGTTGACACATATATGAATATATATTAATTAAAATATGTATGATATATACTTTCATTTATTTCAAAATTTCTATCACTATTTTTCAGCCAAAACTTATGAGTTGGAAAATGATTCTGAGGAAATTCAAATAATATCAGGTTACATCACACAGAAGTCATTTGCATCTTTATATTCTCTCATAATTACCTTGCCTCCTGACTCTCTTGTCTTGAATTCTTTTCCTTCACTATTACTTGGTCTTCTGCCAGTCTCTTTCTGGATGGGACTTCAGAAGAATCCCCTCAGTCTTGTCTTACAGTCCAATTAACAATCAAAGTCAATTTAAAAATGTGTGAAACAAGAGATCTCTTTTCCCATCCAAGTTTTATCCCTCCTTCTTGTGGTAGAATGATGAAGTGATAACATTTGGGAAACAATGATTTACAGATTTGCCTTCCCTATTGATCTAGCGCAAGGTCAACCAGATGGTCATGTGTCCTATGGGAGAATGCACTTCAGATGTTATTAATTAGTTACATTTGTACAAGCTAAATCTTGCAGGTTAAAGAACTGTGATTCCTATTAAATACTACATTTTGTAATTGTTATCATTCTAATTTTATGCCAAATAGCTTTTCAAATAAATAGAAAGTTCATGCAAAGACTTTTTGATTTAGTTGAATTTTTACTGAAAAAAAAAAATCCAGTAGTTTGACAGATTCACATATCATAGCATTTTTGTCATTGTATTTTTTTCCTCAGAACATCTTTGGAATCTATAAGGGTCATAAGGAAAGTCAAGGCTACTTATGTACGATAGACAAATTTGTTTTGCTTGTTCATATACAAGGGAAACCATTGTTGAAATGATTTTGCCTTTATCCAGTAGGGATTTTAGAATGTAGTATTTTACAAAGCCGGAATAAATACTGTATAATTTGATAAAAGGTATCAGTTGCATGTCATTTTACAAAAAGTTTTTGAGCTTGAGAAAAATGGAAATATTGTCTATATTTTAGAAGATATAAAATGTGATTCTGAGTTAAATGTGTTAAGTATTGTTTCTGTTTTAAAATGAGGTATATTCTTATAATAAGATTACTTTTTCACTTAGTAATTCAGATTGTTAATCTAAGATATTCAATTTATTGACATGAGGTTGTCTATAATACTACCTTACTATCCTCACTATGTCTGTAGGATCTGTAGTAATGTTCTTTACTTCATTTATTAAATTGAAAATTTGTGTCTACTTCCTTTATGTTCCATGCAGAGATCAGTTTTTTCCTTTTTATTGATCTGTTAAAATAATCAGCTTTTGGTTTTGTTTTTATTATTATTATTCTGTTTAATATTTCTTTGGTATATGCTCTAAAATGAAATTGTCTTATTTCTTCTTGCTTTGTGTTTAATTTGCTCTTCTTTTTGGAAATTCTTAACATGGAAACATAGGTCACTGATTTGAGAACTTTTTTTCTAATATAACCAGTTATGCTACAAATTTCCCTTGAAACAGTGTGTAGCAGTGCTCCACATATTTTGATAAAATGTGTTCTGATTTTCAGTCAGTTCAAAATGTCTTCTAATTGCTCCCCTTATTTTTTCTTTTAATCACAAGTTATTTAGAAATATGTTGTGTAATTTGAAGATATTTGTGTATCTTTTATTTATCTTTCTGTTGTAGGTCTTTGTTTCAGTCTCTTGTTGTCAAAGAACATACATAATATGCTTCAGGTTCTCTAAAAACTATTAAAACTCATTTTATGGCACTGACTATAGCCTATATAGAAAATAATGTATATTCTGCTTTTGTCACATGGAATGTTTTATTAATGCCAGTTAGATTCAATCAGTTGATGGTTTGCAATGTTTTCTATATTCTTACTGATTTTCTCTCTAGTTGTTCTTTCAATTACTGACAGAAGAAATTGAACTCCCCATCTATAATTATGGATTTGCCTATTTCTCTTTTCAAAGAGGTCTATCAGGTTTTACTTCATGTTTTTGAATTTCTATTATTAGATACTGACATATCTCTGATTATTCCTGGTAATAATTAGAGTTCTAAAATGTATTTTTGTCTTTATGTAACATTTCTGTCTTTCTGTATAATGAAAAATACCAACAAAATTTTAGTTATAATTAAGTGGGAAAAATGTTTGTCATGATTCTAATGGCCTCTGGAAAGTTTTTATTAAAATATTAGGAAATATGTTTAAACATATATTTTTGATGTTTGTGAAAGTATGAACATTTGATTGGCAGTGTAGTGTCATGAGAACAGCATTTACATGGATTATCAGGATTTTCAAACTTTGGTCCCTCATTAATTAACCCTGAAACTTTGTTAGGGCCTCAGTTCTCCCAACCAGTTAAAAAATTTGGAGGCTAACTTAATTCTAAGACCTCTTACTAATTAAATTTGATGTTTAAGCTTAGTTTTGCTTTATAATATCATCTCCTTTGAGGAAGTCTTCTACAATAATTCAGTGCTTTCAAAAACATTTTATAAGAAGGACCTGGGCAAGGGAAAGAACAAAACTAAACAAACAATTTTTAAAAATTCATGGATTTTGAAGTCATACAGAGATGGTTTTAAACCATAGTTGCCTGCTACTTTCTGGTGATGCTACATTGGGGTAGTTACCTAATCTTCCTAATCCAGAATTTTATCATCTGTAGAATGGGAATAACACATAGAACTTTTTGAAAATGAAATGAATTAAGTTTGTAAAATGTGTTGTGTAGTATATAGTGTGCATCTTATTAAAATGCACAAAGACTTGTATTAGAGTTAGTATTTATAAATTCCTTTAGGGTAAAATTATGGTCTTCTTTTGTACCGTAATTACTTCCACTCCACTTAGTGTAGAGACTGCCATTTGTTATTGTTCAATAAATGTTGAATTAATATACATTTTGATACTTCTTAACCACTATAACTCCCCAACTGATAGAGCCTTAGTACACTACAACAGTGCTTCAGTGAATCTTGTTAATTTAAAACAATGAGAGTTACTAGGTAGAATGCGAAATTTCTTCATCATAGCATTAAGATACAAATACCATGAGAGAAGAATTTTTGTTAATTTTTGCACAGATAGTTTTATACTCATATCCTGGTACATAGCTGATGGTCAAATATTTTCTATCTACTTCCAAACTTGTCCCACATTATACGCTAGAGATTCAAAGTAGTCTGGGAATTCAACTTTTATATTTACTCTTTCCAGTTAATTCTCAAATCTCTTTATCTGTTTTCTTCCCTAAAAGACATTTCATCTCTATAAATTTTAGATGTTTTCTTCCAGAGGGTTTTTTGTGTGTTTTGATTGGAAGCCTAGTTTTCTATATTAAAGGGAAGAGACCTCATACATACATAGCCTTCCACAGTGCCTTGACTGGTGACCTGTCAGGGATGTTGCCTTAGCATGTCTAGATATGTCTAGACTTTTAAAGTAATGCACAACTGCATTATTTTTTTAAGATTCTATTTTTTAAAAGTCCAATTTTTCATGATAAACTTAATAAGAACCCTACCTACTTAGTTTACTTCTTATGATGATCATGGCATAGTGCATGGCTTGAAATTGTAGACAACTATTTGCCACTCTTGGGACATTTAAGAGTACCATAAAACCTCAGGAATGTGGAGGGCATGTAGGATAATTTCTGATCCACTTCTGTACCATGATATGAAATATATCTGTATAAATATACCCATAAAATAAAATACAAATATAAATATATCCATATAAATACCAAATATAGGTTATATGAATACTCCTAAAGTAATGGGTGTTAAATAGTATATTAGATTTTTTCCCCTTTTCCTTTGATGAGTACATTGAAATTTATTCAGGAATATTTGGTCTTTGGAATACCTTTTGTGTACAGAAATTAATAGATCCTAAAGTCAATATTTTAATTGAGACTTATTTATTGAACCAGTTGATCTTACATGAGCTAATGAGTGTTATTAAGTTACTGAAATAGCAAAATTTCTTGCTTGTTTATGTTTAAGATTGGATATCAGCTGTTCAGGAGTTAAGTTGTCCAAAATTACACAGTAGTTCCACCTCTGTCTGTTACCATAAAGGCAGTAATTCAGCCATGTATATATTTTATCTCTCCAGTACAAAACTCTAAGATATCAGACATTGTTTTTTTTTTAAGTAAACCTGGTAAATATTGGATTATCATTTATATTTGCATGTTTTTAGATCTAGAAACATAATATCCTGAAATAAAGAGGTGGGATGTCCCCACATCCCTCATCACTTTTCTCTTAAATAAAGAAGCCTGGGACACACACACACGCACGCACGACAAACAAAACAAAATAAAATAAAGAAGTAGGATGCACTCAATATCCCATAGACTTCAAAAAGCCTGAATATCATTTTACTGAAGAGGCAGCAGTCTGGCTCTACTTCAAATTTTCCTTTGGCTCAAAACTCGTAAGTTATGAAGGTGGCCACGGAACTATATAAAGCACTTATAAAGCTCTGAAAACTCAAAAATAAATTCACCGATAGTTAGATGCATGGCAGAAAAGCCGATTATTTGTGATTGCTATTAATTCTTTGCTTGTGTTCACTAGAACAGTAAAGAGTCCCTACTACTAAACTGCCCCCCACTCCACTGAAGCCTGTGACTAATTGCCTTAAACTCAAAAGGAAAATGACAATTAAAAGATTAAAACTTTATAAAAATTTCTGCTATTTGGATACACTTTTCCTTAGCTTATATTTGCCAGTTTCCGACTCAGGGTTGACTTTTACATTTACATGTTCATAGCACTGGCTTAAAAACATAAAAATTTCAGCTTGAGTTCTATTGGGAAACAAGTATATGAAGTGTAGAGACTAAACTTGTATAGGATTATCAGTTCTTTCAGTGATTTACTTTGTGATTCTTTTTTGCCTTCTTTCAGTGCTCAATTTTCATTAATAAAATTGTCAGAGACTCCAGGTCATCAATAGTATATAAGTGAAAGATGATGGAATTTTACAAAACATCTTTTATCTTTTAATATCTGCCTCATTTGACAAGAAGCTTAATTAAACAACAAATAAAAGGACCCCTGTGAACTAGTGAGCTAAACCCGAAAGCTGATGAATTGTTGTTGGACAATAAACTCAAAATAATAAATTGTCTCTTTATGAACTCTGGTAGCATTAACATTACAAGGCACATTTGTTGAAAACAGTTTGTCTTATGGTTGCCCAAGAGATAAAAATAAAGCCAATTGTTCTTGATTTCTCCATTAATCTTGGAGAATGCTCATGGAGAATGCTACTGAATTTTCTGAAATATTTAGTTCTTGGGAAAACTTGTGTTAATGTGGTTTGTTTTAATTCCCCTCCTGATAGTTTCATTTAAATGTCAATTAAACATCTTTAATAACACCTGCATGTTTAATAAAATCAAACTCAACAAGGAATGCTGCTGTGAGTGAGAAACTCTGCATTCTTTCCCCTGTGAGAGTGTTTTTGAAATCAGGAAGGGATTGATGAATTGTGAGTAGGACATCACCTAAATCATAAAGTTTTAAGTAGAGTAGCACTAAATTTGTGATATAAAGAGCAAGTTAAAACTGTTATAAATACAATGAGGACAGAAGATGAGAGGAAATTGCTAAGAAATTTTGTATGTCTGTTTTTCCCTGTAATATTTATTGGTATAGGATTCTAGTAGTCAAAATAAAATGAAATCTCTTTCATAGCCTTGAATTAGGGAAGTTTTAAGTAGTGCAAAGAATGTCCCTTGAGAAGCATTAGGATAGAAATACGTTACAATGATGTGTTCTTTTACAAATTTTTAGAAAAAGTTGAAAACTCTTATTTTCCTGTCATAAAAAAGTAATTCTTACCCTCCGTGAGTTTTGTCAGATTCCAATAAGCTTAGTTGTCGCCAAAAGATGATGCTGTGATGCTAAGCTATTTCTAAAGGTACAAGGTTCCTGCAACTACAAAGATAGGATGCTCCAGTGATACGAAATTAAAAGAGTGAGCTTTTGTGCTATGTTTTTTCAGTCATCTGACCAAAGCAATTCCCTAAAAAAGTGTGTCCTATTCCATGATTATCGATAGATATGTGTAAACAATTATGATCGAACTCTCTGTTGAATGGAGATAGCTCAAGTGATGCTAGATGGCTTAACTAATTCATGTTATTGAAGTATAATTGATACACAATATTATATTAACTTCAGGTGTACAACAGTGATTCAATAATCCTATACGTTACTCATTGCTCACCATGATAAATGTAGTCACCATTTGTCACCATAAAACGTAATTACAGTATTATTTATTATACTCCCTATGCTGTACTTTTCATCTCTGTAACTTGTTTATTTTATAACTAGAATTTTGTACCTCTTAATCTCCTTCACCTGTTTTGCTCATCCCCCCACCTTCCTCCTCTCTGGCAATCACCGGTTCTCTGTATTTATGAGTCTATCTCTGTTTTTTGTTTGTTTGATCATTTATTTTGTTTTATAGATTCCATATGTAAGTGAAATAATATGGTATTTGTCTTTTCTGACTTATTTGACTTAACATAATGCCCTCTAAGTCTATTCATGTTGTTGTAAATGGTAAGATTTCATTCCTTTTTATAGCTAAGTAATATTCCATTGTGTGTGTATGTTTGCATGTGTGTGTGTCTATACGACATCTTCTTTATCCTTTCAATTATTGATGGACACTTAGGTAGCTTCCATATTTTGGCTATTGCAAATAATGTTGCAATAAACATAGGGGTGCGTGTATCTTTTCGAATTAGTGTTTTTGTTCTCTTTGGCTAAATATCCAGAAGTGGAATTCCTGGGTCATATGGTATTTCTATTTTTAATTTTTTGATGACCCTCCATACTGTCTTCCCTAGTGACTGTGCCAATTACAGTCCCACCAGCAGTGCATGAGGGTTCCCTTTTCTTCACATCCTTGCCAACAGCTGTTACTTCTTGTCTTTTTGATACTAGCCATTCTGACTGGTATAAGGTAATAGCTCATTGTGATTTTGGTTTGTATTTCTGTGATGATTAAGTAATGTTGAGCATTTGTCGTGTGTCTCTTGGCCATCTGTATGTCTTTGGAGAAATGTCTATCCAGGTCCTCTGCTCATTTTTTATTGGATTTTTTTTTTTTTGGTGTTGAGTTGTATGAGTTCTTTATACATTTTGGATATTAAGCTCTTATTGGATACGTCATCTGCAAACATATTCTCCCATTCAGTAGATTGCCTTTCCATTTTGTTGATGGTTTCCTTCATTGTGCAAAAGATTTTGAGTTTGATACAGCCCTCATTGTTTATTTTTGCTTTTGTTTCCCCTGCCTGAGGAGAAAGATCCAGAAAAATACTGTTAAAATTGATGTCCAGGAGATTACTGCCCATGGTTTCTTCTAGGAATTCTATGGTGTCAGGTCTCACATCTAGTCCTTAATCCATTTTGAGTTTATTTTTGTATATGGTATAAGATAACGGTCCAATGTCATTCTTTTGCATGTGACTTTCTAGTTTTCCCAACACCATTTATTGAAGATATTGTCTTTTCCCCATTGTATAGTCTTGCTTCCTTTGCACAGATTATTTGGTGCTGTAAGTATGGGTTTATATCTATACTCTCTGTCCTGTTCCATTGATTTACATGTCTGTTTTTGTGCCAGTACCATATTGTCTGTTTTGAAATCTGGATTGTGATACCTTCCAGTTTTGTTCTTCCTTTTCAAGACTTCTCTGGTTATTCAGGGTCTTTTGTGGTTCCATACAAATTTTAGGATTATTTGTTCTAGTTCTGTGAAAAATACTATTGGTATTTGATAAGGGATTACATTGAATCTGTAGATTGCTTTAAATAGCTTATTTTAAATTTGTTCACATGTTGATCCAATATTATGTTATTCACATATGTAGATTAAAAGTGTATGTTACATACCTTTCTTTGCAATTTTGATTTTGAAGAATATACCTAGAACTAAAGATATGCATTTTTCCATTCTTTGTAGACTTTGTCTTCTGTTTTTCCAAAATATTTTTGATAATTTATTTGTATTTATTATACTAATCACTAACATTAATACTGCCTTTGTGCCAGGCATTATTTTTAATTCTGTAAACAACACTGTGAATTAAGCACTATTTTTATCCTCATAAAATGGAGAATCCAAGAAAGTAACTTGCCTGAGGTCACAGGGATGGAAGACACACACACACAAAAAAAACCACATCAGTCAGACTCCAGAGCCAGAGCCATTTTGGTAGATGATGCTAGAATTAGTTTTAAGACTCACAAAATCACAATGAAACTAACTTTATCATGTTAAAGGTGTCACAATAGACTTCTGCTTTTTCCCTTAGAATATCATTCCTTCCTGAAAATAAAGGAAATAAAATTCATTCTCTATACCATCCCTAATTATCCCTTCAGTTTTGGATTCATCAAGGTGAGGATGAGGGAATTACTCCTATGGAACATGCTTCTTTCATTGCGGTAGGTAAGGTCTCCCTTTGTGGCTATGGGAGCAAGTCTGAGCTCAGACAAAGGATAACTATAGGGAAATTTATTATTCATTCCCTTCAGCTCACTGTGCAAATTTATCAGAGTAGTGTCTTATAAGTTCAATAGAGCCTACATTTTCTCTTAAAAATGATTCAAACGTTCTTTTTTATGGATACCATTGCAGCATCCACTAAAGAGAGCACTGAGATATGCTCAATTTTTCCATTTCCTAAATATCTTTTATATGACAAGGTATAAAAAAACTATCATTTTGGTTTTAGTTCCATTACTGTCAAAAATAAAAGCATTGAGAAAGAGAGCTGTAAGCTTTGGGCAATTTCCAGCACTCTTTTGCCTTCTGCACTTTCATTTATATGTTCCTGAAGATCACAGTTGTTAATGAAAACAAATTTAAAAGCAAGGAACAGAAAAGTTAGACATTTTCTGTCGCAGAGTATGAGTTGGCAAGAAGGGCACATAAAAGGCAGAGCTGAGTGCTGAGCCGTGTGCTATTTTAGGGCAGTGCTCGCCCTGAAACAATGTGCTGAGATGTAAAAGATGGCAAGTTCATCCTACATTTCCAAGGTGCATGCTTCTCCAAAACGATCATTTCAACCTTCCCTCCTTATTCAGTGGGAATTAACTGCCCTTGAGAACTCAGTTGTGAAATGTTACTGTTGCAGAGTGCTTTTCACTTTTTGGAGATTTCCACTTGTTATGTCATTTATTACAGAATGCCTATGAAGTAGTTAGGCATGAAAGCCCAGAGGGGGTAAGGACCTCCAGCCCGATGGTGGCAGAGGCACAACTAGAGGAAATGGCATAAGAAGAGAAACATTAATTATTAGCTGTGCTTGTCGAGAATTCTGCAAATGTATATTGTAAAATCTTCAGAAATACCAAGCCGTTAATAGGAATTTTAACAGATTTGCCTCATGTGATTTGCTTCCCAAAGTATGTGTAACATGGTACCTTTAACAGTCCCTAAATTTTCAATTAACTACTTCTTTTTTTTTAGCAATAATTTGTGGATTATTATGTCAAAATTTAAATATATTTAACACTATATTAGAAATGTTTTTGAATTCTCTTTGGAAAGAATGAGACTATACATAAATATCAAAAATTCGTATTTTTATTTGTGTCTAATTCATGTTAAGTTAATGAACATACTGCCTTTCCCAAATTACAACTCCCATAGTCAAGAGTTTTGATTGTTGTGCTATGTACATCAGGATACCATTTTCCTCTTTGTCAACCCCTAGAATAGAGTATTCTACTCTTTCCATTTATGTATTACCTTAGAAGGAAAAAAATCATTAAAGTAATCTCATGTCCTAGTTTGAAGTGATGTCAGTGAAAATGCCTGATATTCTTGCCTTTCTCAATTTTAGCACTTGCTAGCATTTAAGATTCTTGATTAAAAAGTGTGAAATATTCTACCAAATTAATTCCTAATTTGCTACCCCACTGAAACGATTTTTCAATGAGCAGGTACCAGAGTTTGAATGTAAGATTGTTCGTATTTAATCTTCTATATAATGTAACTGCTAATGTCAAGTCTCTAGTCTCTATGGACTTAATAGACCAAAGGATTCAAAGCAATATAATTTTGCAACAGATAATTGCTATTCCTCTAGGAGGAGGGTCAGACTGCTGATCTCATCAAAACAACAAAACAAAACACCTTGATTCTCTGCAGGAGTAATAGCACTAAAGAAACAATTGCTAAATTCTTTCATGAAAAACATCTTATTTCCTTATCATGGCGTTTCACTTTCTAAAGATAGAATCAGTTATGGAGAGGGGATGTATATCTGAGTAAAAATAAATGTACTATCTATATACACACATACATGTGTACACATACCCTGTGAGTAAAAATCTGTTGTGTTTCACTACCGATTAGGTCTGTTCTGAGTATACTGACTTGTAAATGCACAAAACAAAAGTTGAAAAGTTAGGGAAAAAGCTATTGTATTCCTGGTATCATCTTTAATGTATTATTTATGTTTTCTTATGTTCAAGTTTCAAATACCGCAAATTTATATTCATATAGTAATTGGTGATTAGCTTGGCAAACACTTTAGTTCTTAACATATTACTGCAACCCAGATGTACGTAGAGTAACAGCTCAGTGCAAGTGAGCTGAGGCGCAGAGCAAGAAACTGTAGTGTCTTTGAGCCTTGCCTCCTTCCCATTACTGATGGTTAGTCATGGTGAGAACAAAGGGACTTGCTGAACCTGTCAGAAGGAGGTAATCCATTGTTACTACAGATAACGTGAACAGGAACCTCAAGGGAATGAATCGGGCAAATCGTATGGGACGACACCGCAAATACCTAAATTTGTTCCCTACACTTGCTGCTTTTACAGCCAGTGAAGTCTTGCAGCCCAAGTTGCTCATGTTACTCTAGTTAGCATGAATTGCCAAGGAGTTAGCAGATTTCCACTTATAGCATATGAAACGTAATCTTTATGTGCTTTGTTTTCTAAAATCTTCATTTCAGAAAATTTAGATTAGAAAAGACCTCTTCTCTTCTGTAAACAGACATCATTTTGTACAAACTGTGTGAGGTGTACCAAGCTGGTGCTTCATTCATTACTGAAATTTGATAGTGGACACAAGTCTGAAGATTTTAAGACTACTAGCAAAATTAGAAACCAAGAGTAAAGGGAGTCCAATACCCTGATACTCCTGACCTTCCTTATTTGGCTCAGGTAGAAACGGGTCTGTGTGGCCACCGTTCTCTCAAGTGTTAGAGACCATTACATGTAAAAAAAACAATTCCAACAGAACTGCCATTCTTAACACAGGGACCTTTTGTTTAATGAAAAGTGAATAGCACCAAAGTGATTATAAAATGGACTTGTATAAACTAAATAGCATTTGTATTGAATTTCTTTATGAAATTAGAGTTTGTCTCTAGGTATACAAATCATTCAATAGACTGGCTTGAAAAAGTTTCAATAAAGAAACTTAAGAATGATGACCAGGCATGTAAAAATTCTGATAATATGATGCAGTGAATATTTTGGAGCTCTTTTTATAACTTTCCAACCTCTTAAATACACACTAGTTGTTATAACTCAAGCAAAAACAAAATCTCTAACTTATTGGACTTATTGGATAATTTATTTTGGATCAGTTGCCAGTAAGAGTCTTAAATATTCTCTAAACATTATCAACCTGGCTCTGTATTTACACGTAACTGTTATTAGTAATAATGATGCAAACAGTGGGAAGCAATTGGAGTCTCAATGGTATCATATACAAATCTGGGTATAAATAGAAGCCCTCTTTCTTGCATCAAAAGCTTCCAACTTTTGCTGGTCCATCCAGCTAGATTGTTGCTACATAAATTCAGACTCATGAGCTATTTTTTTTTCTTCCCTGAACAGTAATACTCACAACATTCCAAGAGACCAGAACATTAAGCTGGAATAAAACAATGAGTGTATTGTCATCATCAAAAGGAACATTTTGAATTTTATTAGAAGAAACCAATTAAGATGTTATTTTCAAGCACAGGGCTTGGCATGGCTTCAGAAAGTTACTTCCTGGAATCGGGCAGTGGTTTAGCTGGCACAGAGAGATCTTTAGCTTAACGTCTTGACAGCTTTAATGCACATGCAACTGGAATTTTTTTTCTTTAAGCTGATTCTCTTAAAAGCATGCTTCCTGCCACTGTTCAACATAATTGCATCAATTCCATTTTCCATTAGTACTCAAAACCTGCTGATATGACTGGAGTTGTAAAACCTTTGTGTGAAAATCTAATTATGCATCATTTTTTTTTTTCTGGACGATCTTATAATGCATATGTTGTATGCAGTTGTATGTTTTTTATTTTGATATCTAAAGTAGGATAAGCAAAGAGATCTTTATGCCAGTATTATATTTTGGTTATTCATTTAATTGTATCAACAATAGTGGTGTAAACAATTTTCTATTACAGGAGGAAAAGAACATTCAATAGGCTATATTTTGTTGAAGAAGAAAGAGCACTTATATGTGTATTAATAAAATATGCTCATTTCAGATGAAAGGAAAGGATTGCTTCTCTCCTCATTTATGCCTGTAATAGCTATATCTCTTATCATTTATTTTCAGCAGTTTGCCTTTATAGAATCTTGTATGATCATCTGCATTGGTTTAGCTCATCTCTGTCTACTTTTCTGATATGTATTTGACACTTTTCTATACATATAGTTATGTGTAGACATTTCAGATATTACATTAGAAATTTAAAGTATAAAATACACTCATCCGGCAGTTTATCACCTTGCGTTTGTTTTCCTCACGTCCCCTCTTTGGTTTTTCTTCTTCTTTAATTGAAGTGAGAAAAAGATTGTCAAGGTTAACCTGAAATTATTCACAAAATGGTGAAAGCCTCAAAGCCCGGGTGCTGATGGAATGTGTAGCAGGAACGGAGTTAAAGGTGGCCTAGAGTTAAGGTGTGTCATTTATTTATGCTTTGGAAATGAAATTCAGTGTCCTCAGCACTTAGGTGAAATGATCTTTAAAACAAATAACCGTCTTTGGTTTCCAATTTTTACAATAAATTTTTGATAGTAAAATAGAGTTTTAAAATATTTTCTAAAATTGCTTTTGGGTAAAAAAAAATATATTCGATTTTTTTATAACTAAAGATAAATTTGATGAGGTCCTTTAATAGCTTAGATCTCTTTCGAGGTATACAAGTATCTTTATTAATTGCCAACAGTACAGATTTTGTTCACCCTAAAGTGAAAGCTGAGAAATCTGGTTAGAATTGATTGTTGACAAATTATGGGTCAATATGAGAAAAAGCTTTTAGGCTTTTATAAACACTGGTGTGTCCATCTGTTTCTTACTCCTTTGTTCCCCATTCATCCTCCCTACTTGAGATAGATGCCATTAATAAATCATTTAAATTAAAAAAAAAAAAAAAGACCCAAAGAACTGCATTGAATTCCAGGAATATTTTAGAGTGCCCACCTTGTGCAATGTTGTGTGCTACCTCTTTCAGTACAAAAAGAAGCATGGCATGAATCCTCTCCTTGGTGACCACCTGTTCTAGTCAGCAGGATATGCCAACTACATAAAGAACTATTATACCAGGCGCACCAGGCCATAAAAGAGGCACAGACAACTCATAGAAGAGGTCAGTTTTGAAATAAAAACATTACCTTAAATTGGTTTAGATATTTATTGGCTTTAAACCCATTGTAGGCATTAATCATTCTGCTAACAGGGATTAGAATTTTTATCATGGTTATAAACTAGATTGAGAGGGGAATTCAGTTGGAATGCCAAAGAGGCATTTGCACTTGAGAAAAGGTCTCCAAGCCTCTGAGGGAAAGCACTTTTGCTGGGTTTCCTTTTGTTTTGTTTTGTTTTGTTTTATTTACCTCCAAATTCCCAGCAGTGTCTGTAACTATGCAGAATCATTATCACTGCCTGACTGATCAGTTGACAAACAGCTTGACTCCAGTTTGCCAAATTGTCTTTAAATACCCTGCATTGAAAATCCTCAACTGTATAGAGTGGTGGTAGGGGTGGGGAACTGGTTTTATCCTCTCCATTTCTTAATTTCCAGATCTCTCCTTTGCTCACTCTCCAGCGCATGTGCGCACGCTCTCTGTGCTCTCTCTCCTTCTCCCCTTCTCTCCCTCTCCTCTCTGCCCCCCACAATCTCGGCCGTATTTGAGGGATAGAGCAAAGGCATGAAGGAGCCAGACCCGAGGTTCAAAATAATTAGGTCTTCAGAAACATCTTCCATGTCGCCAAATGAGTTCCATACCAGAGGTCATTCTTTCTCTGAGCTTTCCTTCCCATCAGCAGTTTGCCACTACTTCATCATAAGGCTACAAGACAGAAGAAATTAAGCCAGGAAAAAAAAATCAGTAATTCTGAGTTTTAGGAATGATGGCTTGGGTTAAACCTAAGACCTCAGAACAGTGATTCTCAACGTTGGCTACACATTAGAATCATCTGGGAGCTTTAAAATCCTGATGCCCAGACTACACCCAGAGCAATTATGTCAGTATATCTAGGGATGAGGCATAGAAACTAGTGTTTTTAAGATACTCCAGGCGATTCCAGTCTTCCAGTTAGGAATCACTGTCCCCAAATCCCTAAAGTTCACTTTCTGTGAGAGAACATGAAATCTCCAAGGAATTTTTAACAGTGAAAGAGCTGTATTCAACCTATTGCTCTAATGGTGTCCAGGATAGCGCTAAACAGTAAATTTTAGCTCCTTTACTCAACAATTAAGATTTTCAATGCCAGAGAAATCATCATTATTGTAGCCATAATGTAGCTTGAGTGTTGACAACCCTTTAAGAGTGAACAGATACCCTTCACTTACTTCTATGTGAAATGTGAAGATCCAATTCAAGGCCACGACCTAGAAAATTATGTTCTATTTTTATTTCCTTTATATTTTGAAATGTAGGGCCATCTCAGTGAGGTTCTTGACAACCTAAGCTAGGTCTTGATTTACGTTACATCACTGGTCATAGAGTCTGCTGCTAAGAAAATTATAAATAAAGGTTTGTGCAATTGATGCTCTCTCCTAGACAATTTCATTTGTATGTACTTTGTGTCTGATTGTGGGATAACAGACCCTCCAGAAGGTGAAGAGCTTACAGATAGTAGTGGTAGAGGTAGGGAGAGTGGGAGTAAATGTAACATAGGGAAGGTTTCTTCTCAGAAAAAAAAATATGTCACCTATGGCAATGGGAACAGATTCTGTTCTTTTTTCCTATATCCTTCTTTTCCAGCCTCTTCAATGACCATGATGCATAATAGATGCTTAATAAATACTTGAAAATCAAAGAACAAATGACTTATATTTGCACTAGCAATGTAGAGTACTGGAGGGGAGCAGGAGTAGGTTAGAAAGCACAAAAATAGTGAATCAAACTCTGTCTAGCTCTGAGTTCCAGGATCACAAAGGGCCAGTGATTCAGAGAGACCTTTCTTAATATGCTTTTAACCTTCTTCTTAGAGAATTACCTTGGTTTAGGTCTCTGAGCTTAGTAGTGTCATCCTATTACTGTTATGTAGGTAGAAAAGACATGGCTTTTATTAGCTTATGAAACCTGCATACTTACAAATCAGATTTCTGGGGTAAAATACCATGTGTAAGGGTAATGAGAGAGAAATAAACAAAGCAATGTTATAAGCAGGTCAGTAAACAGAGCACAAAACCGAGTACTTGGGGCTTTGAAGAGTCAGTATTGACTATAAAGGATATGTCATATTTACATGGTTATATTAAAACAACATGAATTAAAAACTTGGCCATTCTCAAGAGCTTTATGGTGTTTGTTTCAATGTACCAATATGATGTCTTTCATTAGAGGGGAAAAAACTGTTTTTGTGGAAGATAGAAGTTTAACACCTTGAAATGCACAATATACATAAAATGGGCAAATTCTGGAATTCACAGTTTGCTCATTGGATGCAGTTCATGAAGGAGAAGAAAATAATCTAGTTATTAAGTGAAACAGCAAACGGTGTTCTAGGACATTGTGTGTTTTTTAGGATTCTAGTCACATCAAACTAAGATTTTTTTTTCCTAAGCTTCCATCTATAACTTTATTGACTGATCTTTAATGGAAAGATATATATTTTGCCTTTAAAAGAAATGATTAGATGTGGTGTGCTCCTATTATTTAGGACTTGGTAGCAAGTCTTGCAAAGTATATAAACAAAACAAAGTAAATGAAGAAATGACAAATAACTAATAAATGCTTAAAATATTTCCAGGAATAAAATACCAATATCTGGCTTCATAGACTTTATGAATGCAACTCAATGTATCAAAATGCAAATTTCACAAATGGAAAATACTTTTGTAACATACTAAATTAGCCACATTGGTTAATTTTAGGGTCATGAGTCAAAGGAATATTTCCTTTATCATTTATTCATTTGAGAGTATCATTGATAAAACTCAAGTCATCATTTAATTCTAACATGACAAATGGAAAAATTGCTTGACTTTTAAAATAATATTCAGGTTCCTAATATATTTCTGGAGTTCACCCACCAAAATGAAGTGCAGTAACTCCTTGTACCACCCTCTTTAACAGGCAAAACTGTGACTCATTTCCCCCACCCAATTACACCAGATTGTTTAGTGCAGTGTATAAAATGAGGTGTTATAGCCCAGTTGTTCCCAGTTTATTTTTAAGCCACTTAGGCAATATATCCAACATCTTCTCTTCCTGGGAACACATACTAAAATACAAATTATACATTTTTCCATATTTCTTGGGTCTGTGCTATCTCAGTAGTAAAGAGGAAAAACGTGATGGAGAATTTATAGGGCAGTGCAATGAACTAGTCATGGAAGAACTATATTTTATGCATTCACTTGTTACGTAGAAGGATTTTATTTACTTATATTTAATGGATGATTCACAGGACAGTTGTGAATAGGCCCTCCTAACCATTACCTTTGCTTCGTTTAAACCAAAATGGAACAGCTGTTTCTGTTTTGTACACTCTATAGCTAAGGCAAATAGGTCCGGCTTAGGAGCACAGTGCCTGGGTTTGAAATATTTCTCCACCATTTAGGAGCCATGTAACTCATGGCAATTCCCTCAGCTTCCCTGGACTTTATTTACTAGGCTATAAAGTAAGGATAAATTAGTTCTTACCTAATACTTTCATCATGAATATTAAATGTGGTAATGTATGTAAAACATTTAGCAAGACATGATACACAGTAAAAATACACTAAATGTTAGATGTTAGATGTTATTTTTATGATTTTGTATAAAGCCGAGGGAATTAAAAGATGACTAGGATACACTCCATGCCCTTAAGAAATATATTGTCTGTGTATATTAAGAAACGTCATTCTAGAGGTGGAAAACTTGTGGGTCACTGGCCTAAAAAAGAATGTTCTTGGCTCCATAATATTTAAAAATGAATTAGCTGCTAACAGTTAAGAGTCAGATTTTTGTTGATGGTGTGTATTTCTCATTGTTCTTGAGAAGTCAGAGGATCTAGAAAGGATAGATGGGGGGCTGAGTAGGGCTGTCCCCTTCTAGCCTGGTTTCCTTTCATTTATGTTCACCTGTCTAAACCTTGCCAGCATGAAGTTTTCTACTCTTGGTCTAGAGTTGGGCACAATGACAGATAAAAAATCATTTCTGGTTAAAGCAAGAGTCTTAGAAGAATGCTGTCTCTTTGGTGGCATTAGGGCATAAAAGAGAAAAAAATAGAACTCTTTCTTTCAAGAATATATAATTAGAAAAAAAAAGGAAATAAAAATAATAAAACAAGGTTTATATCGTATCTTCCTAAAAAAATATACACCATGTTCATGATATTGAACATGAATAGAACCAAATTGAACAAAATAATACATTTACTTTTGTCCTTATTTATGAAAATATTAGTTATAAAAAAGTAAGTTGGGAAAGAGCGTGTAAGAAAGTTTAGTGAATGGAATCAAAAACAGCACTTCTTTTTTCATAAATATGTAGGTATGTGAGCATATATTGAGGTTTGCATGAAGACACAAACTGTCCATAAAATAACATAGGCTATGTTGACAGACTTTAGGATAGAATTTATCAAGGCACTAAGATCAGCAGAAGAAGTTAGAGAAGGTTTGGTTAGGCTGTGATTACTGATGTGATCATATAGCCTGTTATTTTGTGCCTAAAAAAAGTTCATAAAACTTTTTATTCAATCATTTCATTGAAAATCTAGTGTCAGATATCCTAGGTTCATACATATTTATTTAAGGAAAGAGAGATCTTACGTTAAGTATTCTGATACTCAACACAGTGTTATTATGGAAGTCTGATTCCCAAGTACTGTGAGCTGCAGGACTGATGTGATTTGGTTCTGCCCATATTTTGCTAAATATTGACAAAACATTGCCTGGAGCATATATATACTATCAATATAATAATTCTTGTTTTATTATGATGATACATATATATCTCTTTGTTTCTATTATTATACAGTGAGCTCAATGTTACTCATCTTTAATAAGAATTGTTTCAGATTGAGTCCTTGGGTTCATATACTTTTCATTTTTTAAATCTGTGAAATTATTTAGAAAAAACAAATCTGGATATGGTCTCCATAAACTACATCTAAATTCTCTCTTGTTATTCTTTGTGTCAATTCTTATTGACAATTACATCAAGATGTAAGTACAAAGAAAAAAATATTTCCAAGTTCATAAAGAGTTTAGAAATTTTTATTATGTATTCACTCAACATGGTTATGATCCATTGTTCTATCTGACTGTACTATCAATTAATAAAGGTACTGAATAGCAAATTAAAAAGAAAATTAATTTAAAAGTTATAGTTAAACCAAGTAACACAGTAGCCTTAATCTTTATTTTTTTTATTATGTTACGTTAATCACCATTAGTTTTTGGTGTAGTGTTCCATGATCCATTGTTTGCATATAACACCCAGTGCTCCATGCAGAACGTGCCCTCTTTAATACCCATCACCATAGCCTTAATCTTTAAACTGTAAATGCAACCTTCTTCTTAATCTCCTTTGACTGAATTTCCATTCAATTCTTTGTTTTCCCCAGTATCCAATCTTCCACTCAGTTAAACAGCTTCAGACTGTATTCCAGCAGCTTTCCTCAGCTGGTTACCTTTCTGCTCTTCAAGTTCCTGATTCTCATTCTTTCCTCTTCTGCACCTCTGAGCACTCTTTTCTGTCTGTGTGCCCTGCCATGCACACCTTCTCTTGTTTTCATTTATCCTTGCCTTCCAATTGAGGCCAGAATTGATCTGGGCATGGGAGCAGTTCTGAAGACTGTGGTCTTCACTAAGCAGCCCTTTTACTGCTAGTCATGTCCTACAGTCCCCAACCTTACAAGAAGACATTTCTTCCCTCCAGAGATCTACTTATCCCACAAGGAACAAAAGAATATTGAGTTTTAATGGACTTTCTGTTTTATGTTTTGATGGAAATTCCCCAATTTAATATTTCTAGTTACTGCCCTACAACCCCATACACTGCCCCACAGTGCAGGAGACAAGAATGAATAATTTTGTCTAGCTCTCGTTCATTTTAGATCCTTATTTTTCTAATAATTACTTGAAGAAAATTAGAGGGAGAAGAAGTAAAAAGAATTACTAACTTTCAGAACCAGTAGGCCAGTGGATCAGGCAGGCCATGCAAGCTGCTGGACAGTTCCACAGCCCCATGCTGTCCTCAGGGGTCTCTGTGCCTCTCTCACTCCACTCTCCCTCCCAGGGTGGTGCTCCAAGAGCCTACCACCCTGCCATACACAGTCTCATCAGCTTTCCTTTATTGGGAGGTTGATTCAAGAAGAAGCAGAATATTTTTAAAAAGCTGGCACAGAAGGAAGAGAGGCTAAGATGTAGGTTAGCCGAGTTGCAAGATGGCAAGACTAGAGTAGGGCCCAGTAGACAACCCTGTGACAGCCACTTCTGAAGGAACAACCCCTATGGTTGAACGAGGGTCATTTGAGATCCTGTTTGGATCCTCTTGGAGCTGAGGTTTAGTTCACTATTATTAGGCTGATCTAGGTGGCTGCTAAGATGAATTTTTGTTTCCCTTTTTATCCTTTTATTTATTTTATTTTTAAATGTATACCCTTTTACAAAAGGTAACTTGAGATGGACCTGCTCTTGATAATAGGTGTATGATTGAGGCTTGGTTAATTGATGGCATCAGGAGACAGTAAAATGAAGAAGAACTCCCACAGGTGGAATGACTAAAGGTTAGAGGACAAGAGTTTTTACTGTTACCTTGATTTGACACAAATGATATCACCAGTGGGTACCCTGAGTAATCACTTTTAGATGCTGATTTGATTGTAGTCTGAAGCATTTTCAAGTTCTCTACAATTGCATTGTTATTATGGAAGAATAAGCAAATCTAATGTTTGTAGTTGGAGGGCTATTTAAAAGATAATTTAGAAATCATAGAGTAATGTGAATTGTAATGTGATTATGCTAAAAATTGTGTGGGAATACTGAGTGTGATTGATATGAAAAACTAAACACAAATCTTACATTTATATTACTGTAGTCTCTGTATTTTCTCTTTTATAGCATTTTAGAAAATATTATGAAAAACATTAATTAGGGAGTGCTTACAAACTTTATTCATATAGTAGTATCTTATGCCTAAAGATCAGTCAGTCAATGTTAAGGATGGATTGTAGAAAAAAACCTTAAAAATGAGAACAGTTGACATAATTAATTTATGTAGGATAAACTTTGTTTTAGACAGCCCTAAATTGAATCATCACCTTGATTTTTCCAGATCACAGAGATATTTTAGAAAATGAGGTAACTGTTTGGATGTTTCCAAAGAGATTTTTTGGAGCATTCTCCTCTGTGTGTTTTTGAAGTAATCATTGTTTCTACCTAGATAATTAATAGATTCCATATAATACTGAGACCCTTTTATGTTTAAACTTATAAATCTTATAAATCTCTGCAATATTCTAATCACTCTATGTATAATTTGATGTGTATCTTAGGAATTGAAGTTGTTTTATTTATCAAGGATTAGAATTTCTGCAGATTTTCATTTAACATTTTTCATTATTTGCCACTTTGTTAAGCATCATCAGGAAATATATTTTAAAAATTAAAAGATTGGGTGCCTGGGTGGCTCAGTTGGTTAAGCGACTGCCTTCAACTCAGGTCATGATCCCAGGGTCCTGGGATCGAGTCCCGCATCGGGCTCCCTGCTCTGCGGGGAGCCTGCTTCTCCCTCTCCCACTCCCCCTGCTTGTGTTCCCTCTCTCGCTGTCTCTCTCTCTGTCAAATAAATAAATAAAATCTTTAAAAAAAAAAAAATTAAAAGATTACTGTATCTCAACATTGGATTCAGGGAACACTGCCCTGCATTGTCAGTTTACATAGGGAAAACTAATGAGGCTATAAAGAAATACTATCTGTTTTATTAGAATTTCTTTTACCAGTGAAACAGCTGGAAAAACAGAGTTAGTCGGCTGGCTTCCATTTTCCATTGCTTTCTGCCCTTCAAATTCAGATTTCCTCTTGTTCGAGACCACATGCTCACCACACACAGACTCCTTGGTTTGTTACTTTAAAGCCACATGGAGATTAAGCACCATTAGTAAAGACTAGGTTAGGAAAAGTTTTAACTAAAATAAATGGCACTTTCAGAGTGTGGATTTATGGAGCGTGTGCATGTGAATGTGTGTGGGCGGGGGTGTGAGTGGGTGGAATAAATCAATTAGGAAGAAATCAGGTGGTTGGGTCGGGTGCCATTAGTGATTGAGGCATGTTTTATGTTGCAGTCCCATTTCTAACAGTCTAATTGTAGTAAAATGCCAAGTGGCATTCTGGTAGCCAGAAAGAATATGCATCACTTTCCTATATTTAGAATGAGAATTCTATTGCCGAAAGAAGAACTAGAGGTCATTTAATCTGGCCCTTTTATATTACAGCTGAAGTCTAAGAGATTAAATGTCTTGGCCACTAGGCAAATAAATAGAACTTGGGTATATTTGTTGCTTGTCTACGGTATTCCCATATCATCATCTCTCTCTTCTCTACCTATCCATGTAAAGGGTATATGGAGAAATTAGAAATGCAGCGTGAAGAAGAAAGAGTAAGAGTGGATCTATTCAGGCTTTAAAAAGACATAATCATAAAAGATAAATTGAGTACTGTGAACTAGGAAAGTTTTTGGACCAAAAACAAATAAAAATTTGTTGATGTTTTACACCTACTGTTTATGGTTAGTATCTAAAAAGAGAAGAAAAAGAAAGCATTTAAAGTCATCTGCCTCTACAGCTCATGAAGTGCTACTTAGCCAGTATCAGAGAGGGTCCAAATCCTTCTACTTTGGAAGCATGTTCTTTAGGGAAATAGGTGAATTTTGTTTAAAAAAAAATTTGGTAGAAACATGCATCCATAACCTCTACATTTCAAAAGAACTTCAATAAACATTGTGATAAAAACTATTTAAAAAATCATGTAAGGGTTAATTCCAATAAACATTCTACTAAGAGGACAATGAAATAACTGTGTAAGATATAAAGAATGATTTATGTTCTAGTTTTTTAGGGAGGCACAAGAAGTTTAAATTGCACATATGCAAATCTAATTCACCATGTTTTTTTATACTCGTTAGCAATAGAGGCCCCCCATTTAAATAAGGAAAAAACGTAGTATATCCTAACACACTCTCTTATGCAACTGCTGCAGTTAAAACTATAATTCACAATATTCAGGAAGTAGTTTGAGGCATTTGTATTGTCTACCAAGGAAAGAATTATCTCATTGCACTATAAACTGGAAATTTATATCATAACAATGACAGAAACAGTTTGGGCTATAGGGTTAGTTTTCTCAGCATTCATGTGTGACAACTCAGGCAAGTTATAGCAGTATATTCAAAGTAGACAAATGTCTTCAGCTACCTTTCAGTCATGACACAGCATTAAAATCCTTGTAACTTTAAGGTTTGTTTACATTTTTAAAATGCTTATCTGTTTCATAATGGCTGAAGGGCAGTTTAAGTTAATTTTTTTTATAAGGTCTGGTCTTTTGTTTTCAGGAATTATTTGATATACCTTGGAAATATCCTTAATATAATCCCCCGCATTATTCATGTAATCTGCAAGTTAGAATCTACATAAACACAGGATGACAAGTAACACAAAATACACAATGCTGTATATCAATATGATACCCCCATCAGCCTTTCAAGATACTTCCTGATTTTAAAAATTTCTCATTGAGAACCTACCACATTTAAGGTATCCTCTCCTTTATTGAGCAGAACAGTAAATGATGGACATCTTGCTTTCTAGAAATATATAATCCCATTAAGGAGATGCAGAGAATAATAACTGTACAATATGACACTAAAGAGATAAGGAAAAAAAACAAAGAGGTGAGTTTTACCTGAAGAAAGAGTACAGGGGGTGCCTGGGTGGCTCAGTCGTTAAGCGTCTGCCTTCAGCTCAGGTCATGATCCCAGGGTCCTGGGATCGAGCCCCGCATCGGGCTCCCTGCTCCGCGGGAAGCCTGCTTCTCCCTCTCCCATTCCCCCTGCTTGTATTCCCTCTCTCTCTGTGTCTCTCTCTGTCAAATAAATAAATAAAATCTTTAAAAAAAAAAAAAAGAGTACAGTTTAAGAATATGCATCCAGGAAAGAAGGTAGAGAGTCTATCTGATAGAACAATGGCGTAGACATCAATTTCCTAAGTTCTGTTTGAGTCTAAGACATCATGTGATGGATTGGAACAATGTTGATTCCAGGGATTAGGATGAAATGGGACTGGAGAAACTAACCTGGCTAATGTGTTCCCCAGATGTTGAGGTAAACTGATTGACATGACAAGGCAGTTGGTTGGAGTTTAAGGTACAACATTAAGAGAAAGGGAAAGCCAGACAAGGAGACCAATGTAAATAAACTAACAAAAGAGGATGATTATGATTTAAAAATAAGTAGAACTTCTGGATATCACATTTTCTGCCTCTTTTCCATTAATTATCCTCTGATGAAAGAGTTTAGGTTCAAGAGGTTGAGGTACAACTTTAAGTGTCTAATACAGCACCATTCCTGACTTCCATTCTTTTCTGGAAAATAGGGAAATATTCTAACAATAGTCAATGTCTTACATTCTTTTAGAATAAAATGACAAGAAACAAAATATTTTTGCACTAGAGAAATGAAAAATGGTGGGGAAAAAAGATCATAATACAGCCACACATCCCAAATTTTAACAGAGGAGTCAGTTATTCAGAATGGGAGTTTATTTAGGAACTTGAGTAGATCCAGAGCAAAGTACTTAAACCTGAATCTTTAGAAATAACTTGTAGAAAAAAACCGAATGTTAGAGAACATGTTTTTGAAGAATCTATGTTTGTGAAAAATGATCTAGTGGCTTATATTCAAAAAATTCAAAAAATATTAGAGCGTCCATAGGATCTGTTAGCTATAGGATGCTCTTTCTCTTTTTCCACTTGGATTTCAGAGCTTTTTAGTACATCATTTTCCTACAATGTCTGGGACCTACTTCTGTCTCCTTTTTTAGGCAATATACACACTGAACTTAATCACAGGTCTATAATAAAGTAGAAAGTCATATGAAAAGAAGAAAATATGATGACTATCTTTGAAGCATTGTACATAAAAGACTATATAACTCTGAGATATAGATGACCTTGGTATTAGAATAATTTTTTTTAAAAAGACCCCCACTAACTGTTGAAGTGGAGAATGGTCTCTCTGTAAATACATTTCAATAATCTGTGCTAAGTCTCCCATTAAAACGTTGGTATGTATTCATCATTTAACTGTGAAAGATTACAGAGAACTGCAAGATAAATCAAATGTCACCGTGATCTTAGTCAATTCGTAAAGCAATAGTTTATTGTCTCTTGTAAAGAAACTCTGTACAAGCCAATGATTTTGTATGTGATCCTAAGATTTTAACATTATGCAAGGAGTAGTTACAAAGCTGTATTTCTAAATGAAGCAGCCTATAACTAATAGAAATATAAATGGAGGAATATATGTTTTTTTAAAAGACATTTACTGTTTCAAACTTTTGCAGAGGTTATTATCCCAAGCTTATGGTATGTACTTTTAGAAGAATCAGAGGGAAAAAATAAATTTTCCTAGGTAATCATTCTTGTTTGAATTCCACGATTTCAAATGCTTTTTACATTCAAGGGTAAATGTTCATAGTTATACAATTTTCTAGTTAGTGTGGGGAAAAAAATCATGATTTAGGCAAAGTATAATAGTTCAGTAGTCAAGAGAATGTGTTTTAGTTAAGTGGGTGAAATTACTAGTCCTTGTAGTTTTGTAGTTTCTAGTCTGATTTAGGCTATTATATTCAGCAGAAAATGTAGACTATTTTCCCCCAGGACTCAAGAAAATAATTTGAATATTTTTGTTTGTTGTTTAAAGAAATTTGGTATTTCCCCTTCAAAAAAATTTTTTTTAATCAGTCGATCATTCTCATGTATTTTATCACTTAAAACAAGAAAAAAATGTGAAGGAAGCATAGTTACGTCTTGGCTTTTCATTGCTTTTCGGTTCTCTTTTCCTCATTCTCATTCCTCTATATGGGTCCCAAGTTATTTGAAGATTTTATGTGTGTATGTAATGCAATGGATAAAGTCCATTTATCAGAATTTTGGGGGTGGGTGGAGAAGATAAACTGGCCTTATAGGATATTTCTAGTACAGAAACAGTAGAGGTATCATGAGAAGAGGAGGATAGGATGGAGGGGGGTTAGACCCACTGCAATAGATTGTGCACAGTAAGGAGGGACACATATCATGAGTTTGGGCTCAAGAAGGGTGTGTATAGAGGGAAGATGGCAAACGTGCTTTAATGACTGATGAGACTAATGAGTCATGGAACACTACATCAAAAACAAATGATGTACTCTGCAGTGGCTAACTGAACATAATTTAAAAAATAAAAATAAATAGCAGTTTTACTGCTTAACCTGAAAAAAATAATAATAATGACTGATGAGATACTCCTGTCTCACTCATGGACCATCTAAGTTAGCTGAGCATCACAAAAATGCTGAGTGTGTCTGAAATTTCTGTGGAAATCAGCAGGAAGGTGGAACATCCAAGCCCTATCTCACATGCGGTAGAAGTATGTAGATGGCTCTGAACCAAGAAGTGAAACAGACTTTTAATTGTACCAGACTCAGAAATTGGGGTCTCAAGCAAGATTCATTAAATCTTGTTAGTTCAGGGAGGCCTCAGTTAACATACAGATTACGTGTGCATGTGCTTTGTAAAGAAACACACTAAAATACAATACTGCAAAGGTCATAAAATAATAGCATTATACCTAGATAATGCATTTATTTGTTACACAGGATATTTGACTGCTGTTTTGGGTTTTGGAGAAAGTGATAATATGCTATAATATATGATTCAGGACAGTATTTAGAAAACAACAACAACAACAACTTTGCCAGAATCTGAACTTTCTCTGTAGAGAGATTACTGAGCTCTTGCTTCTTCTTTGGTATTTTTGGAACTCCGTGAACTGTGTAGTTAGTTCATTATGTGCCAAGCTAGGGGGAAAGTTCAGTCACTGCTGAATGTGTGTGTTTCAGCCTTCAGACCAACAGATTTAAAAAGTAGAAAGTATATATAATAAAATAACTCAGCCAAACCTCAAGTGAAAAGCAACTTCGGTCATTTTTGAGCCTTTAGGTTTGGTTGTTTAGAAGTGGTTTCTAAAGTTTATTTTACCAAGTACTCTTTCAATATTTTAAGCTTTCTGAACTTACTTTCATATTCCTTTATACACTTTTAACCTTGTCATTAATCTTTTTATTGAGTTTTATGGCCTATGTTGAAAAGGGTGTGGCAGGTAAAGGGTACCTTTGGAACCTTGGAAGACCCTCAGCTTCCTTCAGGAACATTTGCCCGTATCAGCCACTGAGGAGATCAAAACTAAAAATGAGCTTTCTTTTTTTCTTGCCCTTGATTGGGCCATGGTAAAATTTTATCCAAAAGTGACAGCAATAAATGTTAAAGATTTACATATTGAAAATGTGATAGATTAAATTGGACAAGTGCCCAGATTGTCAAAGACAACAGACTTCTTAGCCACAATGTCAATGCCTCAATATGTTAGAGTTCTGAAAACAAATGGTTTCTCTTAACACACATCTAATCTGATTCACTTCTGCACATTTTAGTTAGTGTTTCCAATTATGAGAACAATAGGCTGCATCTGAGAACATCAAACATCTAAAAACTGAATAATATGGTTGCTAATTTTGCTTAAAGTGCAAAGATATAATTTGAATGGGTATTCGCCCTCTCCCAACTCCATGGTTGACTTGACTAAATAAGTTATTTTTGACTGTGTTATTAAAAATTCTCATAGATACAAAAATATTTTTATCACTGGGTATTATTTAGGAGGGTGCTACACAAATGCATTCTTTTTTCTTTTTACACTATATGATGTGTCATCATTTCTGTCATCACATTTATGCTTAAAATAACTACATCTCTACCTTTACAACACTGCACTCTATTTGGAAATGTATACAATTACTTTGATTTGTTGTATTTATCTAAAATACACATTTTTATTAACAATGCATACTCAATTAGTAACCATACCTCTTTGAGAAGAATGTATTTTTTTTAAGATTTTATTTATTTGAGAGAGAGAGAGAGAGCACAAGCGGGGAGGTGGGGGGCAAAGGAAGAGGGAGAAGAAGACTCCCCGCTGAGCAGGGAGCCTGACGCCCAGCTCTATCCCAGGACCCTGAGATCATAACCTGAGCAGAAGGCAGACACATAACTGACTGAGCCACCCAGGTGCCCAGAGAAGAATGTATTTTAAGGTTAAACTGAATTATAATGTAGAACTTATATGACAGGTATTTAAAGTCAATCACAGGGACAGGTGGTAATACAAGAAAGAAGAAAATGACACTTTATTAAAAGGGAATCATTGATGATAAGTAATTGCAGATTTTTTCATAATAAGAAAAGGAGATTGTATGTATGTGATTATATGTAATACAAATTATACAAGATTAGGAATACTGAGGCCTAGATTCTAGTTTTAATTTGACTATTCCAGTCCCTTAAACTTCACAGTCTTTCTTTTTCTCTTATCTAAATGAAAATATCAATAACTGTCCTTTCTCAACCGGGTTATTGTGAGATCAAATGGGAAAAAAAGACATTCATTTTTGTAATATAGAATTCAAGATACACAATTTCAAATATATGATCAAATCAAAATACTTTTTAGCATTAAACTATGAGACAAAATACAGCATACTTTGTCTCCTTAGTTGGACTTAGCATATTTCTTTAGTTATTGTGGTTATAAATATTTAAAATGTTTACTATGTCTAAGCGCAATCAAAGCCAATTCAAGGATCATTATACTTGTGAGACATGGAACAGAAGTAGTGGCATAGACAAAAATTCAGACACTTAAGAATGATATCAGATCTTCTGTGTTGTTAATTACTATATAAATACATGTCCAGGATGTATCTCCTTCATTTCACATGTCTCCACTACATTAGTATTATAAACTTAGTGTTCATGTCAATACTTTCATATTAACTACAAAATTATTTCTTTTTAAATCTAGAGGCCATCTCAGGAATTATCTCTGACTTTAAATGGTGTAAGGGGAAAACAATGTCAGGAGACATCTTTCTAAAACATTTTATTTTATAATGTATAAATCTGTAATCTTTAAAATATGTAAAGAGACTTCTTTAGACAAAGAATATTAATCTATATTTCTGTCCCCCAAACTACATTTTTTTAAAAGATTTTATTTACTTGAGAGAGAGAGAATGAGATCGAGAGAGCATGAGAGGGTAAGGGTCAGAGGGAGAAGCAGACTCCCCGCTGAGCAGGGAGCCCGATGTGGGACTCGATCCCGGGACTCCAGGATCATGACCTGAGCCGAAGGCAGTCGCTTAACCAACTGAGGCACCCAGGCGCCCTTCCTTCCCCCAAACTGCATTCTTTATATAGACTATTTACTATTGTTAAACTAAATTCAAAAATATAGTCTTTGGGATGTCTAAGATAACATAAAAATTCAATATTTATAAAGCCTCTATACTAGACTGTGTTAAATGTTTCAATATTGCTTTAGAGAGATGTTTGGAGTCTTTTAAGAGTCTTTATCATGATATGCAACTGCAGGTTGGTATCCAGTCTCAATTACTCTGTATACTCAGGGCAAGAAGTGCTTTCAATTCATAGAAAAATCCATGTTATAATTAACTCTAAGAACCATAAAATCTGTAACCAGCATCTCAAAACTAGTTTGGCGGATTGAAGGTAATATTCTTTAACATTTGCCTTAAGGCTACTGTATTTTTTAATGCTGTAATTTGTTAGACATACTACCAAAGCTTTGATTTGGGAATTTGTTTCATCCATTTAATCTTGGTTTAGGGAGTTGAATCATCAATTTAATCTTTTTACTTTATTCTGAATTTAGTGTTTACTGAAGGTAAAACCTCAGTGAGAGGTGTTCAGTGGGTCACTCTTCTCAACTTATTGACATTTGTTTTCTCAACCTATTTCTGGTATACCAAATTGAAATAATTGTTTTGGATGCTATGTACAAATTGGTAAGCTCAATCTGTTTCAACATTTAATAAGTCTTTTCATTTAAAACTTCATCAACATGTTAAATAAGGATTCCATGTGAAAATATGTAAACTTCCTTGATAAATCATGCCTTAAATTTTGGATCTGCTCTATAAAATTACATAGCTACATTAAAATAGAAATCTTTTCATTGGATCATTTAACTGTCTAGTAACTCTATGTGTAAGCTAAGCACTGAGAAGCTGCAAATATATGTCATAGTTTAATTAACATAACCTATTAGTGATTTTACACATACATGTACACATTTAAAGATCTTAGTGGTCAGTGGTGGGATGAGAGAAAAACTGACTAATATCTGTTACCTAGAACTATCGTAATTCCTTTCTTATTGGTCTTGTTATAATAGTGACTCAGTGAGATTTTTAAATGTTTATATAAATTCAACCATATTATTCAGCATTGAGTACTAGACTACATGCTGGTTACTTTTTAGCACAAAGCTGACTTCATCAATTTTAAATACTACATTAACTAACTCATAGAATTCTGAATCCTTGCTCACCAAGCAACTTCTAATGGTCACTTGCCATGGGTAACCTTGTGAATGCAAGTGGCCCTTAAGACTTAATTTCTGACTGTACATACATGCTCAGCTGAGCCTTTTTTCATAAATACCTGGACATATGAACACATACTGCATATACAATATATGTTTATTGCACAAATGCCAACTGAGAAGCGCTTTGCCAGATGTTAGAAATAAAATAAACTCACAAGAGTAAAAAAAATGACTCTATATGTGCCAAGCTATAATTAATTAATTTGCTGACTGGTCTTTGCTGTTAGCATCTTCAACAGGGGATGCATTCGCCAGTGATTAATTATCCCTCTATTTGAATTACTTTGAATGGATAATGTTGAGTATGCTCTGGGCTCAGTGGAATCTTACCAAAAAACACAGCTGCTCTCTAAAGGCTCAAGGGAGACAACGGAAACTAAAAAATCAGTATGTCACCAGCAGGGTTGTTGTCATAGATGCTTAGCACAGCAGGTTTACATAAACTAATGGCTCACTAGGCAGTGACAAGACAGTTAAAGGACCGCAGAGGCAGAATCATTGAGGCAGCAAGGCACGCAGATACGTAAATGTGGGATTTTGGGCGGTGTTGTGGGGACAGTGTGGCTGAGGTTATAGGTGCCTATGCTGGGATGTAGTACTGAAAACAGATTTCAAACTTAACAAATTTATGTGGGTATAACAATCACTTTGAAGTGACTCATGTATTTAAAACTCATTATCAAAAAGCTGTTACATTTTTTGCTTTATTGGAATTTATATGAATTCATCAATGGACAGGTTTTTTTTTTTTTTTTTAAAGAAGGCAAAAATTATTCTTTACACAATGACCTAGGGATTAAAGAGAGAAAAATGAGAAGAGCTATGTTCCTAATGTCTGAAACCATAAAAAGAAACTATATTTACATTTCAGACATTGGGTAGTATTCTGCTTAAGAACTAAACTATAGGGGAAAATTCCAAGTTGCAAAATATTCAACAAGTTAAAAAATTTAAACATAAACATCTTCCTTCTCTCATTCTAAAGAGAAATGTTGTCACAAAACTGTAATCTTGTGAAAGTTTGCAACAGAAATGACTTCATAAGAAGAATGACTTCAACTCAACAGTAAAACATTTTTTTTTAAAGATTTTATTTATTTATTTGAGAGAGAGAATGAGATAGAGAGAGCATGAGAGGGGGGAGGGTCAGAGGGAGAAGCAGACTCCCTGCTGAACAGGGAGCCCGATGCGGGACTCGATCCCGGGACTCCAGGATCATGACCTGAGCCGAAGGCAGTCGCTTAACCAACTGAGCCACCCAGGTGCCCCAACAGTAAAACATTTTACTTGTATCTGTGGGAACCAAAGATTTCCTTAGAATCCTTTTTTTTTTTTTTTTAATTTTAAAGGACATGTAATCTATTTTTTTGTAATTCATACACTAGCCTTAATGTTTATTATTCTTCAGGTCTTTACACAGTTTTCCTCAACAGTCAACATATTATTACAACCTGGCTTGTGATGTGTCATCACAATCTTGTGACCTTTAGGCAGAAATTTATGATGTACATCAAAGCAGTAATAAACACATGAAGAAATTCTACAAAGAAACAGTCACTTCAGTATTTCTGCTGAACATGTGGCAGCAGCTTCTATCTCAGTGGCCTTGCACCAGCTTCCACGAACAACAGTGCCGCAGTTTGAGAGTGCATGGCTTCTGTTCTCGGCGTCCACGTTACCTGCAAGTTGGAAGTTTCCCTCTGCCTGGTCCTTCTGTTTACACTGCTGGAAGGTATTAGCTGCTCGTCTTCACTCTGGAATTGCCCATACAGCAGTCTGTGGAACATGGGTTTCGTTCATTTCTTTGACAAATTGGAACATAGTGGTATTTTTAAGATCAGATAGTCTCACAGCCTATCTCATGTTTGAAAAGTTAGTTAAGGGGGCCTCAAATTTTTGTAGCAATTAGATAGAGGCTAGTTAGGTGGTTAAAAGTCTTCTATGATGGAGTCAAAAAACTTTACCTTGATTCTTTCCTTAATAGCCTTTTCATCTTGGACCAATCTCCACTTTCTACTTGTAAAATGTAGAAATTCAAAGGGATCCTTCTATCTAAAATATTTTCTTAATATTTTCAGAGAAATGGGTTTTTTCATATATGAAACTTTACTGAGATATGTTCATATATAAAATCAGGGATACATTTCTTTTGCTTAGAACTTTTTTATGACTGTAAAGTCAAGGAAACTTATTAATAGATTAATTAAGAAGTATTAAAATTCAATTGAAGAGGGCAGTTTAACATAGCAGATGTTGTTTTTTTACTGAAATGGAATTTCTGCTCACAAAGTGGCCATGATACTGACTTTAACCCAGACTAGGGTACAACCTCTTGGATTTACCACAGTGCCTCACACTTAGTGTGGATTCTGGAAACATTTCTTATAGGAAATCATGACTACCAAGTGAAAATGAAAGATGAGTGATGATTCTTGCAAATTATGGTTAATTGATGGTATGAATTCATTTGTAATGACATCTTTGGTCTTTTCCTCATGATTTAAGGGTATGCTTTAATACTATGAAGGACCACAGAGAAGTGAATCACTGTAAAGCTGCTTCTGAAGCATATCTTAGGGCAAATTGTAAGCCTTTATTTGTGTCCAGGGGTGGGGGTGGTGGGGAGAACAGCAAGAAGCATGCATGAGTCATCGGACAAAAAGACAAAATGTCACTCCAAGGAGAGGGTGAGAGACCTTATGTCTGAGTGTGCAAAGACTACTAGAGAAATGAACAGCCTGTTCTCAAAAGTTCATGTAATGAGAGTAAAACCAGATTTTTCCTTTAGAAGTTTATTCTACTGGATTATACAATTTTATTTGAAAGTCCAAATGAGCTGCCTCTGATTCAGTTTGAAACTATCCCAGATCAGGCAGAGTCCAGACACAGACCTGCCTGGGCCTAGTTCTGCTCTTTGTGATTTGGAACAAGAGGGCCTTAGTGCTAAGGTGTGTGCTTCTGCCCTCTGAGATTTGGAACCAAATCTAAATTCTGTGTATGCTGTAATGTGCTTAGGCAGACTCAACCTGTCTTTTAATTTTGGAAAAAGGCTGTTGATTTGTTAGATTTAACATTTCCTAATTTGTGCATTTTGTATTGATTGCTAACTATGAAAAGCATTACATATAGGGAGGGCTGTGGCATATCAACAAACATTTGAGAGAAAATATATAGAGTATTATAATAGTAAAATGTGAAAGAAGTCATTTAAACTAACTTACCTGATGGAAGAGAACTTCTAGTTTTCTCAGAGTCTGATATGGAATGTCACGCCGTGGGATCCTCATTCTTTTAATCTATTCCTTCTGCTTTATACATGAGTTTAGGTGAATGCCACTTTCTAATAGGAGCCTCCTCTTCAGGACCTTTTCTTTTTTTTAAATTTTCATATGTGCATATCCATTTTTTTATGTGGAAACTCTCCAAATGAAACATTTATGTATAAAAATTTTCCAGATAACTCTGAGACTTCTATTGGATGTCCTTACTGTATTACAGGACTTATACAAAAAAAAAAAGGAACAAAGAATATATCCAATTAAAACAAGGAAAGAACTCTTGAACTCAGCCATGCATACAAGAAAAATAAATTGTTTGAAGTGAGACATGAGGTAATCGTGGCTCCTCAAGGGGGAAGCCAATACTAATCTGGCTTCTAATGTGCCTGTTGGAGATGAAATGTTTCATTGACATTAGTACTTAACAAGTCACCAAATGTTCAGTGAATGCCCTTCTATGAGTCAGGAGCTCTACTAGTGGCTTGTTTTTTATATGATTTCATTCTAGCCAATATGTAAATTATATGAGGCATAGTTGACATGTAAAATATCAGAAAAAAATGCATTTTCTAAAAATTCCAGAGTGTACTTTGAGGTTTCACTCAATGCTCTACAGTGATTCAAAGCTCTTGCAACAATCCAGCCTCTGAGAAACTAAGACTGCCAGAAGGTGTATTGCATTTCAGGCTAATAACGTACCTCCCAGGAAATAAGGACTGTGTTCATAGGATTAACACATCTCATTTTACAAATCGAGGTTATTTGAGTCTTGTAGGGGGACATTTTAGTGGTCTAATCCATACAGTATTGAATCATAGCATTTGGGGAACTAGGTGTAGTAATCTATACTGTCAGTTATAATGACTAAAGTCCACTGTGATTGAGGTTCCTTTTCATATGATCATTGTAAATTTTGAACTGCATACATGACACTTAAAAGAACCCAGGCCCTTCTTGTGTGCCTACATGTTTCTATATGCTACTCTTTTTCCTCTTACTGATATATTTATGTCTTACTTAAATATAGTGCATTCCAAAATATTTATTATTAGATTAAATCAACAGAATCACATGGGTACTTTATTTCATGATTTTTCCCTCATAAATGATATTTGCATCCCTATATGGATGAACTTCCTCAGGCTTTTATGATTTTCAGCAAGCCTTCTTTGTCACTACAAACTTTATTGGCTTGACATTTTCCCCTCACACTGTCATCATGTTAGTGCACTGGCTGATTAGAGGTTTTCAGCCTTAGTCATTGGTTATCTGAACAAGGAACAGTATGAATCTAATTCTCTAACCTTATTTCAACTCATTGCTGCTGGTGCTGTGAAGCCAATTGTAAATGCAGATAATAGTTTCCATGATTACTAAGATAAACACCACATGTTGGAGAGGTTTGATTTTTCCATACTACAAAAGATAAGCTCTGGGAAGAATGTAGCAATTGTAGCATTCAGTTTCCTAATCAATTACATATGCAAAACTCTTTCAGTGGTGCCAAAACTTGTCTATTATTTCTTATAAGCACTGGATAAAACTCAGAGTGTGCTTAGAGGAAGTATCAGCCTACTTTCTTGGAAGCTGGTGTTGTTATGTTTGTGGTAAAAAAAAAAAAAATGACTTCATCGTAAAGCACAGCATAAAGCATATCTTACAGGTTGTTTCTGAATATAAAAAATGATACAAAAGTAGCTAAGAAACTATAGATAGAGCAATAGTTAAGTTTCCTTTGGAAGAAAAATCATGCTAGGTCTTGTTGACTTCTTGGGTAAAATAATTGATAAACTTGAGTGAGTGAGTGTGTGTGTCTCCTTCCCCAGGAGACAAGAATAACACTCAGGAATGAAATTTTTGGTAGAAGATCATTCTTTTTTTTTTTTTTTTTTAAGATTTTATTTATTTGACACACAGAGAGAGCGAAAGATAGTGAGAAAGAAAGCACAAGCAGGAGGAGCGGAGGCAGAGGGAGAAGCAGACTCCCCGCCAAGCAAGGAGCCCGATGTGGGACTTGATCCCAGGACCCTGGGATCATGACCTGAGCCCAAGGCAGACGTTTAACTGACTGAGCCACCCAGGCACCCCTAGAAGATCATTCTTTATCAGAAACACCATTGTAGATCCTAGCAATCAAATTAACTTTAGCTATTTGTCATCAAAGTTATAATTCCATAACAATGATTATTATCGAATATTTACAATGCAAGAGACTCCCCTAAAGGACAAGCTGATTTATTTCTTGTTGTAGTATGATCTACTTTTGGATAAGGGCATTATTTATAAGTGCAGGTAAGAGTGAACATTTCAATTGCATTTCTCCCCCAAATACACTAAAGGACACAGATCTTTGGGAAGATTTCCGTAAATTATGTAACATGTATTTCTAAGATAAGTAGCCAGTATGATTTTTAAACATAATAAATCACAACGTCATTCAAATTCATTTATTCATGGAACAAATAGTTATTAGTGCTTATTATGTGCCAGATACTATTCTAAGTGCTCAGAATATCATTGAAAAGCACAAATGCCCCAACCATAGTGGACCTTATATCCTTGTGGAAGGAGACATAAAAAAAAAACCTCACTAAATATGACAAATAATCAGTGTCTTAGACTGTGATAAGTATTATGGAAAAGAAGACATAGAGTAGGATAATGGTGTTCTACAGGGCTGAAGGCAGGGCAGACTGTGGTATTATGTGGCAACCAGCGTAGGCCTTCTTGAGCCTGAGTCTGAGCAGAGATTTGAAGGAGATGAGCGATAATCAAGGGGATATCTATGGGAAGAGCATTCCAGATGGAGCAAAGAACCAAAGCAAAGGGCCAAAGCTGTGAGGGAGCATTCCTGGCATATTCCAGAAAGAAGGACAGTGTGGCTGAAGCAGAGTGAGTGAGAGAGCAGCAGGGGATAAAGTCAAAATGGTATTGGTCTGAACGCAGGATTGGTGCAGATCTTAGCACAGTACCATGATGAGCCTACTATAAAGAGAAGAATGGGATGTTCTGTAAATTGGATAGAGAAGCCTTATTGACTTTTGACTCAGTGTCATCCTGGATTCGGTTTGGCTATGTGTCCAAACTCATTTTATATAGCAGTTAACCTCTTTGTGGTTTGTCTCCTTTATTCTTATTCCACATTTGTGTTTTACATTATGACTTTAGCTCAAAAAAAGAAAAAGTAAAAGAAAACTGTATATACAAAGAGAAGAGTTCATAGCATAAGCCAAGGTATGGAGAGCTAAAATTCCATGCATAATTTAATGAATGGCCTGGAAAGTGTTTTCACAAAGTGTTACATGTGTTTGGATTTTTTGCTTCTTTGCCTCCCCTTTCTTGAGCAGCATCTTGAGATCACAATCAGGTGCCTGCAATCTTACTGCATCCACATCTCTCTCTGCCTCTGGCCCTCCTGACTGAAAAGAACCAAGTGTCCCTCTTTCTGATTCCCTGTGCTCTGGAATTCCATGTACTTTGTCTGTGAAGGGACTGGAAGTGTTCCATCACTTACTGTCCCTGTCCTGTATCTCCAACAAGTCCTGCTTAAATGACCATTTCCATTAATGCATTCTGCTCAGAGGTCTCTCATCATTAAAAAAATCCCTTTCTAGGTCCAGTTTTTTTTGTTTGTTTGTTTGTTTTTGTTTTTGCACTATTTATCTGCTTCTCTTGTTCAGTACCAGGTTCTTTGGATGCATTTCTGTACTTGCTGTTTGCGTGTTGTCTCTTCCCTGTTAGGCTCTGCAGTTGGGATTGTTCCCCATTACTTCACTGAAGGGTCACCAGTCTCTATTGCTACTTTAGGCTACTTTTCACTTCTTATCTGATTTGATCTCTTTATAACATTTGACACTTTGGGCCACTTTTCTGCTTGAAAATATTCTTTAATGACACTATTCTTTCAAGTCATTTCCCACCTCCATGGTAATTTCTTTCTAATCATTTCAAATCCTTCCTTTTGTGCCTGCTCTATAAACATCAGTGTCCCTGAGGTCACACTCCATACTCTCGGCAATCTCATTCCCTGGCAAGGCTTCCTCTCACCATCTTCATGCTACAATCCTTTCCAGATATATCTCCAGTTGAGGTCTCCCTTGCACCCAAGGCTCTGTGTACCAGACACTTACGTGAACATCCACATCCAGTAGGTGCTCTGCAACTCAAGACGTCTAACTCTGAACACCGATTCCTCCCCCCCAAATTCCTTTCTCTTCCTTCTGTACCTAGTAAATGACAACCTATATATCCCAGGGCCCGAGCCAGGAACCTGAGTGCCATTTTTATTATTATTGTTATAATTATTATTATTATCATCATCATCATTATTAGAGCAGTTTTAGGTTTACAGCAAAATTGAGAGTAAGGTACGGATTTCCCCATAGACCTTCTACTCTGACACATACACAGCCTCCATTATCAATCTCCCCCACCAGAGTGGTACATTTGTACAATTGACAACCCTACATTGGCACATCATAATCACCCAAACTCCGTAGTTTATGTCAAGGTTCACTCTTGATATTGCACATTCTAAGAGTTCATGCAAGTATATAATGACATGTACCGGTTACCATAGTGTCATATGGAAAATTTGCCGTCATGGGCACCATTGTTGATTCCTTTTTCACTCCCTGCATTCCTCCCATATAATCAATTACCTTGTCCTTTATAGCTTACAGCATAAAATTCCCTAAATTGCTTCAGTGTTTCAATGTCAATTTTTGTGAAATTATATTCATTTTTATTCTATAGAACTTGAAATATAATAAATTCCATTGTGAAAATAAAATTCACATTAATGGAAGAGGCTGTAATCATAAAAAGTAATTAAATTTGAATGAAGTTATAAATTTTAAACTTGTCATTACAGAACTCTAACCAAAGTGTGATTTAGGTTGAAAGAAATAATTTCACCCTGAGTGGGAATTTAGTACATAGGATCCATTGAGAGGAATTTTGCCTTCTTTCAGTCATATTGCTTCTAACTATACTACATCAAATCTCACACATCATAAATTATCTCTTACATTCTGCAAAGTTTGCAGAAAAGTTAATTTGGGAAAATCTTTTTAAAGTACAAAATACTCCATTATAATCAATTATCAATACAGAACAAAAGACTAGATAGGAAAATACATACTTAAATTATATATTTACTAAAACTTTTTAAGAGAAGAGGAAATTGTTGGGGTGAGTATAATTTCTTTATTTCCATCCATCAACTAATAAGTATATTTAAGGAAAAATGTAGTTAAAATACTTTTTGAAGTATCAGTGGCTGTTATCACCAAATGGCATGAAAACATTGAGACAAGATTAGGTGATGGAGTATATGATCATTAAAATCACACTTTAGATTGATATTTACAGGGATTTAAAAAATAATCCTTCAGTATGGAAGAGAGTGTTCTGTTGAAGTTAAAGAACTTCAGCCTACAAAGAGCTTGGCAGTTGGAAGAGAATGAGGCAAAACATTCCAAATTTGAAGACTTCAGTAGGGCATGACTAACAAATATCATATCTTGGAATACATAATAAATTAGGATACTTGTTAAAAATATATGGTAACCACCGTAAAGAAAGTTTGTAGTGTAATTAAGAGGGACCTATGCATGTTTCTTGTGATACTGTGCTCCAAATTTTGTAACTATGTATTTTCAATGTATACTCACAATCTTGCTATGATCTTTTGCCAAAATAACTCTAATTGCTTCAAACTTTACAAGGTTGGCTCAGAAGCAAACTGTAGCATGTCAGAAAAGTAATCTTCATCACTTATAGCTAGCTAGTGGCCATCTAACATGACAGATGGCGCCCTGCCCGTCCTCGGCAGCTTGTGGGACAAAGCTGAATGTCAACACCACTGGGATGTAATTATTGCAATCTCTTGGGTCTAGTTTGGTGTGACCCTGAAAGCAATTCCCCGGGAACTGCTGGGAGCAATGCAGTGATGGAAAGAGCAAAGAAATGAGAGCTTTTGGAGACCAGCAGCATTTTTGTTTTACTGACAAGTGTTTTCACACTGCTTTATGAATAAGTATTTTGCATGTGATAAATCACATTGACAAAGAAATTTAAAAATTTGTGGGACTTTCAGTGTGGCCTGTTTTAAATATTATCAAATGGCTTTCATTTATGTTGCAGGAAGGGGCTTTTTAATTATCAAAATGATTTTTAAAAATATTTTTAACGATTTAAAAGCAGTATCATTTTCACATAGTTGTTTGCTAAATAATTTAATAATTCTCTCTTATATTTTGGGACATAAATCATACATTACCACCAAAACTCACTTAATCTGAAACAACCCTATACAGGTTAGATATTATTATTAGCCCCAATTTATAGATGGGGTGAATGAGGCACAAAGAGGTTAGTTATGATAGAAAACAAGCGGTAGATCCAGGACCCCAGCCAAGTCATCTGGTTCCAGAGTCGCTGTTCTTAATCATTTCACTTCTTCTATGCAGCCTTCTATATTTCTTTACAATACTCAACCCACCCGTGTAGGGTGGTAGCAGCTATAAAGATTATGGAGCTTGATACTGGAAACAGATATTGTGAGAAAATCTGAAATTCCAAAGTTAGTAAAAAAAATAAATCATTAAAGAAATTATTAATGTATAAATTGACTAATCATAAATTTCTCCCCAGAAAGGTATCTTTTAAGTAATGTATATTATATATATAGTAATATATAGTAACATATATTAAGCAATTAGGTAATATATATAATGCATGATATATAAAGTATATTATAATAATATATATATTCTGAGGGTGCTGAAAATTTTTTTAGTAAAAAATTGATATTGTGAAAGTATTCTTCCATATGGCATTTAGTGAGGAGGACTTTGTAAAAATGTCAAAATTTTTTTCTGATTTATGAATAGCACAGACATTTCTCTTACATACAAGGACAAGCATCTGGAAGCTATGCTGCTAATGATAGTCAATAAGAACTGAACATGGTGTATGTATTATCTCATTTAATCTTCATAACAGCCCATGAACGAGGTGCTATTTATTATAACTACATTTTACAGATGAGGAGACTAAAAGAGAAGTTCAATAACTTGCCCATGGTCTTTTAAATAATACATAGAACAAGGGAGTACCTGTGGTATAAAAGCAGTTGCTTATAATGTACATGTAATTCTGGTCATTTCTCAAAGTTCTGCCTATCCTGATCAGTCAACCACTGAACAAGAGATCATGGGAGCCTAGACAGCATGAGGAAAGCACCTCAGGAATTGTAAATGCTGTAAACACCACAGCTAGTTGTTGTGATTTTTCTCGGGGTTGGTAGGAGCAGTCAGTTCTAGATAGTAGGAAAAGTGGAGAGGTAAGTTCAGGTCCTCAAGGAATTTACAGTCTAATTGATAAGAATGTTCTGATTGTGAAGAGGTCTAAAACCATGGATTATAATGTCTTAGGGTAAACAAGGGTACTATAAGAGCCTCAGGAGGTGATTGTGTTATGGGAATACCTCCCACCCACATCTCCACTCTGAGGAGGGGGCCTTGAGGTGGATCTTGGAGGAAGAAAAGGTAAGGTGAGGTGTGAGTTGGGGGAAGGACATTCTTGTTGGGAAAGGCAGGAGAAAAGACAGAGTTTGTGATGCACTTGAGGGCTGGAGGAGGTGCAGTTGGTGAACATTTCAGCAGGAGCTTCCACTCTTGCCCCCTACAATCTGTTTTCCAGAGAACAACTGGTTATCTTTTAAAAACATAAATGAGAGCATTTAATGTACCATAATTCAGGGATTTCTCATCTCACTTGGAAGTAAAAGCCAAATGCTACAAAGCCAGTGAGTCCTTTGTTAGAGGTCTTACACATACCACATGCCTGTGGCATGTGGAAGATAACTTTAATAAGTGAAACAGGCCTAGATGAATGGAAGCAGAGAGGGCTTCACTTTTGAGAGGGCAATAAGGAGTGGTGGGGACTGTGGCTCCCTCTCATGCAGTAGAGTGCTGCCCCACATGGAAATAGCCCTGCTATTGCCTGGTGCTCTGGTCTATTTAAGAGAACCCAGAAATACAAATTTTTATATGAAATTCCCATTTAAAAATATTTGTCTCAATAAGAATAGTAAAAAAGGGCGCCTGGGTGGCTCAGTTGGTTAAGTGACTGCCTTCGGCTCAGGTCATGATCCTGGAGTCCCGGGATCGAGTCCCACATCAGGCTCCCTGCTCGGCAGGGACTCTGCTTCTCCCTCTGACCCTCCTCCCTCTCATGCTCTCTGTGTCTCATTCTCTCTCTCGCAAATAAATAAAAAAATCTTAAAAAAAAAAGAATAGTAAAAAAAAAGGCACTGTACAGACAGAATACATCTGTAAGACAGATGTCCAGATCAGAACCACAAGCCACTAGTTTATGACCTCTGCCCTGTTCAGTCTGGCTGTGCCTTGCTCTGCAACCACAGTTCATAGCACCCTTTCCCCTGCTCACCACATTCTCACCGCAGTGACCTCCTTTCAGGTTCTCAAATTTTTTTTTTTTAGTTCTTCCCTACTCTGGGTTGTTTGTGTGTTTGGTTTTCTATATGCCTACGGTTGTTTCGGGCCCTTCTCATTCTTCAAACCTCGGCTCAGCTTTCACTTCCTCAGAGTGGTATTTCCTGACCCCTATCTAAAATTCCTACCCCACTCCTTGACTTTTGTTTCTTTCCCTTATACCAGTGGTTCTCAAAGTGTGGTCAAGGGACCCCTGAAGGCCCTAAGATCCATCAGGGGGGTCCACAAGGTCAAAATTAGTTTTATTAGAGAATAAGATGTAGCTTTCTTTTTTTTCATTCATTATTTCATGACTATAATGAAGTGTTCTAGAAATTATATGACATGTGGTATTGCAGACTGAATTCAGAAGATATGAAAATTCAGGTCTCTTCTATTAAGTCAGATACTAGAAAGATCTAAAAAAAAAACATGTAAAACATTGCCACTCTAATTTTTTGCTTTGAAAATATAGGTATTTTCATAAAATCACATCATTTATGTTTTTACGGTTATTTTTAATATGTTAATGCATATTTAAACTTTTCCTCCATTTTAACTTCTATTGTAACAATCACTAAACATAAGACCAAAACAGGTTCTTTGAGGTACATAATCCTTTGTAAGTGTGCAAAGGGGTCTTGAGACCCAAAATTTTGAGAGTTGCTTTTCAGATAGGCGTCAAACACTGAAATCACCTCTTATTTACTTGTTTCTTTTACTAAAATAGAAGCACTGTGTGATGGGGCACCTGGGTGGCTCAGTTGGTTAAGCGACTGCCTTTGGCTCAGGTCATGATCCCGGGGTCCTGGCATGGAGCCCCGCATCGGGCTCCCTGCTTGGCGGGAAGCCTGCTTCTCCCCCTCCCATTCCCCCTGCTTGTGTTCCCTCTCTCGCTGTCTCTCTCTCTGTCAAATAAATAAATAAAATCTTTAAAAAAAAAAACAAAAACAAAAAAACAACACTGTGTGGGCAGAGACTTTGTCATATTCACCACTTTAACATCCTTCAGCACCTGGAACGGTACCTGAAGCATTACAGACACTTAGTCAACATGAGAACAGGTGAATTAATGTATGAACAAGAGGGGTTTGAAGGAGAGTTACTCTTAGGATAGGTCTGAGCCAGCTCTGTAGGAAGCTTTGCATACAAGGCAGCATTGTAAAACTGATCATGCTGCTAATGCAGAAAAAATTAAGCTTTCCAAATGGGAAAGTAACAGGATAAAAGCTGGGTACTGGAAAAATGATCCTATAGTGACAGTTAAATTTGTCTTCCTTTTCCCATCCATCTTTACCAACTCTTCCACTGACTCCCCCCTTGGCTTTTGGGGGGGGGGGGGCGGAAGTTTGTGAAACCCTTGTATGTTTCTTACAGCTATAAATACATTTGTGCTAATGAATGAGGTCACATCAATTTAAATGGAACATGGACAGAGAACACAATTTAGTTCGTTAGTAAGGCATGACAAATTTACAGCCAGAAACTCATGTTGACTTTTATAGAGCAACATAAATTAAAGGTGGCCAGTATTAAAGTCTGAACTCACTCAGGCAAAAATACACATATCCCTCCAAGGCAAGCAGTTAATATAAAGCAAGGAGGTGTGGTATCTGTGGTGTGATCTGAAGGGCCCTAGGGGAGGTCTTTCTCTCTCCCACCCAGGGGCATGAGTGTCTAAACTCTACCATTAAAGAGACATTCTTCAAAGTGTCTCTTTCTGCTGTGCTCTTTTAAAATACAAATCCCGAAGAGAACATTAAGAATTGGGGCTTGGGTACCAAACTCCTGTATTTAATTCTGACTTCATGTTATATTAGCTACACGAGAAGTTGAACATCTCTTTGCTTCAGTTTCGGTGTTTGTAAAATAGAGATTTCTAGAGTGTCTTTGTGAGAATTAAATAACACATGTAAAAATAATTAAAACAGCCCCTGACCCACGGAGCGTCCTTTGGCAGCTTTAGTGTTTATTGTTTCGGCATAGTGGGTAGCAGAGCAGGCTGGGTGTCAAGGAGGACTAGCTTTACAGCTACATGGCCAAGAAACTCTTAAGTCAGTTAGCATGTTGAAACTTCGGTTTCCCAATCTAAAAATAAAAGCCTTGCTTTAGTTCAATTAAAAGGGAGAGAATCTATTTAACAAATGCATGTGCTGAGGGAAAGGAATAAATCATGACTTCTAAAAAATTAATAAGATCCTTAGTCTCTCTTTTTTTTCCCCTAAGATTTATTTATTCATTTGAGAGAGCGAGAATGAGAGAGAGTACATGAGAGGGGGGAGGGTCAGAGGGAGAAGCAGGCTCCTCGCCGAGCAGGGAGCCCGAGGCGGGACTCAATCCCGGGACTCCAGGATCATGACCTGAGCCAAAGGCAGTTGCTTAACCAACTGAGCCACCCAGGCGCCCAGTCTCAGTCAGTTTCCAGTCGAATGGGAAAAGAAAATATAATATAAACTCTGCAGAGAGCTTTAATGGAAGCATCTCCAGAGGTGCTATGGAATAATGGAAGAGGAAGATGACAGTTTTGATTAGTGGCATCAAACAAGACATGGAAGGGAAAGGAGCTTTCTGGGTGGACTTTGGGCACATTAGAATGGCATTGTCATGCTACTCAGGTGGGGCAAGGTAATTCCCAGTGGGAAAAGAAGGCACTGATCGAGCCTGTTTCCATACTGAGGAGTGCACAGTGCTTCATACCCGATAAGAGACGGTGCAGTAATAACGTAGTCTGGGAGAAGCAGCTCAGAAACAGCATGGAGAACACAGAACTCTCCAGGTTACAAGCTGGGCTTTGGCTCTGCAAGGAAGAGGGAGGAGGGAAATTTCTGAGCGTGGGAGTTTTTGATCATCTGTTCTCTCTTCTGTAAGAAAGTCATCTTTGGTGACAAGGTAAAGGAAGAAGTAGTGCCAAAAGAGAGTCAAGTTTGAGAAAGTAGCCAGAAAGGGAAGGAACCTGAAGTTGGAGTTACAGATGAGGAGATCTCAGGATTAGATCCCATAGGACACAAGCCCTTTCTGAGCTGAGGTGGGGGAGGGGGGCGCTAAGGGGTCAGGGATGATACTGAGGTCTGAATCCCAGAAACTGGAAAGAGGCTATTAAGTGAATAGTGCTTTACGGAAAAGGAAACACTGGTTTGGGGAAGAAACTAATACATCTAGCAATAAATTCTATGACTTTTAAATACCAACAGGAGGAAAACATATTAATCAAAACATATCGTGGCTCCTCTGATTCACTTTCCTCCTGCCGTGGTGCCTGGCACAGAGAATATCAATAAATACAAATCCAACCCTGCTGGAAGGGCTCTGCTGTGGGATCTGGAAAGGCAAAGAAGAAGAATGTAGAAATGGGAATGAGAAATGGCTGTGCAGAAAAACATCACCTACTGCACATTTTTACTTCTGTGAGAGCTTTTATGTGGCTATAAATGTTAAAAGTTACACAGAAAATTCATGCTTTTAACATTTAAGAACTAATCTATAAACAAGTAGGTTTATACATCAAACGCTCTCTGCTGGTCTTGTAATGAGATGCTGATTTTCTTTGCTGCTAGAAAACATACTTTCATTAACATTTTGCTAGTTAATTACAGTTTATTATGAACATTAAATCGTGTGATTACCGACAGCATTGCCAGATCTGTGTGTGAGAGGGGGAGGGTGGCATTCTAGTTCATTCATCTAAGTTACTAAAAATTGCACTCAGTTGTAACACCAGGATTTTATATGAAACCACTCAGACATCAGCTGTAGGTTCCTGCAATCTGCTTGCTGGGTGTGGAATTTCCCCAGATTATCCAGATTACAGTCACCTCGCTTCCCTCTAACCCAAATAACAGATTTTGACATCATCCTATAAATGTCATGAATAGTCTTTGCCTCCAGAAAAAGGAAAATATATGGTCATCAGCTGGTTACAAATACATGACTAATGAATACAGATATTAATACTCAGTGTTTTAAAATATAAGGGAGGGAGCTAGGAAGGGAAGGAGTATTTGCTGTTCCTGGTGCTGCCTCAAGTCTGTCATTTGTTTTGTTTGTCTTCACTGGAAGAGAGAAGTGCAGTGTTTTCTATTTCAGAAGTCCCAAATTGCTGCCTGCGGGCCAGATTGACCCACAAGCATGTATAGCTCAACCTACATACGCAGTGTGAAGAAAATGGAATAGTTGTCAACGTTTTTAAATTGCAAGATTTCATAATAAAAATTAAAATATCTGCTTCTCTTGCAAAACTGGAAAATCTGCCTGTACAGAGACCAGAGTAGCTGAGAAATAGCAACCCCCTTCAGACAGCGCCATGCACTTCTCACTTCCCACTGCTCTTATCATGTCTTCCTGTTATCCCAGCCCTGAGACCAAGGCTCAGTTCCTACTGACCATCCGTTTGTAACATCTCCTGGCCTGCTTCATTCATTTGCATTACATACTTAGTCTCTAGGGGATGGAGTGCTTCCCTCTCATGATGTCTTCTACAGGGAGAAGGTTAACTTGTTTGTCTGTGTGTGTGTGTGTGTTTATATATATATACATATATATATATATACATATATATATGTAATATAATATGTAAAGAAATGATAAATATACTCCTAACATCATAATGCTACTTTGCGCCCTCATTTTCCTCCTTGGTTTCAGCATGACCACATGACTCCTACCTGTACTAGCAAAATTCACAAAATTTCACAAAGCACCTGTGATGAGACAAGGGAAACATGGGGAGGTCAATTGATTCAACACGTAGACAAAAGTAAGAACAGGGCTAACTTCACAAAATCATTTTTATTAGTGATTTTCATATCGTTATACTTGGAAATATTGCCACTTTTATCAGGAGGTGGGTCCCAATATTTAAAAATTGCCTTATGTATACACCAACATAAATGTATCTTCTCTTTGTTTGACAAGAAATACTTTATTTATTTCAAAATATTTTCCAATAACCACTAATCAGAAGGTATTATTATGGATTCCCATAATGGTATGTTAAATTGGTAATTGGTTGTTTATTTCATGTATTAACAAATAAATGCTTTCCAAATAGGCATTCCTCCAATAGGCATTCCAACAGGACTCCTTCCCTGGAATTCTCTCACTTTTTTCTGCTTATCTAAAACTTGTTCATCTTTGTTGGTTCATAAGCTTCATTGTTTCCACAATTTCAGCCTCACATTGCTCTCTGCATTCTCTCTAAGCATATCTAGTTGGCAAATAGGTCAGCTTTTAAGCTATATAAGCATGAGAACTTACTTTTTTGCAAAGTTTATATTCTTGCTCAATATTTCTACCATAGAAATCTTATGTTAGAAATGCAGTGTCTACAAGTGCAAATGAAGGTTCCATATATTTTCATGCTTCATATTTTGAGTATTTAAAATAAAATTACTACTGAGTTATAAAAAGCTCTAAGAATGAGCTCCTTCAACACCAAGTTAATTATTTGTTTCTTCAGAATGCACAGATAGTTTTCAGTAAAAACAAACACCTTCTCCAGCTGCCCCAGCACCTTGCAGGAGTGTTGATTATAATTATGCATAGGCATCATGGAATTTACTGATAAACCACACTTTAACCGGGTGACATGACTACTTCTTAAACAACTGTGAAAAATAAGATGTAAAAATAATTGTTAGAAGATTTCATTCCAGATCTTTTTTTAAACCAAGAAACTTCTTTTTTTAAATTAATTAATTTATTTATTAGAGAGAGAGAGAGTGAGCGAGCACACAGAGGGAGAGAGGAAGAGGGAGAAGCAGACTCCCTGCTGAGCAGGGATCCTGATGTGGGGCTCAATCCCAGGACCCTGGGATCATGACCTGAGCCAAAGGCAGATGCTTAACCAACTGAGCCACCCCGGTACCCCCCAAGAAACTTCTTAAAGTGAGGTTTTCATTGTGCAAAAGAAACTTGTTTTAATTTTAATTTTGACCATAATATCATAGACAAAACACTAAACTCCTCAGTAGACAGTCTTTCTTTAATCTCGGGCCTGGATATCACCATCTAGTTATATAATCTTGACAAATTACTTAATTTGCTGAGAATCAGTTTCCTTATATGCGAATTGAATCTATGGTCTGCATCATAGAGTTTTATGCAAATTATTGAGGAAATATATCTGAAAACACTTTGGAATCTTTAACCTGTTATAATAATATGTAAATTATTTCATCCCAATTGTTAGGTAAATGTTATTAAAAAGATACTTAATTAGTACTTACTATATGCAAAACACAAAATTAGGCAATCCAGGGGATAAAAAGAATAGCAAAATATAATACCTCCTCTTACTACATTTATAGTTGGGAAGTATAATGTGTGAAATTATCTCCTTACAGATCAGGTAAAGTAAAAGCAGTATAAACTAAGTGCTATGGACATTGAAAAGAGAGAGATCAGAAAAATCTGGATGTTTGATAGCATCCTTAAAGATAGAAAGATGAACTTCGGGGAAAGAATATTCCAGAGAACAAAGAGAACAAAGCCAAGACATGGAGATAGAATGATTGGAATATGTTTGTGGCATATTAAGTAGACCACCAGGACAGCATTCTGATATGTTTAGAGATGTCATGGAGGATATGGCCAGAGAGGTTAATTAAGTATTTTAGGGTCTAAGTGTATATTTAGCATATATGGAAATGAAGTCTTTTAAAAAAATATATCTGTGTGTCTCTGTCTCTTTTAGATATCATTTAATTTCACACATTAGTTTTCAGAGAGCTTATGTGACCTGTTTAAGATCACAAAGCTAATTAATAACAAATTTATAGAAACATGATGTAAGGAAGATTTATATTACCCCAGAGCATATGTAAATGCTACGAATGATTAAGATAGTAAAAAACATTTAAGAAATCATTTCAATATTCAGATGATGAAAAGAAACATTCAATATGTGATGTCAGGTAGTATCAAATCCTACAGAAAGGATTCAGTAAGAGCTGGGGAAACATTAAGAGAAAATGAAAGATATTGGGCGCCTGGGTGGCTCAGTTGGTTAAGTGCCTTCAGCTCAGGTCATGATCTCAGGGTCCTGAGATGGAGTCCCACATCAGACTCCCTGCTCAGCGGGGAGTCTGCTTCTCCCTCTCTCTCTCTCAAATAAATAATCTGTTAAAAAAAGAGAGAAAGTGAAAGATGTTGATGGAAAGCGTCTGGGAGAATCACAGCACCTTTAACAGCAGAAAGTAGACAAGGCTCGTTTGAAGGAAAGATAATTGAGTTCCTATCAACATATGCTGAGTTGGGATTATATTTACAAAGATCAGGAAGAGATGTTTAATAGACATTTGGGAAAGTGACATTTTTGTAGCTCAGGAGAGAAGTAGAATCTAGAGTGATTGACTTAAGAACCATCTACATCTATGTGAATCTAAGGGAATAAAAATTATTTTATCTGATAATATTTTGGAGTCTCTAAAGTGTTCGTGGGTTTTTTGGTATGTTTTTATTATTATTTATTAATCTCCTACATTATATCCAGTCTTTCTTGATATTTTTCTCTAATCATTGTATGATTGAAGATTACGTTAGTAACAGCTTAATAACCCTGAAGCATTAAGTTAAACATTGAATAAAAACTCCATGAGGAGAGAGACATGGTGTTTAATTCAATATTATATTCTTGGAGCCTAATGATTGGCAAAAATTACACACTCAAGAATATTTTTGAAAGAATGAATGTAGCAATTTAATAATAGTTATATTTTTTCAACTTTGAAATCATTTTCAAAAGGCTTTAAACATTTAAATTTATAGCTATTTAATTTGTATGAACAGAGCTAGATTCTGGCTTGATATATATTTGACTTGATAGATTGCCACAAATACTTCTTACAAAATTTGATGTAGCCATAAAATGAAGTAACTTATAAAGTTTGGGTATTTTATTGGATATTCAAAGTGGGCATGTAATATTGAAAACCAATGCAAGTAAATATGTGACATCATGCTATTTAGTGACAAGTTTAACTGAAAATTACATTTATTACATTATTACAAATGATGACAGGATTATTTCTAATGTGTTTATAATAAATTTTCAGAACTAACTGATATGGAAGCAATGCCTTTTAGAAACACTTGTTTTTCTTTTTAAGGGTAGGCTTTTCTATGGTTTAGGAATAATGGTTGGATGCATAGATTTAAAAATCAAAGTTTTGCTGAATATAGGAGAAAAACAACTTTTTAACGTGCCCTATATTTAAAATCTGTTCTGTAGTGTTGTCAGGAAAAAAAAAAATGACAAAGTAATGTTCTTATTGGTATGTTCCTTTTTTGTGTGTGTTTGGTCAACTGGATAAAGATCTTTGTTAATTAGGTGAAAATCCATATTACTTCTTCCTGTGTGCCTTTGACTTAAAGTCACATATAAAGCTATGTCAACATTGCTGACACTAAATAAACAAACTATAATTAAAGGAGAAATGCAAAAAGTATGCTTCAAAGGTACCTATGGAAGAAAAAGCACTCACCAAGCAGTGGGTCTCCCCAAACAGAATTTTTTAAGCCCCACAGCACCTGTCTTCATGGTATTTTATGGAAAGAACCAAGCAGGCCACAAAGCTTTGTGTGGGTGGCCTCCTACTCACTGTTCACCCCCTTTGATCGATTACACTTGCTAGTTCTGTTTCTGCCATTGCTGGAAGAATAATGACTGTGGGCCCTTGACCTTTGCAGTTTTGGATCTCCAACCTGTACTCTGGGTTTCTGCCAATTAAACTTAGATCAGGCTATCTGATTGAGCTTATTTGCATACTATCAAATGGAAACAGGAAACTGCCTCTGTAATAATCAGGGTGTTGGACAGAGCTCAGGCTATATACACAGGTTTTACCAGGCCAAGTCCGTTTTCTCTGCCATGTTGTAGCAGGGTTTTAAGGGCCACAGTTTGGACCTGTTGTAGGACCAGAGCCCCATGTTAGCAGAAATACAATGGTACTCCATTCTGAAAAGTAGCTATAATCAAGATGGTATAGAATCTTGGGAAAGCAATAGCAGTGCTCATGTATGCCCAAAATATTAATGAAGAAGCCAGAAAATCGTTGGCCATTGGGAAGATTCATAACCTTTTTAAAAAACATATTCCTATGATTATAAACTTAAGCTGTTGGGCCATACTTATAGTTTACTTTATTTGGTAAAAACTATACAATAGTTCATTTCCTCTAGGAAAGAGGATTGTTGCTGAATGGTAAGTGGGGTAAAAACACTGGCCTATATGCATGCGCTGGCCATGCATTTAATCACAAGGATTATCACAGAAAAATTAAGACTTATTTGAATAAAAGCTAAGTGAGTATTATATAGCCTATATAAATACCTCTTCATTAAAATATTGTTTCCCAAGTTTATACATGAATTTATAACCCAATAGATGAGACATTCTTGAGACCGATTATTTAAAACATAAATTGTGTTTGGCAGACTTACAAAGGAGCTCCTAAACCAGAGCATATGTGAAAGGTGTTGGAGATTTCTAAATTTCAGTTCGGCTCAGAAACATTTTCTGTGCCAGCCACTGAGCTGGAAACTGAGCTATCATCACCAAATAAGGCCTTGTGCATTGTCTCAGAGAGGAGCTTACCATCCAGTGAACCCAAGAGACACCCAAACAGAGGCTGTCAACATTCGGTGGCAATGGTTTCAGTTTCAAAAGTTGTGCCCCTGAACAATTGTTAACACAGAAAACACACACTCCAAAAATCATGTCAGCTGTATATTTGATATAAATTTCCCTTTTGGTTGTTTTCAACATATGGAATTCAGTTCACATGTTCCTATAGCCATGATCAAGAGGGCTGGGTGATACCCTGACTTAGAACGGCTCTTTGCATTTGTGAGCTTACTGGATCCACCTGAAGCTTGCTGTAAATCTTTAGGATGAACTTGGAAATGATTGATCATGTATCCCTCCTGTGGATGTGTTGGGTACTTTTCCAAAGCAACCACAAACTCTAAGCCAGGCATGCCAAAACTTAGCAATATACTTGCTATAAACAACAATGGAAATGCTTTCTAGACCCACAAACATTAAGGGAAAAAAAATTATCGAAATATGTGTGTCTGGGCATGTAACTAGGATAAACCATTATAATGCCTAATTTATATATTTAAAGTAAATACAATTTTCAAATACAGAAAAAAAAATGGGGAATTATCTTGAGTTTTTACCACTGTTTACTTCTCTTGGATTTGTGGTCTCAGAACTTAAAGTATGACGAATGTCTGTTTTAGGACATTTAGGAGGGAGTTTCAGACAAAAATTTCAAATGATGAAGGTTTCAAATGATGAAAGGTAAAAACAAGAGAGAAAAATAAGTTTCAAAAACCAAAGGCTCTTATAAAGTCCAAGTGTTGCAGTGAAGGGAACAAATAATGTAACTCTAAGGAAGGAGTCCAAACTTCATCCTTTTTAGATACTACTTGGCTCTAACATGTCTAGGATTCAGTTATATTCCAATTTAAGTTGACGTGGAAAGATTTGTTTCCTCCCTAAACAAAGACTCCTAAAATAAATGGAAAAGGAAATTGTAGAGTTACCTCTACTTCAAGGCTGGACCAACCCAGTCTAGGTTAAAATGCATTTTATCTAATTAAACGTCCCGGGCTGTGTGGGAGTATAGAAAAAGAATGGTCTCTGCTCACACCTAGCAGCTTCATGAACTTAGATGGCTCAACCAGATACAACTTAAATCTTCTTGTTTCTATTGATCTTAGGCATTTTTAGAATTTCCTATTCATTTTGTGCACCCTCATGTGAGCATGTGTGATTTGTAAACACTGATATTTGATGCCATCATCTACTTTATTCAGTGGTTTCCTCATCTATAAAAATAGGGACAGAAATTCCTCCTCAAAAGTTCTGTGGTTTCGGGGCGCCTGGGTGGCTCAGTTGGTTAAGCGACTGCCTTCGGCTCAGGTCATGATCCTGGAGTCCCGGGATCGAGTCCCGCATCGGGCTCCCTGCTCGGCAGGGAGTCTGCTTCTCCCTCTGACCCTCCTCCCTCTCATGCTCTCTGTCTCTCATTCTCTCGGTCTCAAATAAATAAATAAAATGTTTAAAAAAAAATAAAAAAGTTCTGTGGTTTGATGAATTTACAACATAAAATTCATCTCAAACTATCTTAAGTACTCTAGTTTGCTACATTATTCACAGAGGTTTTCCAGTTTGGAATATATCTGGACATCTACATAACCAAACATCTGGGGTCTAGTGTCAGGCCATCAATTAAACCAGATGGAAGCCCTACAGGCAAACATCTTTGTTCTGTCATGATATAGATCAGTAGGACTCAAACCTGCTTGAGATTCAGTATCGTCAGGAAGATTTATCTGAAGTATGCATTATTGTGCTCCACCCAAAGGAATTGTGATCCAGTGGTTTACAGTGGGGTCCTGGCTACATATTCTTGTAAGACTCTCCTGAAAGCCTTCCTCATATACAGATGGATTTAGTAGTCTACACCATCTAGGGTAGCAAATGGCTAATGGTATTTTCAAGATGTCAGTACTTTAAGTGTTGTCGAGTCCTTTAGACATATTAAAAATAAGGTGAAAGTAAAACAATATCAGGGTCCAATATCCAAACACTATGGAAGTTTCAGGGGAGGAGAATAGCCTATGTCTTATCAGGCTGTCAGATTCAGTTTCCTATTTTGTGAACGTAGAATAGCCTTGGTCATATTTAGAAACATCACATTTAATGACAAGATATTAATAAACTTGTCCTGCAACTAAGACACTAGTAAATGCCTAACTGTTAAAAATGTTTGAGCTGTGCGGTGCCTGGATGAGTCAGTCGGTTAAGCGTCGGACCCTTGATTTTGGCTCAGGTCATGATCTCAGGGTCATGAGATTGAGCCAAATGTTTGAGCTGGTAAAAATTCTTAGTTTGCTTAGTTAGCAAAGAGCTTTTAGTTCCTTTATGTATTCTTCATGCTGACTGTAAGCTGTAACTGCTCTGATCAAAATATTTCCCTGAATGTTACTATCAGGTGGTTGGGGGTCTAGAGAAAGGGAAGAGCTAACCATACTCTGGAGAAAATTTTTGATAATTTTAAATGTTCATAATGATGTGATTTTAATTTTTTTTATGATGTATTCTTGGATGGAGAGAAAAAAACCTTTGTATCAGGTTATGGCTACTAATTTTTAAAAAAAATTTTAATACACCTTAAGTCAAAAATTAATACACCTTGAGCAAATATTATATCTAGTAATAAGCAATTCTGAGATGTCCCATCTGATTGGGGAATGAGTCATGTATTTTAAACAGTTTTTCCTCACTTTTTTTGGTCTTTACTAGCTTGTTCCTTTCCTTCTTTAACTGCTGAATATTTGTGAAATTATTTTATTGCGTAATTTGTTGGGTTTGAGAATATATGGCATGTGAGTATGTTCTGAGAGTTCAAATTCCCTTCAGTCAAGGACCCCATGGCACTGCTACCAAAGCCAGCATCATTTGAAGCATTGATGTCCTCTAATTGGAAGGCAGGAATTTGACTCTAATTTGAAGAAAATATGTACATATATAAGAAGACAAAAAGAAATGAAAATGGATTAAATTCAAGAATTAATTTAATGGACGGCGTAGGTGGAGGTGAAGAGAGGTGTTTTTCATTAACATATATTGATGATGAAATTTGTAAGGTTAGGGCCTCAGTGATTGCTCCTCCTGATCCCATTATCCAGTGGCATGTGGTTGTTAGAATGAAATAAGGAGGAGGAAGAGGGAGGAAAGGGAGGATGGGGATAATGTTGATTTTTGCTTCAAGCTCAATCCCAAGGCTGTAATGTTCATTCCAAAGCACAGGGGAGGCAAATGGAGTGACCATTTAGGTTGGTAACACCCTTGAATTTCTGCCATACTTGGAGGGGGGTGGGGTTCCTCTTGGTTTGCACCATGGGCCATAGGCCCAAATAAAGCATCAGGTCCGTTTTCTTTGCAGTTCTGACTCCTTCAGCAGTAGAGACGTGTAAGTGAACGAGTTTTACCCAGTAACAAGAGTCAGTAAGATAATAAGGTAGTGTATGTAACATATTTTTCTGGAAAAGAATTTATGTGCACAATGCTTCTTTGTTTATTAATCCTTAAACTCTAAGCCTAAAGTACACAGTTTTTATCGGCATAAATTCTTCTGACCTACTTTCCCAAACAGGATTCTGTGTCCTTTGCAAGTCTCTTGTGGGGGTGTCACCGTTGCTTTGAATGCTGTGCCGCATGGCAGTGCCAACCTCTCCCTGCTTTTGCTAATCCTTGTTCCTTCCAGGTTATCATAATGTTAGCTCACCATGAATTCATGTTCATGGGTATCTTTTGTGTTTGAGTGTTGATGTTTTACTGTGCATCACAAGCAGACACACTTGGTCCGTTCCACATAGGAGACAACAGAGAAGAGCTTAATGTGCAGCCTCAAGGGGTCACTTTTGAAATTCAGATTATCTATCAAATCCACTGTTATCTGGCTCCTTTATGAAATTGGAAGAACAGTGAATTTTTACCTTATATTCATAGAGAGCCCTTCAAGAAATAATAACAGTTTTAAAACTTTAAAAAAATTGGTAACAGTATTTAATTAAGAATTCTTTTATTAATTTATGAAAAACTATTTAAACCGTATTATCTGAATATATTTAATCCAGATATCTGCTCACACACAACCTCTTTTTGAGAAGCAAGTAATAAATTCATACACACTTATGTTTTATATAAACACATGATGATGGGATTGCTTAAATACATGCCAAGTCTAGCTAAAACAACCTGAGTGAGGGAAGTTTATTTTTTTAAAGAACTTCATGGTGAATTGAAATCTAAACACCAGCAAAACAAGTAATCTCCCCAGCTCAAACTGGTGTTAACAACCGAATATCAATGAAGGTAAATTGTTAACAGGATAATCTCCTTTTATTGCTCTTAGTTACCTTGAGTTTACGTCTGTGGATTCTAGTGCAGTTGTCCAGGCTTGTGACTAAGGTCAAGGACTCTGTGAGACTGCTCAGGGAGTCAGTCCTGATTCTGTCACTTCATAGATGCTGTGAATGTGGGCACGTGTTTTTGTTGTTGTTGTTTTTGGATTTTTTTAAAAGATTATTTATTTGAGAGAGTGAGCAGGAACAGGAGGGGCAGAGGGGAAGGGAGAGAGAATTGCAAGCAGACTCCTCACTGAGCATGGAGCCCAATGCAGGGCTTAATCTCACCACCCCAAGATCATGACCTGAGCCAAAACCAAGAGTTGATCACCTAACCAACTGAGCCACCCAGGTGTACCGTGGGCATGTGTTTGAAACATCTGTACCACAGGTTCCTCACCCGTATAAGGATAAAGATAGTTCTCATACCTAGGGTAGCCATCCCTCTTAGTTTGCCAAGGACAGCCCCCATTTATACCAGTTGTCCTGAAGTAATTATTACTAGTTCCCCCTTTCACATTCAAAGAACATTCCATTTTAGGGGCTCCAGGTCATGATTCCGGGGTCCAGAGATCCAGCCCCATGTCAGGCTCCGTGTTCAGTGGGGAGCTTGTTTCTCCCTCTCCCTCCACCCCTCCCCACCCCCGCTGGTGCTGTCTCTCTTCCTTTCTCTCTCTCTCTCTCTCAAATAAGTAAGTAAAATCTTTAAAAAAAGTTCCATTTTAAATGATAAATTGTAGAGTGTCTTTTCTTATACAGCTACTGTGAAGATTAAATGAGCTGATCCAGAATTATGTGAAGTACTTAGAGAAATGTTTCTTATTAATACAAGCTTATTATACTTCTTATCAATTTTAATCCCAATATAAAGAAACAGAATTGACAGGGGAAATCCAAAAGAGCTGCACATGCCCTTATATAGTAACAGAAGAGAAAATGGAGGAACATGGCACCCTCAACACTCTGAAAATACCTATTTTCAAAAGATCTGGTTGTGTCTTTTCTTGACCTAAATATCAAAACAATTTGTTCTATCAGTGGGTTCACATTTTAATAATTTCAAATCACTAGAATAATGAAATACAAAATCAGGAAATAATGTTATTGGTAGAAAACATATATGGAAGTTAGTCTCAGTCTTTCAAGCAGCTATTATTTCAGGCAAATAATAGGTTATATATTAGCCATAATGTAACTGGATTTAATTGTTGGGTAAATATCCTCTCCATAAAGGTGTAAAAGAGTACAAATGGCCACCCATTAATACAATGGATGAAGGCCTGATATTCAGCTGATAAGTGTCAATATGCCTGTACTGCTATTAAAATATTGAAAAACCCCAGGTGACTCTTTTCTACCTTGGTCACCTCAGCCCTACCCAAAATCTTGGTCTCACCCAGGATCCAACAACTAAGAGGTTCCTTTCTGGCCCAACAGCGGGTCCAGCTCTAGGCTGTGACCTTTCTAGTGGGAGATACCTGTGGTGATCCCTTAAAACTCTCCAAGTGGATGGCAGGGAATATTGTTCCAAAGCATGATCAAGTAGAGTACATCTCCTCTCTCCATGTAGACTCATTAGCTGCCTTCTTGGGCAAGTTCACGTGGAGTCTGCTCTAAAGTTCACTTCAAACAAAGAAAACAGATGGGAATCCTTGGAAAGGCTTTCTGTCATCTTCTTTGACAGCATTTTTTTGGTGGAACAGATGATTTTCCAAAATTATAAGAATAACCTCAGTAACCTCACTTAAAACACATAATCTTCTTTTCTGGATCATCTTGATACCTAATTTGTAATCGTACTCTATCAGTTAGAGAAAACCCATTTTTGAAAATCACATAATAACCTGAATTTTCATTGTGGAGAGTGAGACAGTGAAATTATTTTATTTCCCTTTGAAAGTGATGACAGAAAAGAATATCCTTTTCTTTTGAAGAGCTTCGTGACTAACAAGTGACACCAGCTACTGTTCCAAGGGGATACACATGCATTTCAAACCAGTGACATTGAGAAGATCAGGGATTAGGCTGCACGTGGAACAATACTACAACAACGATGCAGGAGTACACATAGGATTGTTTCTCGACTCTCCACAGGATTGCTCTCAGGGGCCTGACTAGGGAATGGAATGAACCGGTTCTTCTGCTTCCAAGAAACTGTGCCTGAGTCTTGGTGTAGTGCCAGAGTGATGGTGAAATGCTTGGCCCCCAGCAGCATGCTGTCAGTGTGTTTGCGTCAGCAGCCTGAGTAACTGCAGAAGAGGAATAAGCACAGGCATTTAGAGATGGCAGAGGGTTGCTGAAGTGTGGGGAAAAAAAACCCCAACAAACAAAAGTCGCTTGTGATTTTCGCCTTTCAATCATGTTTTTATCATGCTGAAATGAAGATTGTCACTGGTGCGATTTTTGATGTGTAAGGACAGCTAAAATTGATAATTGTCTTGCGTAATAATGTACCCCATTTTAGGCACATTTTCATTTGTTTTTACTCATACTGGGTTATATTCGATTTTTTTTTTCTTTATTGGCATCCTCTGTGGCCATTTTGGACTGTGACTCCCTGTTCTTTACATGTTTTGATACCATTATCCATAAACATGCAGTTCTCCCTCCCTGCTAGCTTCGTGATTACTATCAATGACATTACGTATGATAGGCAGATAGTGGCTCCATGAAAGACAGCCACATCCTAATCCCCGGAACCTGTGAATGTTACTTAATATGGCTAAATCGACTTCACTGGTATGGATCAATTTAAACTCTTAAGATCTGGAGATTATCCTGGATTTTCCAGGTGTGCTTTAAGTTCAACCACAAATTTGCATATAAGACAGTGACAGAGAAATTTGAAACAGAAGAGGAAGAGAAGGCAATGTGATCACAGAGGGAGAGACTGAAGGGAGGTGGTTTCAAAGCCAAGGAATGTCAGTAGCCCCAGAACCTGAAAGAGACAAAGAACAATTCTCTTCCAGAGCATCCAGAGGGAGTGTGTCCTGCCAACAGCTCCCTGTCAGCCTGGTGATACTGATGGTGGACTTCTGGCCTCCAGAACTGAGAGGATACAGTTCTGTTGTTCTAAACCACAAAGCCCATAGTAATTTGCTATAGCAACTCAAAAACTAACACAGCCTGATTCAGAAACTATGCATGTATAGATTTAAATGCGTCTTCTTTTTTACAATGCAGTTTTCCACAAATCAAACATAAGTACCGAAAAAGTGCAAAAATCTTCTGTATAAATGAGTTATCATATGAGTTAGCACCAAGCAACCATACTTCACTGAGATTGAAAAATCTCTGTGTCCTCTTTTGTGCCTCTCATTCTCCCCAAATGTGACCACTGTCCCAACTGCTAACACCACAGTGCCACTTTGCCTGATTAATTTAAACTTTTTATAAATGGGATTGTGTATTTTATTTTTGTCTAACGTGTTTTGCTTAATATTTTGTTTGAGAGATTCATTGACACTGTTATGAGTAGAAGTAGTTCAGGTTTTTTTATTGCTGAGTACTACCCCTTGTGGGAAAATAGAGTGTTTATGCATTTTCCTGTTCGTAGACAATTATGTCTTTTCCAGTTTGGGGCTATCTTGAATAAAGCTGCTGTGAACATTCGTATACATACATGTCTTTTGGCACATACCTAAGAACTGAATTGCTGGGTCATATAGTATGCATATGTTCAGATGGAGCAGATAGAGCCAAATTATTTTCCAAAGTAGTTATTACAAAGTTACATTCCTTTCAGAAGTAGATGGAAATTCCATTTGTTCTATATCCTTGCCAAATCTTGGAAATTACTGTCTTTAAAACTTTTTTTTTATTAAAACAAAAGATTTAGCTAATGACATACAGTGGTATGTCATTATATTTTATAGAATTTCTATTCTCTGCGTGACTAATGATTTTGGATACTTTTTCAAATGTTTGTTATTCACTTGGATATCTTCTAGGGCAATTATTTCAAGACATTGCACATTTTGTTTTAGGTTATATTTTTCTTACTGATTTTCAGGAGTTCTTTATATAGTCCAGATATCAGCCTTATGTAGGTTATAAGAGTTTACAAATATTCTTCCATAGCAGACTTGTTGTTGCATAAATGGAGATTCCAACTTTAATGTATTCCAATTCATTATTCTTTTCTTTTGGTTTATACTTGTTTGCCCTATTTAACAAATCTACCTATTGCAAGGCCATAAAGATAGTCTCTCATATTATCCTGTAAGGGAATTGTTGTCTAACTTTTCAATCTATAATTGACCGGCCTTTCAGGAACGGTATACAAATTTATATTTGTACCAATTGAAGTTGAGAGTATCTATTACTCTATACCCTCATCTGTAGGGTTTATTTTCTTTCTCTTTGCAAAACTATTATGAAAAGGCGCATTATTATCCACTATATTCTGAAAATACATTTAAGAAAATGTATTTTCATGCATATAATTTTTTATTATACATGGGAGTAGAGACCTTGATAAAAGTAACATATAGTCTATAAATTTAAAAAATATATTAAGGCTTTAAAATCAGAGAAAAGCATTTTTTCAACAATAGTAATTTTTCTTTGTATGTGTCTATTCGGCAAAAACATCAGAAGTTCTTTAATTGCCACCTTTAGTAAAACTTAGGCTTGCTATTTCTCTGGTGTGAAATTTTAGGTGGAAAAGCTGTTTATAAATGATATAAAATAAAGGCTAAATAAACATTCTTGTATTATTTTTCATGGAGAATAGTAACTATAGGAGATTAAGCAATTATCTCCTCATGGTGGAATTAGATGGACATTCTTAAGGCTAAATTTGGAAACTTATCTGCAAGATGATGTTTTGGATAACATTCAAGTGCTGGGTTAAAGAGGCAGTAAAACTTTTTAGATTAAGAAATGTGTGTTGCTGTAAAACATAGTAAGGGTAGGGTGCTGAAGTGGGTTTATGAGTGATCTTATCATCTCTTCTGCAAGAGATTGTCTTCAGTTTCAAGAGGGATTCCAGAGTCAGAAAAAGAATTCCTTGATCTAGATTCTACAACAAAATCATCATGAATAGATCCATCATAGATTAAAAAATAAAAGGAAAACATGGGATGAAAATGACTACATTCTACAAACTACATAGGCTGCAGAAATGATATGTAAGAAAGAAATGATAAATTAAAATAAGATAAAGAAAAGACTGATAAGAAAGAAGCTTGATTTGAAAAAAAAATTGGGGATTTGGAGTATTTTGCCTGTTTTCTAAATATACTTACCAGAGGAATAGAGAGAGTAGAAATCCTTTGATGAATGAAACATCAAAAACTAAAAAGGTTGGGACTAAGAAGTTGTTTTAGACTTATCTAATGGAGGCTATCTTTTTTTTTTTTTTTTTAATAAGAGAAGAAACATTTGACAGTGACCCATGACCTGACCTTGAATGCTAGTCTGTGTCCAGGCTATGGAGACATGAAGGTAGTAAAGTTATCACGTAATATATAATAATTTTTAAATTGCTTGACTTTATGCACAAGTGTGTACTAGACGGGGAAAGGGATCTCTTTATAGATGGAGGATTTTAATCAAGAGAATGTATGACTTCCTAAAAAAAAGAGAGAGAGAGAAAATATGACTTCCTAAGGGCAAGAATTAGAGCTTCAAGTTAAGTTATGAGACTAAACAGGGGGTATAGTTCTAGTCAAAATCCAAAATATTACTTGAAATGGTTTTTTGGGATGCCTGGGTGGCTTAGCCAGCTAAGCGTCTGCCTTCAGCTCAGGTCATGATCCCTGGGTCCTGGGATTGAGCCCCTCCAGGGAGTCTGCTTCTCCCTCTGCCCGCTGCTCCCCCTGCTTGTGTTCCCTCTCTCTCTTACTCTCTCTCTCTCATTAAAAAAAAAAAAAAAAAGGAAGAAATGTTTTTTTATTTTCCCAAAATTTAGTTATGTTTTTATTCTCATTATCAAATCCGAGGAAACTAGAAATATACAAATTGAAATTTAGTTAAGTGCACATGTTGGAGCAGTGTTCAGAAATTTTGTAACTGCTTCTTAGACACTGGGATTAGTTGCATGTGTAGTGGTGGAAATAATAGCGGGAAAGAAGAAAAAGCATATTATAGATAAAATTAGAAAGAATTCAGTTTATGTTGGGGTAGAGGTTAAGGGTAGTTTTAGAAAGTCTAAAAGTTGGAAAAGACCAATGCTAGAAAGGACCTTATTATTTGGTTCAACTCTTCTATGCAAAACTGAGGCTGAGTTAGATGGTATGCGTAAGAGTAAAAAGCTGGTTATAAGAACATGATGATGGTTTGTCTGCTACTGATTCTCATTCTAGTAGCAGCCTTCCACAATGCCACTTGGCTGTTAGTAGCAAGAGTAGGTCTGAGGCTTGCTGCCTCAGTGAGCCCTGTGTAGATTGCTCAGTACTGGGAGCCATGTTGACGAATTGCATTGACTCATTCATTGTTTGTCCTAATTGTTGCACAGGCAAAATGAGAATGCCAAGTGAATTTGCTCTTACTACTTTTAGAAAAGGAAAAGACAAAACAAAACAAAACAAACTTGTCCGTACCAGCGCTATTCAAGTGTGGTCCTCCATAACTGGCGGAGAATGCCAGCAGTTGTTACCAGTCCAGACCGTGGTAAATACAGGAAATCATAGTACAGCCATTTGACAGAATAATGTCTACTGGATCTAATGTGAAGACATCTGGGCTTTTATTTTGTATGGCAGAGTTGTTGTTAATTTTCATTTGCCTAGAAATTCACTTTTATTACATATTAAAGAATTTTTTTTTAAAGAAACAAACAAAAACACTTGTCCTCATTTGAAAAGGATTAGTCTAAAGCACTTTCTCCTCAAATTCCCTCGCTGGTAAATGACAAATACTAATTTAAGTCGGGCAACACCACCTGCTGGGACAAATAATCCTTTCTCTTCTCTTCTCCCTCCCCTCTCCCAAATTGGGTTGAGAATTTAAGGACTTTTACAGATCATTTCAAAGAATTTTCATTGAATTGGTACAGTTTTCCCATCTCTTTAAGGCATTCTGGAAGTTTCTAAAAGAAATAATAAAAATTTTAAAGAGTGCCTAGATTTGTGGGACAAATGAGTCTGGTTAGGTCTAATATGTGTAAGAATGGATGTCTACTCAAAGTGTTACAATGGGAAGAACTTCAGAGTCAAGCTTCCCTGGATTCTGGATTCCAATCCTGACTCTACCACTCCATAGCTACAGTGGATCAGCCCATGTTTAACTCCTCTAACAGTAGTTTCTTTATAAGACATGGAGTACAATATATAAATCTCATGGTGCAGGGATTAAATATAGGTAATTAAAACACATCTCAGTGCCAGTAAAATCATATGTTATCAATAAAGGTAAGTCATTATTCTCATTTCTCACAGGAGAAAGTGAGAATTGGGAAAGACTTTATAGAAATTATATGATTAGTTAAGCCTTAAAAACATGGAAAAGTTAGCCAGGCAGATAAGACAAAGAAGACTAATATGAACATAGCTGAGAAGCATGAGGTAGTAAAATGTTTTTGTCAGACATTACAGGTAGCTCAACTGCAGAAACAAAAAGATCAAGGAGGAAATACCAGGTGTTAGAGCTGAGGAAGTAAGAAAGGTTAAGTCATGAGAAGCCTTGCTCAGCAAACTTGTAGACATGGAATTTTCCCTTTAGATGGGACATTTATAGCCTGGGTGCATGGACCCTCCTCACTGAAAATGGAGGGATATTTGAATGAATTCCAAGGTATCAATGACATCCTGAAGTTGTGTGCAACATTTTATAACTATAATCACATATGAAATTTTTGAGAAAAAGAAAGGCCCTAAGATTTGCTAGATTCTTAAAGTGCCCCACAGCTTCTAACAAGCTCAGAACAATCAGGTTAGGAAATAGGAAGTCTCTGAATAGACTTAAAGTGGGACAGAAGTGCTGTGTGTGTAAAAGACGTGGTCACATTTAGCTTTTGGATGATAGTTAACTCAGGTAGAAACATGAAGCTGATGTGAGAATTCCACTTGATTTGTAGGTTAGGGTCACAGTCTTTGCATCCCTAGCACCCAGAACACAGAATCCTTCATAGTGCCCGTGTTTTCCCAATGTTCAGTAAATATTTGAACAAGGGATAAGACTAACGACAGGAAGAGAAATTATCTATTTCATGCAATTATCCAGTCAGAGATGACATGACAAGTATATAGAATTAAAGAGTGGTAATTGGGATGGAAAAGAAAGGACAGATTCGAGAGACATTTTAGAGATAAATCAGCAACACTCAGCAACTGATTGATTGGCTGTGAGGGAGGAATGGAGAATGATATCCTGGTTTATAGGTTGGATGATAGATTCCTGTGTCATTCTGTGCCTGTCTTTAAAGACAGTTATTTTCTACTGCCTTGTATTATATTACTATGAACATACTGTATCTCCTCTTGAAGACTGTAGGTTACTAGGAGACATGCTTTATTTTTTAATTTTTATGCTATTTGCAACAGCAGTTGGTTTAGTGATGTCCACCTAAGAAGACTCAGGAAGCATGTGTTTAAAAAAGTTAAAGATGCCGTAAAGGATGGTGTCCAATTTTTAGAACCTACAGGGATGATTACTTTTTGTTTCCCATTTTTAAACTTCCTGACAGTTTTTGCCTTACAATAGTTTTCAATTTATGTGAGGGAACAGTTGCGATGCAGAAACCTCTTGTGGACTGGGAGTAAAACGTTGAGTAGTACATCTGTGCTTTGTAAACAGTGAAGTGGGAGAGGTTGGACAGGCAGGGTTCAGGAGCTCCTACTCAAGACTCAACAAGAACAATTTCTCTCTGATCTGTCGTTGAATTTCTGATTTCATTTGGTGAGTTCTCCTTAAGCATGTACGGAATGAGATTCTTTGACAAAGAGAAAGATGTTTTTACAAAACAAATACAGAGATTTAGAGTGGTATTTTCATGATGGCTATATTATATATATTATATACCTTGAAAATTATTGCAGTGATGTGCTCAATTAGCACTTTGCATGCATTTCCTTAAAAAGACCTGGTCCACTGGGGGTCAGGTAGAGTTCAAAGGGTGGTGCCCTGACACTGTAGAAAGATGGTATGGTGAGTTGGAAAGGACAGTGGCTCTAGGGACAGAAAGACCTAGTTTCAGATTTCTCCCATTGGTCATTTTTCATTGTGTCACCTGGAGAAAGAAAGATGTCTGACTTTCCTGGAGGATATTGCTATTCCCTGAAAATAAGAAAATGATAGCAGCTACTATATTATGAGCAATATAATGTGCCTGTAACTGTTTTAACTACTTTAATATATTAATTTATCCTAACAAACCCATTAGATATATGATTTCATCATCCCCAATTTACAGATAAGTAAACTTAGGCTCCAAAGAATTAAGTAATTTTGCTAGATGACACAAGATGTGGCAAGGAAGTTATTTACCCTGACGCCCTGACCACACACCGGATCACTACAGACCTTGTAGGACTGTAATGAAGATAAATGATCATTTATGTAAAATCTTAGAACATAATATTGACATATATTTGCTTCGATATCGTTATTAGTAATATTAACATGATAATTAGATAGGCTTTTTTGCAAGGGAGAACTGTGGACTTCAGTCCCACTTATAACAATGGTTTCTTTTTTTTTATCTTCATATTTTTTATTGAAGTATAGTTGATACACAATGATTTACAATGTTAGTTTCAGATGTACAACATAGTGACTTGACAACCTATATGTTATGCTATGCTCACCACAAATGTAGCTATTAAAGGAAAAATTAGTTTTGAATCTCAAATAATTAGCTTGCTCATGAATTTTTGGATCTTATTTATATATCAGAGATATTCTGTACCAAAAACTGGGGAGAAAGCTTTTCTGCACAGATGTTTCCATGTCATGCATTTTTGAGACTCTCCAAATTCTTTGTGGAAAGAGGAAAATTGGGCCAAAGTATAAATTATCTCTAATCTTCACACAAATCTTTGTGAAAAAAACAATTTCATCTTTTGGAAGATCTTGAGTTCTTTGTGAGATGATATTTTAAAAAGTCATTGTCAAAAATTCACATGTAATGCATAGACTCTAATATTGATATTAATTCTATCCCAAACAGCATAGTATTTAAAATAAATCTGAGACTTAAGGCCAGAAAAAATTTTAAGCACTTGAAGATAATAGAATAGGGCTACAATAGAATAGGACTACAACATAGAGAATAATATGGAGGGACATTCTTATTTTTTTTAAGATTTATTTATTTATTTATTTGAGAAAGAGAGAGAGGGAGAGAGAGAGAGAGCAGGGGAAGGTGCAGAGGGAGAGGCAGACTCTCCACTAAGTGGGGAGCCCACTGTGGGGCTCAATCCCAGGACCCTGAGACCATGACCTGAGCCAAAATCAGACACTTAACCAACTGAGCCACCAGGCGCCCCTGGGAGGGCATTCTTTAGGTAAAGCGAGCACAGATATCCCTTGGACTAGGGGCCAGTTAAAATCTGAATTGTAAGAAGGAGGCAACCTTGGGAAGATCTTGATTAATCTCCTTGGCAGTCACCCTGGTACTACCACAAATTCCATGTGTTCAACAGAGAGATCTGAGAAGACTCTCTGAATAAGTATTTCTGGAAGGAACTATTTTTATTCCTATGGATTTTTATTTTAATAAGCAGTTTACACATCTCTTCTTTGTATATTAAAATTTGAAAACCACTGCTATACCCAGAGAAAAATGAAGGAGACCAAGTCCTCCAGCTGAGTGTGTTCTCATCTTCCATGAAGGGCTAGGGACGATGGACTATGGGTCACACAGACTTGTATCCAAAACTAGGGAAAGTTACCCAAGATTCATCCACAATTTTTTCATATATTAATGCAGAAAACAGTAGGACCTAGTTAGTAGGATAGCTGTGAAGATTAAATAAGATAGTGTAGACTTTTTGAGTAAATTGATAGGTACTTCATATATTCTCAATAGGTGGAAGGTAGCATGAGTGGTAACTTAAGAGAGGCAAACTGAAAAAAGATGAAGAAAAGTTGTATTTTTAAAAAATCATTTGCTTTTGTGATGGAATTTGAGAATTATTTTTGCTAGAACTTGGAAACATCCTAACTTTTTAATTGGTACACAAATTATACTTCAGTATAAATTAGACATTAATTCACAGACTTTATTTAGCAGGATTAATTCAGAAAACAATTGCAGACTAACGGCCTAAAGCTAAGACAGTGTACAAATATCCTGTTTAAAACTGAAACTTTCATCTTGGCATGGGGACCATAGTGAGAGCTACTTTGCTTGAGGTGCTTCACACATTTTCTCTTTCTATTAGCATAATTGTCCCATGAGATAGGTATTACTTCCATCATTCAGGTGGGAGTACTTAGGTACCAGTAATTTAAATAACTTGCCCAAAGCCCCATAGCTAGTCAGATGCAGTGCCAAGATTTGAGCATAGATCTCTCTGTCTTTAAACATCAGACTTTATTCCAGGAAATGAATTAGGTTAAAAAAAAAAAAAACCCAAAAAACAGAAAAACAAAACGAAAAAAAGAGTTTCATTTTAATTATCTCTGTGTGTTAGGTTAATATGATTTTGGACTTGAATTGTACTAACTTGAAGTAATTTTCCACTTGGATGTTAAAAGGCAGTCTTGGTTATTCTTACATTCATTATTTATGAGAAATAAAACTTGCAAAGCTTTAAAATTATGGATGTACAACCTGTACATCTCTTTGGTGAAGAAAAACCCAAGGCAAATGCCTAACTAGAAACCTACATATCCACTCTCCTGGTTTTAGGGCATAAAGTGGCTTGTTTGACTTACTCTTGCTAAGTCACTTGAACTGTGTAATGTGAAATCCCTCAAATAACACCATCCCAACTATCTGCACCTGTCGTTTTGTCTAGTAAAATATGTTTTGCTTTTTGAAAAAAACTGGCCATAAATCAGTGGAATGAAACTTCCCTCCACATTAAAAAGATGACCGTGAGCTGTTAATACTCAGGTCAAACTTTTGGTTTCCCATAAGCTTGTCAGTTCCTCTTTTAAGTGTGCCTTATTTCCACAAAAAGATTTTACTTGTACCCTGAAAATTAAAGAGACAGTCTTGGCTAATGCTTACCTCGTGGAGGCAATAGCATTTTGTAAAGTACATACACTCTGAGTCCATATTCTGCTATTCTCCTTGAAGTGCCTCCAGGAATGATAAATATCTTGTTTCCAGAGCAAAAACAGAAAAGCGCAACAGTGATCTTCGCTTTTGAAAGATTGAATGATGCCGCACCCACTCCATCTCAAATACCATCATGTGAAATTTGGAAGCAAATGGTTTCCAGGTCTAGGACGAAGAAAAAAGAAATGTGTTGCTTATTCATTGTATATGCAAGCCATTGTATACATGATGAGTCTTAGGCTTTTCAAAGCTGCAGGAAGTGCGGTGTGATCCTTTGTGTTTCTCTTGAAAAGAATCAAAAGGGAGCTCTATTACTATGTAGGGGCACACTCCCAAGGACTCCCTTTAAATCTCTCCTCCAAAAGCTGAGCACTGAGAGTCACTGACCTTGTATTTTAGACAATGTCAGGGGAGAGATATACAAGAAGAAAGGAGAAAAGGAGGCTTCTGCACTGAATGACTGACGAATGTGTTTAAAGTGAAATGAACATGTCTCTACTGTCCTCTACATTTCTCCAACTTGTTTCTTTGTTTTGAAGCCAAATGCAGTAACTTGGCGAAACAATGAGTCACCCTGAATTAAATAATGTTTAGATAAAATAGCTGTCTCTTTAGGAAAACATCTCTGTATTACTTTGTTCATGAAGCCCGGTTCTTTGGATGTGAGAGTTGATTGTATACAGTTTTATGATATTTTTCTGTGTGCAAATGAAAATGGGTTTAAGAATGTGTCAAGTGAAAACAGAGTTCAAGAATTTTGGTTGGTGGGGGTGCTGGGTTATTAAAATCCAAATTGTCTGTCTGTGTCTGTCTTACTAAAAGTTGTGGGTGGTCCATGCTGAAAGAATCTAGAGATCAAAAAATTTTGGCAATATACAGCAGTTTTCCAGTTACTGATAACTGGTATTTCTTTCTTTGTGTAGTTCAGCCTTTAGTTAGGTGCAGTGCATCCAGACTCCTGTATGAAAATATATTTAAATCATAAAGCTCTGTAGAGAAAGTTTGCACTGCCTGGCTCTTGATTAAAGAGTAATTATAATTCTTTAAAGTGACACAAGGTTAAATTGAGCCGTCAGTACTATCAGACTCTTACTCTTAATTGAGCACATCATGAAGAAGAATGTTAACAAGTGGAGTATTTTCCAAGACTTTTGTCTATGCATATGTATTTCTATGCGGACATCTTTTAGTTATGCAAATAATTTTATTCTGCTTTACTCACTCAATATTGTATCATAAAATAATCTTGCTCTTGAGAACTCTTTAGTAGCAGAATTTATCTAACAAACTTGTAAGTGATCATGGCCTGCACTTCCTCAGATTATTTTTCCACTGGCAACTTCAGCAACTTTGGAAAAATCAACCACTTTGGTTTGATACACGAGGAGTTTGCATCGTTGCCTGTTGCTTGTGTGACATCCAAGAAGTTTGCTTTCTTGCACGTTGGTTGACTCCTTACTTCTGCTTGACAAAGCCTGCTCAAATCCTCCTCTTTATCAACTGCAGAAACTTCTCATTATCCTTGAATCTCCCATCTCAGGGTTTCTATTTAAGTTCTTTCCACTCCCTGGAAAATGTTTCTTTATTAACCCATATTTATTCCTCAGGTCACGGCTTATGTGACACTTGGCTGCAGAGGCTTTTTCTGACTCCTGATGTAAAGCAGCTGCCCTCGCCTTAAACACTGATCCTGTCTTTACCACACTTTGTTGGCATTTGGTAAATGTTGGCATTTATCACTGTGATTATTAGTGTAATAGACAAAGTGGCTCAACTAATATTTGTTGAATGAAGACATAAGGTCAAGCATTTCCTTCTGTTTAAGATTTCCTTGTTACTTCCAGGAAGCCTTAACCTTCCTTCAGTTCTCCCTTAATTTCCTGAGTTCTCTTCTTTCTTTCTTTCTTTCTTTTCTTTTTTTTTTTTTTTTAAGATTTCTTTATTTTAGAGAGAGAGAGAGAGAGAGAGTGTAAAAGGGGGAGGGGCAGGGAGAGGGAGAGAGAATCTCAAGCAGACTCCATGCTGAATGCAGAGCCCTCGGCCGGGGCGGGTGGTTCAATGTCACGACCCTGAGATCATGACCTGAGCGGAAACCCAGAGACCCACGCTTAACCGACTGCGCCACACAGGCACCCCCTGAGTCATCTTCTTGTGCTGCAGTTGTTTGTGTCCCTCCATTCTGCACCATCCACTTTTGAGGAGAGCAACCAAGAATGTTTATCTTTTGACCTAGTCCTGGCTTATATACTATCTGTTGGATGACTGAATAAATATACACCACAAGGAATATTTTAATTTTGTGTAGAGCCTACTGTATGATATAAAAGGTAAGCTTTGTGTCATAGAGAACTGTGGCGTGAAAGTTACAGAACTTTGTGGGGGTGAGAAGTGACAAGAGACCTCACCCAGCACATGGAATCTCCCCTATCCTCCTGCCCATTGTACACATGTTGGTTTGAGGGATTGTCTTCTTGTCTTTAAATTTCTATATCTCACCACCAAAAGACTTTCCATAAAATAGTTCCTCTTACTCTTATTTTCTGTGAATAATTTTTAACAGTTTTCATATTGAATACAGCCTGCTTTTGAAATCTAGTAGCATGAGAAATGTTTTCCATATCTTCAAATCTCTACATAAATAATTGTAATGAAAGCATAATATTATATTTGGTAGAGACATACTAATTTACACCATTCTCCAATTGTTATTATATCCCCCTTAGTTGTTCTTTTTGTTTTGTTTTGGTTTTGGCTTTCTTTTGTTAGGTTTCTACCTTGGACTGATGATTTTGAATACCTTACCCAGGGCAGCTTTTCCAGAAGTGTCAAGAGTTCTAGAAAGGAGGTGTCAGATGAAGTGTTTCCTCCTCCACAAGTTATCTCCCTTGTTTACCTCTCAAGTGGACACTCTGAAACTGAGGCCTTCCTGACAGTAGGAACACCAGTGATGATAATGATGGCTCAGCTCATCCATGCTGTCCTCTACAGCCTAACAATAGATTCAGATTTGGTGCTACTTTCCAGAAGTTACTATCTTCCAGTTCAGAGACTCTCAAGACATCTTAGCGATTTCCCAATTGTATATTCTTCACCCTGAGATAGAATCTAGCCACCACTTCCCATACAAGGAGCCAGAGATTGACACCTAACATCCTTGAAGTGTGCTTTCATGTCTCCCAAGTGAGCTTAGAAGAAGAGAGGTCAGTCAGAGTTTGTAATTCTCCAGTTGATTGAACTACACAACACAAATCGAATATGCTTTAGGGAAGGGAAAGGTACACCTTAGGTTTCGGTTTAGCTTCCTTTTTTCCAGAAAAGACACAGTTGTGTTTCTGTGGTCATATTTCTAAGATAGTTTTTAAACATACCCTTTCTTCCTGTGAGATTTATAGTAATGTGAAAGATTACATTAGCTTTACAGATATTCTACAACAGTAGGTAATACTTGTAAACAGTGGAAAAGGAATTATTTTCATGGACATTTTTATTGCTGCAGGGAACATTGGAGATCATTCTCATTTATAAATAATCTCATTCTTCCTTTTATTTTGTAGATACAAGACCCAAGTTTGGGGTGGGTAGAAGGGAGTGATTGGGAGAAAGGGGGTAAATCAAATGCTGTATCAACAAATGGTGAGGCTAGAACTTCAGCCCCAGTTGGCTAATTCCAAAAATGATCCCCCCTCTTCCTATCCATACACCTTACCTTTTAATAGGAATAAATTATAATCATGTAAGCCTGAATTTTTGAAATTTGATAGCATTTTTTCTCATTTTATTGGCTCATGCTCATAATTTTTTCTGTTTTTTTTTTTTTTTTTTTTTTTTTTAGGGAAGGGGAGGGGTTTGGGGGGAAGGGGAGGGGGGGGGGGAGAGAATCTTTTTTTTTTTTTTTTTGAGAGAGAGCATGTACAAGCAGGGGAGGGAAGGGTGGAAGGGTAGAGGGGGAGGGAGAGAGAGAGAGATTCTCAAGTAGGCTCCATGCCCAGCATGGAGCCTGATGCAGCCTCAATCTCATGACCCTGAGATCATGACCTGAGCTGAAATTAAGAGTCGGACACTTAACCGACTGAGCCACCCGGGCACCCCTCATTCTCATAATTTTTAGTTCATCAAGATTAAAAGATTCTAAGACTCAATATAGCAAGATAAAGGGTAGATTGTGAATGGACAAAGAACTTTGTCTTGTATTCAGAGGCAATTTCAGCTGTAAAACTCTACAGAAGACAGAGAGGGTCTTAGCAAGTCATAGAATGTAGTCCCCCACCCTCCACCGTGGTATTTTAGAACATTCCAAGTGATCTTCCAGGCAGTCTTTAAGAGAAAACCACAAAGGGAAATTGAGCAAATATCAACAGACCTGAGACGTGACCTCATCTAGAGGATCAAGGAAGCCTTTATGAAGCATCCAATTTAAGTTACGTCGAAACTACTGCTTTGAGGTATGAGTGGGGGTTAGAAAACGGCAGGAGGAATCCTGTCAGCAGGAGGAAGAACATGTACAAAGGCCCTGAGGCAGAAAGGAGGAAGGCATGTTTGGAAATGTGAAAAGAAGGGTCAGAAGGGTGAGAACAAAAAGAAAATAGGCAAAAAGTGATGATTGAGATTTTTAGTGAGGTAATCTTGAACCAGATCATGGTAAGGACACAAAGAATATTAGATGTTGTTCTAAAAGTAATGGAAAGCCATGTCAAACAAGAAAAAGGGGCTTAAAAGTGGAGTGACCATATAATTTAACATCCAAACCACGAATCCTTTCAGAGTACAGAAGCGACACTATAGATAATTTTTCTGGGAAAACAGCCACAAGCTGGACCATCTTAGGCAAACTAGAATGAGAACCATCCTTCTTAAAGGCTTCTGTATATTGGCTAATTTTCCCTCTGACACAATTCCTGGGAGATAGTCTGTATTCACTGTTACCCTTCCATGGCCAGGCTCACTGAATAGAACTGTTTCCCTTATTCCTTCTCTCATCCACTTGGCATTTTGCCTCTACTTAGCTAATTATGCCCATCCATCAAAAAACACAGAAAAGTAGAACTTTTTTACCTTTACGTGAAATTATGTTTGACTCTTACCTCACTTTCATAGTAGCCTTTCTCGGACTTGGTATGATGGTTTAGTAAGAACGGCATCCCTGAGAGTTTTTGATCATTCTCAAGTTGTTTGGAGTGTGGTCACCTCTCCCCCTCACTCCGTGACACGCTCCTCAAACTAACAAAGACAATTTGAGGGGCAGAGGCATTCCTTAGACTACATTTGGTATTGCACAGACTCATGTGCAGGATGAACATGCTAGAAGACCAACAAATAGTGCTAAAGTCTGTCTGATTTGAAAAACAAGAGGGCATTCAGTTGAATTCATGGATTAAGGAACTCACCTTGCCTTGAATCCTTGCTCTAGCCTCTTTTACTCATTACTGTGTGACCTTGGTTAGATGGCTCAAATTCTGTGAATTTTAGTTTCATTATGTGTGGAACAGGAATAACATTGAGGCCTAACACAAAGGCTTTGAATGCCAATTAAATGAAATAAGTTTATAAAGCACCTAGAACCATTACTCCTACTGGTAAGCCCACAAGTGGTGGCTATTTGGGGCTATTATTTTAAAGCAAATATGGTTTTAACAATATGCCTTCTGACCTCTCTTTGCTGTAAGAATTAGGAGCTATCTTTTCATTCTGGTGAAGTTTGACTGCTCTTGTCTTTATCTGCCTGTTTGTCCTAAGGGGACAGGTGAAGTTCAGTTTCTAACCCAGTTTCAAAATAGTGAGCCTCAGGGAGAGGATGGGTCATTTAAGCCCACTCTACTTAACATTCTTCTGAGATAAGACATTCTGGAGAGGAAATTATCCTGTCAGTGGCAATATCTCTGAAGTAAAAGATATCCTAAGGATTTACTTTGAAATCTGTAGATGCGCATTCTGCCTGGGGGAGAGCTAGGGTTTATGTTGAGAAGGTCACGCTGGGCTAGCCAAACAGAATAACAGAATGTAAGATAAGATTTGGAATTGTTGTGAGGGCCTGGGATCTTCATATTTGTGTCCTGGTATTTGAGCAGTGTCTAGTCGGCTGTGGTAAGGGCTCAATATATACGTATCGAATACATAAGTTAATAATACATCATGAACTTTAAATATAATTAATAAGTAACCATAGCGAATGCTTCTAATAGAGAGTTGCTGGGAATTGATTTTCACTCAATTAATCTTCTACTTGTCATTTATAAAAGGCCAAAGATAATGTAGTGTTCTGAGTGAATGAGTCCCCCTACTTAATAGTTTAACAGCTATATATTGTTCGTGAAAGAGAAAAACTCTCTACCCTCCTCCACCAAGATCACATTTCTGAGCACATGAATGAGTTTTTATTGACTTAGTCACCACAGAAATGTTAAGATCTCCGACTAGTTCAATAGAGAACAAACGTTAGTTCTACGTGGTTAGAGATAGAGTGTTTATAGACCATATATTACTGTATATTAAATTATGTTGTAATTGCTACAGCAATTTATTGACTATATTCAAGTGAACACAGAAGCTTATATCGCTAGAGTTTATATTTTGGGAGAATGTATTGTTCTCCCAACCTTGGTTAAATTCTCAAGGCCCACAGTAGTTTCTATTACAAAGGAAAATCCATGTCAATACATGAATTTCAGGTAAGCATATTGTGCTGCAAATTTTCCCTCAGGGAGCATTGGCATGGAAGGCATTACAGTAATTTTCCATCATAGAACTCTACAATAATGCAGATTTCAGGATAGAAGCATGCAATTTTTTTTTTTTTTTAAATACTGTTTCCCAGGAGATTTTCCCAGGGACTTAGAGACCTACACTGCCCTTTGTGGGGCACTGCATTTTCTAATACTACATACTCTCAGCCAAGGTTCCTTCTCAATCAGTTGAGCATGTTCTGAGAAACAGCACAAGTGGTACCTCCAACACGTATAAAAACGATGACATCATTGTTAAGATTTAAAGAAATAAAAAGACGGTGTTTTCTTTGACTTGTTTAGATGAAAGACCAGTAATTGTGATTTCCTTCTCTCACTAGCCAAATCATTAAATCAGTCATTTTCTCTCACTGTGACCAAATCATTGACTCATTCATTTGACTTATGTTGGATCTACATTAAACCAAAATGATGGATTCTTCAGTCATTCTTTTTATAGATAAAAATCCTCAATCCTTTGAACTCATCTCTTTATGCTAAAAGATTTGTTTTGTTTTGTTTTTTCCCAAGCTCCAGAGTTCAATTATGGCTAACTAACAGCAACTTAAATAGCGTTTAAACAAAATAACCTTGGCTTCTAGGTTTCTAACAGGGCACTTCCTAAGTAAATCTTCCTTGGTTAACAGCTGTCAACTGTCGATGGGCGGCAGGTAATTAAATTTGAAGATAGCTTTATGGCTCAGAAAGATAGATAAAATCCTTGGACCAGAAAGGTCTTCAGCTAATGCGGTTATTGCTCCCTCTGGTATTTGAATTAATGCAAGAGATTGATTATTTTCTAATGAAACAGATAAAGAGGAAAACTGCCATTGTTTGTTACTTGCAAGTAAAATTTAGTTGAGGCTGTTTTCCTGGCTAAGATCACACTCTTGGTTTTATTTCAGTATAGATTAGGAAGAGAAGGGAAAAAGAAAGAATGATTATTTGAAAAAATACTGGAACGAAACAAACCATGATAGAAAGAATGAGAAGGTGACAGGTAGGGGCTATGAATACTTGGAAGATGTGGCAGTTAGGAAGGGTTTCTTTTTCTTTTCTTTTCTTTTCTTTTTTTTAAGATTTTATTTATTTATTTGACAGAGAGAGACATAGCGGGAAAGGGAACACAAGCAGGGGGAGTAGGAGAGGGAGAAGCAGGCTCCCCACTGAGCAGAGAGCCCTACACGGGGCTCCATCCCAGGACCCCGGGATCATGACCTGAGCTGAAGGCAGAAGCTCAACCTCCTGAGCCACCCAGGTGCCCCTAGGAAGGGTTTCAACAACAGGAAATGCAAACCTCAATGTGTCTAAAAAAAAAAGCATGTTGTTGTTTTTTTAAATTTTATATAACAGAAGTAGTCCAGGGTGAGCCGTTCCAGGGTGAGTTCAGAGATTAAATCATTTCTTCAGCCAGGTTTTTTCCCTAAATTTTGCTTGCCATTCTCAGCTAGCAATCGGCTTGGTAAGCCATTCTCAGCTAGCAACTGAGGCACGTATCATATCCCTCACGTACAAATGTCCAGAGGCAGAAAACGAAATCACCTCTTTTCTTGTGCCAGTCTTGAAGACGGAAGAAATCTCTTCCAGTACCCCTGCAGAAGGCTTCCCTTTAAATCTCATTGACCAGAACTCATCACATGTCCCATTTAAACCACTCCCTGGCTAGGGGTGAGGTGGGACGACTATGTTCTATATAGACCAGCTCTGCCCACAGGGAAGACAAGGAAAGTTCTGTTAGATGGAAGGTCAATAATGTCTCCTGCTCAAACGAGCACACCCTGATCCTCTGCTGTGTGCTGGTGCAACATCCCTTGAGGGTATTAATATAACCGATTTATGGATGAGGAAATCAAAACTGGGCAAAGTGTGGTAGTTTTCTTAAAATACTATACTCAGTAAGTGATGAAGCTAGGATTTCAACTCAGAACTGTCTGACTTGGATTGTGTACTCCCCCGCCCAATACCACACTGTTGCCTGTACATCATGATTTGCTTTCAGTTTCAGTTACAGAGCTGCTCTTTTTGGATGAAGCAATCAGTGCATCTCTGTGTTTTGCTTTTCACTTTAGATTTACTCCCCTCAGAGCTTCTTCTCAGGGCTTCCTCAGAGCTGTCGACTCTCAGAGACTCACATAACCCCTGAGAAGAACAGGAAAAACTCTACTTGCAGATTGATACTTCTAATGGCAAATTGCTATTCTAATTTTACATGTTTGTGGGACATACTGCTTTAATTTGAATTTAATCTGTCAACATTCAAGCAATCTCTCTACCAAAGAAATTTCCTTTTCAAATCCCCCAAAACTAGTAAGGGCATGTTCATTTCTCCTTTTCTTAGTTTACAGCTTCCTTTTACCCCCCAGACCAGCTTCATATAAAGTCAATTCCAAATCCTTTATTTTAAGCATTCTGCACATCAACTCTTCCTTTCCACTTTTAGCATATCAGCATCTTTATCAACATTATATCTGGAATATCCTCATCTCTTAGTTTTCCATCCTCACATACTTTAAAATTATCCTGCCACTCTAACAAATTATTTTCCTTAAAAATGACTTATTTTATCATTTCACTCTCCTGTTCAAATACTTTGAGTACATTCTACATGTAAAAAAAATGAAGTATTAAATACATGAATACATAAAAACCAGGCAGTCTTGTCCTCCATGTTTCCTCCATGTGTAAGGAATTATTCTTACCTTGCTGGCTGAAGCTTGATGTCTTTTCCCAAGTCATAATAATGTAACCCATGTCACTATGGGACAGGCACTCTTTTGAGTACTTGATGTATATCAACAATTTAAACCTCACAACACCCCTGTGAGGTAGGTACTATTATTATTATTCTGATCTTACACATGAGGACACTAGAATGCAGAGGGATAAACGCACCTGCCAAGAACATATAGAAACGAAATGGCGGAGCTTGGATTCAGACTCCAGTGGTTGGGCCCCAGAGGCCATGAACTCAGTCACATTTTACTTCTATAATCCATGTATTTCACTGAGAGTTATTTATTGAAGAGGTATATGTTGAACATCTATTCTTCACCCCAAGCTATATCCTTCTCCTGATGTTTTTATAGAGGAATTATACAACCATGAGTCTCCTCCATATGATGAAAAGCAAGCTTTATGTAAATTTTAGGCAAAATCAAGGCAGCCTTTATCTTTGCAAACTCTGAGTGACATTTGTTGGATTCTGTATTCTCTCTCATGTTCTGAGCTCTTGGATATTTTTTCCCCCTATTTCAGCAATAACCTCTGGTCTGGCAGGGGCTGACTTTTTTTCCTGAATGACGTCCCTCTCCCCTGTCTTGCTTTCCTCATGAAAGAAGCAGTTCCAGTTTCTGGGCCAGTGGTACCACTGCTGCCAACCACATCACCTATCTGTCTATGATGCCTACTGAGGCTCAGTAACTTAGAACTAGGTTAGCACGCCACACAGCACTCTGCATCTCAAATCTCTGAGTTCAAGATCTGTCATCTAGTCTCTTGTTTAAAGTCATCTTTCGGGGCGCCTGGGTGGCTCAGATGGTTGGGCGTCTGCCTTTGGCTCAGGTTATGATCCCAACTTCCTGGGATCAAGTCCCACATGGGGCTCCTGGCTCAGCGGGGAGCCTGCTTCTCCCTCTCCCTCTGCCTCTCCCCCTCCCTCTGCCTCTCCCCCTCCCTCTGCCTCTCCCCCCGCTCATGCTCTCTCTCTCTCTTTGTATCTCTGTGTCTCAAATGAATAAAAAAAATCTTTAAAAAATAATAATAAAATCATCTTTCAATGTCTTTTGTTCTTGTCTTCTCTCATGATTGACTTCTCAAGACTCTTCTGAGATATTTTTATTTTTATTTATTTATTTATTTTTAAAGATTTTATTTATTTGTCAGAGAGAGACAGCGAGAGAGGGAACACAAGCAGGGGGAGTGGAGAGGGAGGAGCAGGCTTCCACAGAGCAGGGAGCCCGATGCGGGGCTCGATCCCAGGACCCTGGGATCATGACCTGAGCCGAAGGCAGACGCTTAACGACTGAGCCACCCAGGCGCCCCACTGAGGTATTTTTATAACTTCCACATAAAAAAATCCTACACTTTACTGTCATTGTATGGGCAAAATATCACAGGCTATGTTTTATGATCATGTGTTAGTAATTTTAGGAATCTAGCTCCTTAAAAGAAAAGGGGGAAAAAAAAGAAAAATGTGTATCTATTTATCTAATTCAATATCTTTTTGATAGTAATACAAATTTGATAATACTATACTAATACTAACTAATAATTATTAGAATTTATTGTATACTTCTTCTGTCATTCATTTCTAATATTTACATGTATTAATTCAATTGATGTCCATGGGACCTCTTGGTAGAGGTGATATTGTTGTTTTTTGCAAATGAGAAAATTAAAGCCCAAAGCGGTTATGTAACTTGTTCGATGTCACAGGAAGTTTGGTACCACAGCCAGGCTTCATAATCACTGTGCTACTCCCATGACATTTTCAGATTCTTGGCTAGATATAGAACTGCTTGAAGAATATAATGGCAAACATTCTGAACTGATATGCCCAGGAAATAGGTTAAATTTGTGACTTCTCTATCTTTACATATGGGATATGGCCCAAGAGTTCACAGAATATAGTTCATGGCTTTCTATAAGAATTCTTATCATTTCAGGTTTTGGTTTAAGTCACACCACAGCCTATGAGAATTTCTAGAAGTGTATTTGTGATTCAACATCTAAAATTTAGAAATATTTCATCATTGAAACAGTAAGTTATGAAAGCAAACTCCTTTGTACAGTTTGTCACTCTCTTAAGATCATAATCTCAAGAACAAAGAAATACTGAACCATTTGAATGGGAAAGGTGTAAATTGTACAAAGGAGCATTTTGGCTGGAAAGAAAGTTGAATCTGCTATACTGATTATTGATTTTTTTAATTGTCATGGTGCATTCGTTGTCTTCAGAGTTCAGCTACACAGGCACAAATTTTACACATAATGTAGAAGTTAAGTGAGCATGGGTCAGTGATCATTGAGATACTGAAAATCTAAACATTCAGGTCATCTGAATATTTATGGTTTACTTTTTGATATATACATAGGTAGACTGTCATTTAAACAACATAGCCTTCTGAAGGAGGTATAATGGGCAAAGAGTAGATTTGTTTTCAAGTAATTTCTAGAAAAAGACATCAAACTAGTTAGAATTATGTTGAGAAAGTAAGGTAAATATTTAAAGTAGAAAATACCAATCCTAAAATGATAAATGTATTGATTACAACCATAAAATAGAAGAGAAGCTAAGAAGACATCACACTGTCATTACTTTTGGTTTTTTTTGTTGTTGTTGTTCAATCTGCTCATTTGCTATATTTTGCTATATTTTTTTGCCTGATCTATTTTAGTTTTGAGCTGATGATAGCCAGTGATAAAACTGAGTTGAGATTCTTACAAAATGTGAATAATTTTTAATAAAATAGTATCATAAACTTAACGTTTCATTTATTGATTTATGTTTTACTTCAGTATAGAGGCAATAAATAAAAATAACCACGAGCATAATTCTATTTTATTTATTTTATTTTATTATGTTATGTTAGTCACCATACATTACATCATTAGTGTTTGATGTAGTGATCCATGATTCATTGTTTGCATATAACACCCAGTGCTCCATTCAGTACGTGCCCTCTTTAATACCCATCACCGGGCTAACCCATCCCCCCACCTCTCCTCTAGAACCCTCAGTTTGTTTCTCAGAGTCCATAGTCTCTCATGGTTCATCTCCCCCTCCGATTTCCCCCCCTTCATTTTTCCCTTCCTGCTATCTTCTTCTTCTTCTTCTTCTTTTTTTTTTTTAACATATAATGTATTATTCGTTTCAGAGGTACAGGTCTGTGATTCAACAGTTTTATACAATTCACAGCGCTCACCATAGCATATACCCTCCCCAATGTCTATCCATAATTCTCTTTTAAAATTAATTTATTATTGTAGGAAGGAAAATATATCTTAACTTTTTTGGTAAATATTTCTATAAAATAGTTTTCATTAAAATAATAGAATCATGGAACCAAAATCCTCTATTTTTACTGTGCTGTTCACTATTTCAGAGCTTCGAGAAACCAAGACCTCTGAATACTTCAGCCTATCCCACCACCCTTTAGACTACAGGATATTATTAATGGATGAAGATCAGGACCGGATATATGTGGGCAGCAAAGATCACATTCTTTCCTTGAATATTAACAATATAAGTCAAGAACCTTTGAGTGTAAGTTTGTCATTTCTATGAGGGCCATGTTGACTTTGTTAGGTTCCTTTTCCTTTAAACATTTCAAATATAATGAAAATATTGTGTATTCCATTAGAACTATAGAAAATACAGGCCACATGTCAATAAATAATTGGAAGTTCATACTTACCTCATGGACTGAAAATATAATCAATTCAGTTCTCACTGTCTGGCTTCATAGATTTTAACACTTCAAAACCTGAAACTAAATGAGAAAATACTTCCTGTGTATGTGTTTGCATACGAGTGTGTGTGTGTGTGTGTGTGTGTGTGTATACAGAGAGATAGACAGACAGAAAGAAGCATACAGTATAGCCTGAAAAAAAATGATCAGACTAAAGGAAAATCTACCTTATCATCTGTATGTAACCCAAGAAGGCCTAAAAGGAACAGTTAAGTGCACTGTTCTGTGAACAGGTATGACCTATATTTATCTTCTATTTCACAAGAAGGACATAAATTGATCTTCATTGGAGTAAAGAAGTAAAAGTAAATTATAAGTTTAATATAACAAGGAGAATTCTGAATTTATTATTTTAACAAGGGTCAATGGCTGACAATTAAAAAAAAAATAATCATCACTGTCAGACTTGACCCAAGGCTACAGTGACTTAGAACACTAGCTGAGTATTTTTGAGAGAGGGAATCTCTTGGATTCAATCCAAGTTATTTTAGCTGTTGAAGTACCTAGGGGCCTGTTTTAAGTAAATCTACCAGCCTGGCTCTGTGGTTTACCAAAAACAATATTAAACCAAAATAGTAATATAAATGTAAATTCATTGTGATGTAAGCAGTTGAGAAAAATATAGTAGAAAAGGAGGGAAATATACATTTTATTGTACACATGAATGACCTTATTTTAATACTATGTCATTAGGAAATGGGCACATGTTATTGAAAGACTTTTGTTAAAGGAAAAATTGATGGGAGAAATAAAAACAATTATTAGAATAAAATAATAAAATTTTTATGAATTTAAGTTTATAAACTTAAGTTTATAAACTGAAAGAAAACTCTTGAAATATAAATATAGAAATGCCTTAAAGAAATGTGTTAGCATAAAGTAAATGAAGAGCACTGAGTTTTCATACGTAAAAGTGAGATTATGCAACCTTTATTTTCCTTTCTGAGCAGGTTTTCTGGCCGGCATCTGCAATCAAAGTCGAAGAGTGCAAGATGGCTGGCAAAGATCCCACAGTGAGTGCCTAAAAAAACTCCAAAACTTAAATATTTAGTCTTTGAATCCATGTACTTCGAGTGCAGCCAAGAGTGAGACAAAGGGTGTTGGTATTTTAAATCTTCGGCTGGACACATGGTAAAAAATGTAAATGCAAAGAAATTGGAACTCTTAAACACTGTAACTTAGGAATTCCTGACTGGGTAAAAATTTCTTGCCTTGCTTTCATTATTGCATTCTGACACATTTCGTGATGGATTTCAGTAATAACCCCTGTTCCAGTGGATCCAACCTGCAGAATTCTCAGCAGGCCACTGAAATAATGATAATGCAAGTGTCTGGAGAAGCTCCCAGATACCATGTGGGCTTTTCCAAAGAAAGATCTCGGCAAAAGGGTACTGGTGAGCCAGCACATTCCAGAGGCTTAAATCACCAATGATTACTGGTATCTTTGTTAGTTAAAAATAACCATGGAAACAAAAATCAAGACAGACATGAATATCAATAAATGTTCAGTGTGCAACATTTGTACAAATTGTATATCTTTAGGCAGAATTCCATATAAAGAGTTAAGAAAGAAATCTATATGGATTTCTGCAAACAACTTGCTGAAACTGACACATTCAATTATTCTCGAATATTATAAAACAAAGACCCGGTCTTTTATGTATACGTTATTTAATTTTATAATGAAGCATGTATGTCATTTTACCTTCTTGTCTCAAAATGCAAAAAATATAATGGAACCGTATATCAGAATTACCCATTCTTACACAAATGATTTGGTAAAGAAGGTTTTTTTTTATGGATTTATTTACTTTTTCAGTCATTCATTCCACCAATACAGATTGAGCCCCTATTATGTGTCTGGCATAGTGTTTATTGTTACAGACATAATGTATACTAAAATAGACAGTCTGACTTTCCTCAACTTTATTATCTTGCTGGAGAAGTCAACATTGATCAAATGAGCATGGAAGTATGTGCTTATGCAGGTATGAAGTTGAAATATGGTGGCTGGGTAGAAAAACTAGTATTTGTACACACACATACACACAATCAGCTCTGAGGTCATAAGAAATAACAGCTTTGACTTCGTGTAAAAAATGTTGACTAAGGGCGCCTGGGTGGCTCAGTTGGTTAAGTGACTGCCTTCGGCTCAGGTCATGATCCTGGAGTCCCGGGATCGAGTCCCGCATCGGGCTCCCTGCTCAGCGGGGAGTCTGCTTCTCCCTCTGAATTTCCCCCCTCTCATGCTCTCTCTCTATCTCATTCTCTCTCAAATAAATAAATAAAATTAAAAAAAAAAAAGTTGACTAAGCACTCATTGTTAAGTGTAGAGGTAAGAAATGCTGTCTTCAGGGTCCAAGGCTATGCACTGAGCTTTGATAGTGAGGGTCTCAGAGATTCATCACGGTGGTTCAAGGAAAAGAATGATCCTTGTGAAAAGAGGAAGTGTGGAAATTAAACTTTCATTTTCATTGACTCTTAACCATCCAGATATGAGGTTCTGAAAAGGTCTGGTGTGAGACAGGGCCATGGAAGACTCTGGGTCTCACTGGAGGGTGTTGTTGAGAGGTCACCAGGAGTGACTCAGTTCCGGGTCTCATGTTTTCAGTTTTAGAATTCACCTTTTAAGAGAAATTTTCAAATGGGCAGAAGGAGCTTGCAGAGGCATATTTGCTCCCCATGGGATCTGCTGGGCCGTAGCATATAGGAAAAAATCCAGAAAAATGTGTAAGAAACACTCAAAAGAATACATTATGCTTGTCTTCTAGGGAACAAATAGTAGAAAGTATAATGTTGTGGAGAAGTCTTTTTTTTGTCCAATGAAGCTATTATTTCAATAATTGTGCATGAATTTGATTGTTTTCTTTCATTCTCTAATGTAGAGATTTGGCCCGCTGATGTGTATCCTACCATGTCTTGCCTTTTGCCACAATAATATCCTGTGGCTATAATTACTGGATTTAGTTGTCCTCTTTGTTCAAAAGATTTTCATTTCCCATTCATATGAAGCATCACGGACAGAATATGTAGGATTTAGATACCATTGCACATTCTCTTTTCAAAGATTGGTGTTGATTTTCTGAAGAATCTTAGCCAAGTAATTTGATGTCTTTCTCCCTTTGGCAAAATAGAAATGCTCTGTCATTTGCTTTCTTATAATTAAGAGTCATTAGATGAAATCTTTAATACATGCTTACATTTTCCCATAGTTTTATCATGCTGTAATATCATTCATGGATATCTTTAAATTCTGCTATGTAGCCAGTTAGTATACATAACAGAAGTAACTGGTGGAGGGTTCTGTTCTAATATGGCCAACATTGTTGGGTCCTGGGAAATAATCAAACTAACTCTTTCAAATACATGTTCTGTCTATGCAAGAGAAGAGAATGTTTGACAATTCCAGCTCATTTCGTACATGTGAAGAAGTACTTAGAGAGAAGTGTCCTTTAATCAGGCCACAAGAAAAAGACCAGTGGTAGGAAAAGAAGGCAAAATAGTCTTTAGAAATTCTACAGAACAACGTATTTTTATTACATGCTTTAATGAAATTAAATAGTTAATCATCTCTTAATTCTGTTAGAAGAAATATCATCTAATATGCAATATTTTATTTAAAAACACTGGAATTTTAATTTGTGCAAATCAGTTACCTATTATGAAGGAACCAAAGGTGAAGAAGATGGAGTCTCTATCTTTAAGAGTCTTTACAAGATACTAGAGATGATGAGACATATATGCAGTAACTACCAAATAGTAATAGCCAACGTTTAACAGAATGGGCCAGGCACCGTTCTAAGTCTTTCTTTTAATCCTCGCAATAGCGCTACAAGATGGACAGTATTGTCACCATTCACATTTTTAAGATAAAAAACAATCACTAAGAGTGAGGAACTTACCACAGCTGCCCTGCTAGCAAGTGGGAGGGGGCCCACTCTCGGTCTTATCTGATAAAACATGCCATCTCACTAGGAAGAATTCGGTAAATGCTAAGGATACCCACAAAAGACAAAGAAAAACACGCTGCAGCTGGGATATTTAAGAAAGTTTTGATAGATCTGTTGGCAACTACATTAGGTCTATGTTAATCTTTTTCTTTATTTTATTTCAATGATACTGAAATTGAAATAAGTTACACCCTTTTCCTTTTCAGCCTTTGACCCCAAGTACATGTGACTCCCTTCTTATTCAATCATCTTCCCATCTTTTTAACCTGGGAGTCACCTACTTACCCTCTCAAGTAACAGTGCAGATGTCACTTCTCTGTAAAGTCTCATCTGCCCACCTGGGGCTAGGCTGGCTGTCCCTCTGTGTACACTGGAAACACGGGCACATGTTGTACTGTGTTTGTAACTATAAGTCTCCCCTTACTGATTGGAAATACTGGGTAGTGTCGTTATTCTCTGTGCTCAGATCCATATCAAGTTAAACAAGATCTGAAAAAATTCAAACCAAGCATGGGAATCTGTTCCAAGTAATCGTCAGAAGTTGGGGGTAGGACGCGGTGGATGGTGAGTTTATTGATGCCTTTAAATTAATAGTATTTTTAGTAAATTCATTTTGCACATATTTTAGAATTTCATTTTGATTAAATTAAAATATTTTGATGTTAAATATTATATTAATCATCTACTTAAGCAAAACATAAGCTAGTGACAATTAAAATCCATACTGCTGTAGCAACTGAAAGAAAATATACAGCATGGACTCAAGCATCTCTTATTCCTTTAGATTTTTTTAATGTACCAAATTTTAATTAGAGAAAATAACACTTATTAGAAAATAATTCAAGATAAACTAAAATTTGATCCCAGTAATCATATATCTATAATAATAAGGTAATGTTTATAAAGAAAATACATTATCATGGTGGGAATATAGCTAATTTTCTGCCTCACTAAAGAGACTGTAACCACCTCCCATTTCCCTCTCTGTCCCTATGTATTCACATTCCTCCATGCTCCATTTATTTCTAAATGTTAATATTTTATTCATACTCTAAATAAATTGAGCTTACACAGTAGCACATATGCTGTCAAACATATCCAATGAGATAGGGCATAATGAACGCACTAAGTAAATACTGTAAGAGATCGTTGGAAAATTAAGCAGGATTACATATATTTAGACATATGTGCATTACATGCACACAATGTCAATCTTTATTAATTGAGGAATATCAGTTTCCCTATTTATGTGACCAAAGGATCCCAAACTACTGGAAAATATATTTTCTTTAGAAATATATTTATCAAAATACCTTGATTTATTGCTCACACCAAAGAAGTGTAGGCCAAGAAGAAAAGAATAAGAGGGCTTTTTTCCCCATTGCATAGTCTGGGCCATGAAGAGTCAATATTTTTAAAGCCTTATGCATCTGTGCTCCAGGACATATTTTCAAAAACATCTATGTTAAAAATTACATAACAAATACATGTTCAATACAGAAATCTTTGAAGACCTAGAAGAGCATGTAAAAAGCAACAGAAAACAATATCTTCTGAGCTCTTTCACCCTAGAGACTTAACCTCTCTGTGCTTCAGTTTCCTTGTCTGCATAATGGGCATTCTCATAGTACGTACCTTACTGGGTTGTTATGAGGATTAATGAGTTAATAGTTGATGAGAGCTTAGTACAGTACATAGCACATGGTAAGTGGTATATTACTATTAAGTAAATAAAATAAATTCCACTACTCAAAGTAATCACTTAAAAATTGGGTGTATATTTTTACAGCACTTTATTGTTTGAAATTTGTAGGAATATAAATAAAATGGTATTCTGCATAATGTTAACAGCATGATTTTTCATTTAGCATTGTACCAGGAAGCAGTTTTAAAAAAGGACTAAGCAATTAAAAAAAAAAAAAATCCACAGTTTTAAACTTCACTGAAGGCTCATTCTCCAAACCTTTCATAGATGTCTGCTATGGTCAGGACCTGTACTAAGCTCTGTTCAGGAAAAATGCCCTGTCCACTTCACCAGACTTTTTCTGACCACTGAAATAAAAAATACATATGGAAGAATCCAATATCTGACACTGTGCATATTTATTGTGTGCTAGACACGATTCCACACACGATTGCTCACAACAAATGTTATCAGCACCATTTACAGGTAAAAAGATTGAAGCACAGAGAGGCTAAGTAAATGTCTCAAGTTCAAACAGCTACTGAAAGGTAAATCTAGAGTTTGTACCCAGGTCAATTGGCTCTGAGATTTGTACACTTAAATCCACCATCTACTGCCCATCTGAAGACTGTGGCATGATGACAGACCAACTCTAATTGCCTCTCTGGTTTCATCACACAGTAATTCACTATCCCCTCTAGGCACCGCTTCCCAAGTAAATCCTGCTCTGTCATGCCCCCAGTATTTTTTTTTGTTCATGTTCTTTTTTTTCTGTCGGAAAGCTCTTTCTTTGTGCTTTTGCCTGTCAAAGTATCTAGCTTATTCTTCAAGTTCCAGTTCCAATGACACCCCCTTTCAAACTCTTACACCCAGGTCAGCATTATTCATTCTCTCTTCTCTCCTCCTGTAGCATATTTTTGAAAAAATATAACTCTATTATAGCATCTACACAGCCTCATATATTATGGTTTCCTTTTTCTGAAAGGAGAAATTGAATCTATTCATTTCAGTGTTGTTGGCACCATATACAGTGTTTACATAGAACGAGTTCAGTAAATATTTGCTGGATAGCATTGATATGATTGCTGTGGTCTAAATCAGAAATAATGTGGACAAAAACTATGGAAACAGAAAAGACCTAGAAAATGATTTCCAGTAATTAACTGATTTGTTTTTCCTTTGTCTTTTTCTCTGTGGGGAAGGTTGGAGGGGCACACTGGGCATTATCAGGTAGTCTGGGAATCTGTTTCATGGTGAATCCACCCCTTTCTTTAGAAAAACTAGATGGTGGAGGGTAACCATGGTTCCAGACCCAGCACTTCATTTAACTTCTTTGGGACTCAGTTTCCTCATCAATGAAATGGGACTAATACTTTAATTAGAGCATTGCTTTGAGGATTAAAAATACATAACATCAAAGGATTAAGAGCTCTGCAAACATTAATAACTTGTAAAAACTTTCCCCACTGTGGATTCCTCACCCAGTGACAAATTATAAAGTGATTAAAAGTACAAGATTCAATGTTAGACACACATGTGCTTGAAAATCTGTTTTACCTGTTTCTAGCTCAATGACTTCAAGCAAATTAACTAAAAAAGCTCTAAGTTCTGTTTTTCTAAAAGGAGTTGAGTTGTACCAAACTGAATGAATGTGAAGTGCCCAAATGGCGTAAGTACATTCAATAAATGTGAGCTATAAAAGTGAGAAATCAAACCCCCTGGGAAGTAAAACAGGTTAAATATGTAAAATGATCATTCCAAAGTCTAGTGCATGGTAAATTCCCAACAAATACTGACCATGATAAATAGATATAAAATATATAGAGAGATAGAAACATATACATGAAACAAGTATAATCTGTATTTGAAATACAGTACTTATTAGTGATGTCTTTCTTTTTACCAATACCAGTAATTCATGACAGTAAACGGCCTACAAAACTCAAGACGACATATAATCTATTATTAATAGAATTGAATTCATGTCTTATATGGGAAAATAGAATATACAGAATCCCAGAATGATTAAACTTGTATGTGAAAAAACATAAACACAAGTCGATAACCTAAACCTGGATGTATTATATAAACACCATACTTCATCTATTCTTTTTCTACAGAGAAACACATTATCATCTGCAGTTATGTAGTCAATTTCCAGGTACCTCTATATAAACAGGTGTCAAGATACAGTGACGCTATATATTTAACAAAAACTCTTGATGTCTTAAAATAAAAACAAAGTGTATAGTCTGGTCTGTAAGGATTAATTTCTTTGACAACAGAGCTAATGATTATTTCATAATAAAATCCATGATAAAAACATGTATAAAATTACAACATATAAAAATAAGCATCTGTTCGCTGGCGAGTAATATAAAAGGAGAATATTGTGAGAAAATGTAAAATAATATTGACTTAAATTTAAACTTGACTGCTAAAAAAAAATTAACTTCTACTTTAGTAGAATTGGTTGTTTTTTTTTTACTTTACTAATAATATAAATAATAAATGTGCTTATAAAAAATTAGTAATATGGTACTTTAAAAGAGTAAAAAAAAAAGAAATATATGCTGTCTGACTACCCATGGGAAAACCACTGTTACCTTTTAATATATCTATTTATAAAAAAATTTGTCCTGGGGCACCTGGGTGGCTCAGTTGGTTAAGTGACTGCCTTCGGCTCAGGTCATGATCCTGGAGTCCTGGGATCGAGTCCTGTTCTCTCCTTTTCTGAGTCGAAAATACATGCCACCCCTCTTAGGTAAGCCCTCTCAGATGCCCAAACAATGACCCCTCCTTTGTCCCTGGTTTCCATCAGATCCCCACTTTCACCCTGTGCCCAAGCTGTCCGCCTGCCAAATTGGGCAGCATTCTGGTGTTTCATCTCAGGAGCGGCTGTGTTTCAAAACCTGACACTGGAGGCGCCTGGGTGGCTCAGTCGGTTGGGCGACTGCCTTCGGCTCAGGTCATGATCCTGGAGTCCCTGGATCGAGTCCCGCATCGGGCTCCCTGCTCGGCGGGGAGTCTGCTTCTCCATCTGACCCTCCCCTATATCATGCTCTCTCTCTCATTCTCTCTCTCTCAAATAAATAAATAAAAATAAATAAAAAATAAAAATTTTGTCCTTATCATTTTTATTTATCTTTTATTTTTTTAAAGATTTTATTTATTTGAGAGAGAAGGAGAGGGAGAGAACTCGAGTGGGGGAGAAGGCAGAAGGAGAGGGACAGGCAGGCTCCCTGCTGAGCAGGGAGCCCACCGTGGGGCTCGATCCCAGGACCCTGAGATCATGACCTGAACCAAAGTCAGACACGTAACCAAGTGAGTCACCCAGGCACCCCTTTAAAATCATTTTTATGATGTTTTTTGTGAAGAAAAATGACTAAAGAAAACAACATTCAAGCTCAGGCTTGCTTAATTTGTAGTCAAGAAGGGATAGTGAGCCTAGCAATATACAACATGCAGTGATTAATTCAAAGAGATCTACCTTTGATGCTGACCATGTTTATATACTTCTGCAAGGTCAGAGTCAACTTATAATTACAATAATATTTTGCATTTCATTGCGTGAACAAATGACAACTTTTCCGATAGTGGGACTAGGAGCAGGTGAAAAGAAAACTGGGGAAGAAAGTATTTTAGGGGAATGGAGGCCAGAGAGATAATGATCGCATCACAATGTTGGCATGTGTTTACAATCTGCTTTATTCACCCACTGTAAAAGCCAGTAGTGTTTGCCATTATGTGGTAACGATGATATGGACATTGTATAAGCACAGTTTCATTCAAAATATGTTTATATAACGTGTGTGTGCATACATGCCACGTTTTGAGGAACATTTGAGGAAACATTTTGGTGTACTTTTCAATTTCTCAACTTCCTCAGACATAGAGTAAGTTCATAAAGTTTCAGAACATAAAAACTTACACAGTATATAAAATATTAAAATATGAGAGAGACATACCAATTTACTCATCCAAGTTGAACTACCTTCTTCCTGAAGTAAACCAATAGAATAAACCATGTTATTCTCTTGTTATCTGCTAACAACAACAAAAAAGTGAGAGCAGGAAGGAAAATATATAGCAGAATATGAGAGTACTACTTAGAAATAGCAATAAAAGTCACTGTATTACTAACTGCTTATTCATTTGTTCTTTCAGCATGGCTGTGGGAACTTCGTCCGTGTAATTCAGGCTTTCAACCGCACTCACTTGTATGTTTGTGGGAGTGGTGCTTTCAGCCCTGTGTGTACTTATTTGAATCGAGGGAGGAGATCAGAGGTAAGTGTAACAATTTTTCATTATTAGTTTTAGTGTTAGTGTCAAAGATTTCTTAAAACTGTATTTGAATCTAAAAAAGTTGTAATCAATCAAAGGTTCAAGCCCTTTTATTTATTTTTTATTTATTCATTTGAGACACACACACAGAGAGAGAGAGAGAGAGAGCATGAGCAGGGGGAGAGGGAGAAGCAGGCTCCCCGCTGAGCCAGGAGCCCGATGTGGGGCTCGATCCCAGGACCCTGGGATCACGACCTGAGCCGAAGGCGGCCGCTTAACGACTGAGCCACCCAGGCGCCCCCATTCAAGCCCTTTTAATTCAAAATATATTTCATTTGGGTACTGTCCTCCAAGTTACTTAAAGTGTAGCTTTTGCCTTCAACTAAATACATATATTTCTGAATAAAAAAGCTGCAAAAGATGCAGGAAAGAAAAATGGTGTAATTTTATAATTATTTAGAAAAGAAGGTATTGATACTATTTGCTCCAAATTATAGAAATATTGTAGTATACCTTTCTTAAAGCTATTTTAAGTAATTTCTTATTTAACTTTCAAATTTGGTAAACTTTTATGAGATAAGTGTGCAAGATATATAAAGCAGGATGCCAAATGCCTTTGCTGAAAAGAACTTTCTAAAATTAATAGATCATACTTTCATTTTAGACTAACATTATAGTCTACCCTAGACTTTTTAGCTTTATTTTTACAGTAGTTAAAATGATTTGGGGTTCTATGAACAAACACATTTGCTAAACACTAAGTATATACCTAATGTGTCTAGACAAATAAAGGCTGGTTGAACTTCACCAATGATATTTAAAACTCTGTTTATCTCAATTTGTAATTAGTGACTAAGGAAAGTATGCATTAGACCAAAAGAGATTTTCCCTCCTTCCTTTAATCGAACATGTTGTTTTACTAAATAGAAGCATTTTAAAAACTTAATTATTCTAAATTATCTTGCTTTGTTTTCCTTATGCAACTTAAATCTAGAATGTCCAGTTCTTAAAGAATGTCAATTCAATCTTAGAGATTAGAACTGTAAAAAAGATTAAATATTCCTACTGACATACCTTCTTTTTTTTTTTTTAAAGATTTTATTTATTTATTTGAGACAGAGAGAATGAGAGAGAGAGAGCACATGAGAGGGGGGAGGGTCAGAGGGAGAAGCAGGCTCCCTGCCGAGCAGGGAGCCCGATGCGGGACTCGATCCAGGGACTCCAGGATCATGACCTGAGCCGAAGGCAGTCGCTTAACCAACTGAGCCACCCAGGCGCCCCTGACATACCTTCTTAAGTTTATTTTCCTTTAACAGAGATTAAAGTACTCTAGTACAAATATAATTGAACAATGATTCTCTTTATATTACTTTATTATTAATTTTTTTCAGACCTGTAATTTATACACACATGTCGTTGGGTAAATAAAAAGTCATTTAAAAATAGCTGAATAATTATAAGTTGACCCCAAAATGAGGCATTTCCAAGTGGTTCAAGATGATATGAAATATTACAAGTCTTAAAGAAAAGGAAAGGTATGCTTCTTGGAAGAGTATAGTTGGCGGCATTGAGCTTGTCATTAGAACCACATGCCTGTGATCAATTGATTAAATAAACTCCTGCCCCAGACGTCTGTAATCTGTCAGACACTCCACTGAAGGCTGTGCAGTTCTTGTATAGGCCAACAATAGCATAGCAGTTTTCAGAGCACAGATTTCAAATAAAATCATTTTCCCATGTACAAATGGCCCACGATGTACTTCGAGGCTTAATTGGAAAGTCGGTCCAAAAAATAATCTCCTGTGGAAAACCAGCATGGAATAAAATTTAATCACTTTACTAAATATGAACTACTTTAGTCTCACTTCAAAAGATATATTTCAAAGGGGAAGCATTTCCATTAATTAATCTCTTTAAATAACATGCGAACATCTTAAGAGCCAATTTAAGTATGAAAAGCATTATGAATTTCAAGCTTTGTATGTAGTCGATTCAAGTCAAGGGATTTCACCATAACATCATTTTTTATATATCTATAGTATATAAAAACATAAATATAGAATGCATAATCTCTCAAGCATCTACTATATTTGTTTTCTTTAGTTTAGGATAAAAGATTCCTGAGCATAAAATGACCACATGATACAGAGAGTTGTATTTTGAGAGAATTTTCCTTCTTATGAATCACTAACGCTGTATTTTTTTTTTTTAAGATTTTATTTATTTCTTTGACAGAGAGATAGAGAGAAAGCATAAGTAGACAGAGTGGCAGGCAGAGGGAGAGGGAGAAGAAGGCTTCCCGCTGAGCAGGGAGCCGGACGCGGGACTCGATCCCAGGACCCTGGGATCATGACCTGAGCCGAAGGCAGCCGCCTAACCAACTGAGCCACCCAGGCGCCCCTCACTAACGCTGTATTTTGTAATGACCAGGGGTAGTACTCCCTGGTAACACCATGTGCTGGTGCTAAGATAGGGCCTTTTTCCTGTATTTCAAACCAGTTTGAGAGTGAACCAAATTAGGATGGCACAGTCATTACTTACTCTGTTTTATTTCTGAGACACTATCTACCACCCTCTGCTTGTCAAATAGCAATTCATTGGTTCTCAGAGGATATTTTATGAGCCTACTTAACATTTGGAACATCACACACTTTCATTATATCCTATGAGTCTTTCATTATTCTGTGAGACTGAGTCAGAGCTTTTCCAGACCATTTCAGTGGTGCCCATGCAAAGAGCCTACGAATCCTTGCTACCTCAATTCCTAACCATGGTACTTCTCTTCTGTCCACTGTCTTCATTCTCTGTCTTCTGTTCCTAAAAAAAGATAAAGCAACACAAGGATATAATGACTTGAAATAATGAATAAAACATTAATTTAGAAGCTATAATTGGTTAATTTTGCTGCACATTCTTGGAATAGTACTACATCTCATTTCTGGTTGATTTTATCAGATGTCTCCATACATTGGTTCCAGCAGTTGAGTACTGTTTAAGCCCCTCAGTTATCAAGCAGATAACCTTACCTTTGAATGTCCAAGAATATCACAGGCATTCAAATTATTCCCCGAGCCTTTTGGAGCACATTAGTCACCAAACTTTTCTGCTTATGAATCTTTTCATAGCTTTCCTTTTGTCAGAAGAAAAGTTGTGTGTGCATTTTCCTTATCAATAAAGTTCTTTGATCAATAACCTTCATTATTCTGTTTAATATCTTCATTTTCTTTCTCCTGTTATTTACTGTTTTTCCTGTTTTAAAATAGGATGTTTCTTTTCCTTAAAATCATTATCTCAGATCTGTGACTTTTTTCAACTCTTTTTCTTTTTCTCTTTTTTACTTACCACAAAACTTCTCAGACTAGTAGGCTATATTTTCAGCTTTTATCTTCCTGTTTTTCATGTAATTGTTAAACCTTTCTGATCTGACTTTCATTACCATCCATAAACTAAAACTATTTCCTAGTGACCAAGATTCCTCAGTGATCAGATTGACTCCCCTAATCAGCATCCTTTCTCCTAGACCGATCTATAACATGTTGGTCATGCCCTCTATTTTTCAATGCCTTTATTGACATCTATAACCGTGGGACATTTTGCTATGCCTTCTTTCCTAATTTTTCACCACCTACTCTCTTTCTGATCCTACTTGTTTCTCTCACTGATCCAATCTACAAATATGTATTTATTTGATGAGAATAATGGCAGAAACAAAATTATATCAGAACTTGTAAGCTACCTTTAAGATGTTGGTCTTTATCCTGTGTCAAAGGAGGAACAACTGTAATGATCTTAAGCAGAAAATGGCATGGAAAGGCATGTGTTTTCACTTGTGTGTTATGTTGCAAATGATTTAGGGTGGAGAGGGAATGAGAGGGTTGTAGTGAGATCAGTTAGGGAGTGGATGTAATAGGCCAAGAAAGAAATTATTTTAAAAGGTCAAGAAAGAAAGAGAGTGGCAATAAAGACAGAAAAATAGGCATAAAGTATAAAATAGTATAGTTGATAACAGTAGATTTGGCTATGTAAAAGAAAATTTACAATGACACAGATACTGATATTTTTGTTGTTTGTTTGTTTGTTTTAAAGATTTTATTTATTTGACAGAGAGAGACACAGCGAGAGAGGGAACACAAGCGGGGGGAGTGGGAGAGGGAGAAACAGGCTTCCCGCAGAGCAGGGAGCCTGATGTGGGGCTCGATCCCAGGACCCTGGGACCATGACCTGAGCCGAAGGCAGACGCTTAACGACTGAGCCACCCAGGCACCCCTGTTGTTTGTTTTTTTATTTTTGGCCTTTTCAGTTAAATATTTGACATGAGCTGAGTGAGAAACAAAATTTTAAGCCTGGGCTTTGTTCTCTTGAGTTTGAGTTGCTGTTGAAAGATCCAAGTAGAAATATCAAGTAGGCAGTTGAATATATGGTTGGCTATATAAATGTTTGAGTCATTGTTTTATAAGAGTAACTGAAACCCAGGCAATGCATGGGTTTAATCATGCAGAGAGGGTATAGTGTGAAAAGAGAAGTGTGACTGTTGTTGACACTTGAGGGTCTCTTAATTTAATGGCAAGATGGAGGAAAAGGGACCTTCAAACATGACTAAGAAGAAACAGCCAGGAAAGAAGAAACCCCCAAGTAGAGGGGAAGAGACAAAAATGTGTTCATTCTGGGACTGAAAATAAGGCTTTTAAAAAAGGTAGAAATGGGCAACAATCTCAGACATCATTGAGAATCCAAGTAAAATGAAGTCTAAAAAATAAACACTGAATTGTGTAGCATGGTTGCCTTTAGGATATAACAAAGGGTTTCAATAGAACAATTGATGTTGAATACCCAATTGAAATGGATTGAGAAGAAAGTGAGAAGTTAGGAAATGGTGATGAGTATATGTAATTCTTTAAGAAATGTGATTCTTCGGGTGCCTGGGTGGCTTAGTTGGTTAAGCAACTGCCTTCGGCTCAGGTCATGATCCTGGAGTCCCGGGATCGAGTCCCACATCGGGCTCCCTGCTCGGCGGGGAGTCTGCTTCTCCCTCTGACCCTCCTCCCTCTCATGCTCTCTGTCTCCCATTCTCTCTCTCAGATAAATAAATAAAATCTTAAAAAAAAAAAAAAAGAAATGTGATTCTCAGAGAGTAATGTGTAGGAGCTGAATGGGTTGTATAAATGATGATGTAAAGGTTCCAGGTAATAAGATCCAAGAGAGGGGGGGATAATGAAAAGTGTAAGTTGCCTAAGAAGACTGGATATGATCAGATCCAAAACACTGGTGGAATGATTGACCTTAAAGTAAGAGGAAGAGTTCCTCTCATGTGCTGGTGGAATGTATTAGTGTATATTCATTTATGTGTTTGGTAGTGAGAAGTTGAAGATGTCTCATTTAAAGGCTTCACTTATTCTGCAATCATATGATCAATCATTTGTTAATCATATGAGCTGAGAACAAGTTAGGTGATTTGACTATAGTGACAATGGTTTGAAATTATTAATGGAAGAACCAGCTGATAAGAGTGTCCTTGAAAGTTTACTAAGCAGTACAGAAGATCCATTTTGTGTTGTTGATCACAAATCTATATTACGTTGCATTTACCTTGTTGGATCACCCTCTGCAAAATGCTTAGATGTTTGGATACAAGTATGGAGAATGTATAGATAGACATGCCCTTCTGGGTTGTGGTTTCAGTGAAAAAAAATCACAGATTCAACCTATTTCTAATTTTTAAAAAAAATCACAGATTCAAGGAACTTAATATTTCTGCAAAAAATTAGTGGAACTAAATAGCACAGAACCTAAACAGGTTAACAAAGAAAGTCAAGAAGAGAGAAGGCTGATGAAGTAGGTTCCTAGGAGATGAAATTGGAGAATTGTTGCTGTGTGCTTGAATTAGTGATTATTCAGGTAGACTACAGTCTTCCTTGTGACAAGATCTCAACTCGAATTGTGTGAGAAAGGATTCTGTACAGTGGAGGAGTAGTTCAGTGGAGAGCAAGAGGTACCTAAGCAACTTCATCAGTTTCCTGCAGTGCCAACTCTCACATTTTTAGTAAAATATATGTATGTCTCTGGCTAAACAATCACAACTGGCCTTACCAAATTTTATTGTTTTTCTCAATTATTTCTCTAGTTTAGTCATTGTATAAATATTGATTTTTTGGAAAGCACATAGTGAGGAGTCAGGAGCCTGAATTCTAATTTTACTTTTGTCATTATTTAGCTACATGATCTTGGACAAGTTATATTTTTCCTCATCTAAAGAGTTAATTCATTGAAGAGGATCATTTTGTAAGACATTTTCAGGCTAGAAGACTGTGATTCTTTTTTTTTTTTTTTTTTTTTTTTCTTCATATTTTAAGGGGGAAAAATTTTTTTTTTTTTTTTTTTTTTTTTTTTAACCACGTCATAGCCAACATGGGCATAATTTCTTTTTTTATTCTGATGTTAATCCCCATACATTACATCATTAGTTTTAGATGAAGTGTTCCATGATTCATTGTTTGTGCATAACACCCAGTGCTCCATGCAGAACGCGCCCTCCTCAATACCCACCACCAGGCTAACCCATCCTCCCACCCCCCTCCCCTCTAGAACCCTGTTTGTTTTTCAGAGTCCATCGTCTCTCATGGTTCGTCTACCCCTCCGATTTCCCCCGCTTCATTCTTCCCCTCCCGCTACCTTCTTCTTCTTCTTCTTTTTTTTCTTAACATATATTGCATTATTTGTTTCAGAGGTACAGATCTGAGATTCAACAGTCTTGCACAATTCACAGCACTTAGCAGAGCACATACCCTCCCCAGTGTCTATCACCCAGTCACCCCATCCTTCCCACCCCACCCCCCACTCCAGCAACCCTCAGTTTGTTTCCTGAGGTTAAGAATTCCTCATATCAGTGAGATCATATGATACATGTCTTTCTCTGTTTGACTTATTTCACTCAACATAATACCCTCCAGTTCCATCCACGTCGTTGCAAATGGCAAGATCTCATTCCTTTTGATGGCTGCATAATATTCCATTGTATATATATACCACATCTTCTTTATCCATTCATCTGTCGATGGACATCTTGGCTCTTTCCACAGTTTGGCTATTGTGGACATTGCTGCTATAAACATCGGGGTGCACGTACCCCTTTGGATCCCTACTTTTGTATCTTTGGGGTAAATACCCAGTAGTGCAATTGCTGGATCATATGGTAGCTCTATTTTCAACTTTTTGAGGAACCTCCATACAGTTTTCCAGAGTGGCTGCACCAGCTTGCATTCCCACCAACAGTGTAGGGGGGTTCCCCTTTCTCCGCATCCCCGCCAACATCTGTCGTTTCCTGACTTGTTAATTTTAGCCATTCTGACTGGTGTGAGGTGGTATCTCATTGAGGTTTTGATTTGGATTTCCCTGATGCCGAGCGATATTGAGCACTTTTTCATGTGTCTGTTGGCCATTTGGATGTCTTCTTTGGAAAAATGTCTGTTCATGTCTTCTGCCCATTTCTTGATTGGATTCTTTGTTCTTTGGGTGTTGACTTTGATGAGTTCTTTATAGATTTTGGATACTAGCCCTTTATCTGATATGTCATTTGCAAATATCTTCTCCCATTCTGTCGGTTGTCTTTTGGTTTTGTTGACTGTTTCCTTTGCTTTGCAAAAGCTTTTTATCTTGATGAAGTCCCAATAGTTCATTTTTGCCCGTGCCTCCCTTGCCTTTGGCGATGTTTCTAGGAAGAAGTTGCTTCGGCTGAGGTCAAAGAGGTTGCTGCCTGTGTTCTCCTTTAGGATTTTGATGGACTCCTGTCTCACATTGAGGTCTTTCAACCATTCGGAGTCTATTTTTGTGTGTGGTATAAGGAAATGGTCCAGTTTCATTCTTCTGCATGTGGCTATCCAATTTTCCCAACACCATTTGTTGAAGAGACTGTCTTTGTTCCATTGGACATTCTTTCCTGCTTTGTCAAAGATGAGTTGACCATAGAGTTGAGGGTCCATTTCTGGGCTCTCTATTCTGTTCCACTGATCTATGTGTCTGTTTTTGTGCCAGTACCATGCTGTCTTAATGATGACAGCTTTGTAATAGAGCTGGAAGTCCGGAATTGTGATGCCGCCAGCTTTGCTTTTCTTTTTCAACATTCCTCTGGCTATGCGGGGTCTTTTCTGGTTCCATACAAATTTTAGGATTATTTGTTCCATTTATTTGAAAAAAGTGGATGGTATTTTGATGGGGATTGCATTGAATGTGCAGATTGCTCTAGGTAGCATTGACATCTTCACAATATTTGTTCTTCCAATCCATGAGCATGGAACGTTTTTCCATTTCTTTGTGTCTTCCTCAATTTCTTTCATGAGTGTTTTATAGTTTTCTGAGTGCAGATCCTTTGTCTCTTTGGTTAGATTTATTCCTAGGTATCTTATGGTTTTGGGTGCAATTGTAAATGGGATCGACTCCTTCATTTCTCTTTCTTCTGTCTTGTTGTTGGTGTATAGGAATGCCACTGACTTCTGTGCATTGATTTTATATCCTGCCACTTTACTGAATTCCTGTATGAGTTCTAGCAGTTTTGGGGTGGAGTCTTTTGGGTTTTCCACATAAAGTATCATATCATCTGCAAAGAGTGAGAGTTTGACTTCTTCCTTGCCAACTTGGATGCCTTTGATTTCTTTTTGTTGTCTGATTGCTGTGGCTAGGACTTCCAATACTATGTTGAATAGCAGTGGTGATAGTGGACATCCCTGCCGCGTTCCTGACCTTAGGGGGAAAGCTCTCAGTTTTTCCCCATTGAGAATGATATTCGCTGTAGGTTTTTCATAGATGGCTTTTATGATATTGAGGTATGTACCCTCTATCCCTATACTCTGAAGAGTTTTGATCAAGAAAGGATGCTGTACTTTGTCAAATGCTTTTTCTGCATCTATTGAGGGGATCATATGATTCTTGTTCTTTCTTTTGTTAATGTATTGTATCACATTGATTGATTTGCGGATGTTGAACCAACCTTGCAGCCCAGGGATAAATCCCACTTGGTCATGGTGAATAATCCTTTGAATGTACTGTTGGATCCTATTGGCTAGTATTTTGGTGAGAATTTTTGCATCCATGTTCATCAGGGATATTGGTCTGTAATTCTCCTTTTTGATGGGGTCTTTGTCTGGTTTTGGGATCAAGGTAATGCTGGCCTCATAAAATGAGTTTGGAAGTTTTCCTTCCATTTCTATTTTTTGGAACAGTTTCAGAAGAATAGGTATTAATTCTTCTTGAAATGTTTGGTAGAATTCCCCTGGGAAGCCATCTGGCCCTGGGCTTTTGTTTGTTGGGAGATTTTTGATGACTGCTTCAATTTCCTTAGTGGTTATAGGTCTGTTCAGGTTTTCTATTTCATCCTGGTTCAGTTTTGGTAGTTGGTACATCTCTAGGAATGCATCCATTTCTTCCAGGTTATTTAATTTGCTGGCATAGAGTTGCTCATAATATGTTCTTATAATTGTTTGTATTTCTTTGGTGTTGGTTGTGATCTCTCCTCTTTCATTCATGATTTTGTTGATGTGGGTCATTTCTCTTCTCTTTTTGATAAGTCTGGCCAGGGGTTAATTCTTTCAAACAACCAGCTCCTAGTTTTGTTGATCTGTTCTACTGTTCTTTTAGTTTCTATTTCATTGATTTCTGCTCTGATCCTTATTATTTCTCTTCTCCTGCTGGGTTTAGGCTTTATTTGCTGTTTTTTCTCTAGCTCCTTTAGGTGTAGGGTTAGGTTGTGTATTTGAGACCTTTCTTCTTTCTTGAGAAAGGCTTGTATTGCTATATACTTTCCTCTTAGGACTGCCTTTGCTGCATCCCAAAGATTTTGAATAGTTGTGTTTTCATTTTCATTGGTTTCCATGTATTTTTTTAATTCTTCTTTAATTTCCTGGTTGACCCATTCGTTCTTCAGTAGGATGCTCTTTAGCCTCCATGTATTTGAGTTCTTTCTGACTTTTGTCTTGTGATTGAGCTCTAGTTTCAAAGCATTGTGGTCTGAAAATAGGCAGGGAATGATTCCAATCTTTTGGTACCGGTTGAGACCCGATTTATGACCTAGGATGTGATCTATTCTGGAGAATGTTCCATGGGCACTAGAGAAGAATGTGTATTCCGTTGCTTTGGGGTGGAATGTTCTGAATATGTCTGTAAAGTCCATTTGGTCCAGTGTGTCATTTAAAGTCTTTATTTCCTTGTTGATCTTTTGCTTAGATGATCTGTCCATTTCAGTGAGGGGGGTGTTAAAGTCCCCCACTATTACTGTATTGTTGTCGATGTGTTTCTTTGCTTTTGTTATTAATTGGCTTATATAATTGGCTGCTCCCACGTTAGGGGCATAGATATTTACAATTGTTAGATCTTCTTGTTGGATAGACCCTTTAAGTAGGATATAGTGTCCTTCCTCATCTCTTATTACAGTCTTTGGTTTAAAATCTAATTTGTCTGATATAAGGATTGCCACCCCAGCTTTCTTTTGGTGTCCATTAGCATGGTAAATGGTTTTCCACCCCCTCACTTTCAATCTGGGGCCGTCTTTGGGTCGAAAATGAGTCTCTTGCAGACAGCATATCGATGGGTCTTGTTTTTTAATCCAGTCTGATAGCCTGTGTCTTTTGATTGGGGCATTGAGCCCATTTACATTCAGGGTAACTATTGAAAGATAGGAATTTAGTGCCATTGTATTGCCTGTAAGGTGACTGTTACTGTATATTGTCTGTGTTCCTTTCTGGTCTATGTTGCTTTCAGGCTCTCTCTTTGCTTAGAGGACCCCTTTCAAGATTTCTTGTAGGGCTGGTTTTGTGTTTGCAAATTCCTTTAGTTTTTGTTTGTCCTGGAAGCTTTTTATCTCTCCTTCAATTTTCAATGACAGCCTAGCTGGATAGAGTATTCTTGGCTGCCTATTATTCTCATTTAGTGCTCTGAATATATCCTGCCAGTCCTTTCTGGCCTGCCAGGTCTCTGTGGATAGGTCTGTTGCCAATCTAATGTTTCTACCCTTGTAGGTTACATATCTCTTCTCCCGAGCTGCTTTCAGGATTTTCTCTTTGTCTATGAGACTCGTAAGTTTTACTATTAGATGTTGGGGTGTTGACCTATTTTTATTGATTTTGAGAGGGGTTCTCTGTGCTTCCTGGACTTTCATGCCTGTTTCCTTCCCCAAATTAGGGAAGTTCTCTGCTATAATTTGCTCCATTATACCTTCTGCCCCTCTCTCTCTTTCTTCTTCTTCTGGGATCCCAATTATTCTAATGTTGTTTCGTCTTCTGGTATCGCTTATCTCTCGAATTCTGTCCTCGTGATCCAGTAGTTGTTTATCTCTCTTTTTCTCAGCTTCTTTATTTTCCATCATTTCATCTTCTATATTACTGATTCTCTCTTCTGCCTCATTTATTCTAGCAGTTAGCGCCCCCATTTTTGATTGCACCTCATTAATAGCCTTTTTGATTTCTACTTGGTTGGATTTTAGTTCTTTTACTTCTCCAGAAAGGGTTTCTCTAATAACTTCCATATTTTTTTCAAGCCCAGCCAGTATCTTTAAAGTGATGATTCTGAACTCTAGATCTGACATTGTACAATGTCCGTATTGAGTAGGTCCCTGGCAGTCGGTACTACCTCTTGTTCTTTTTGTTGAGGTGATTTTTTCCGTCTTGTCATTTTGTGCAGAGGAGAATAGATTAATGAGAGAACAAAATGCTAGCAGAGTAACAACGTCCCCAGAAAATATACTCTAAACAAATCAGAAAAAACCTGAAGCAGTGGGAAAAGGAAGGGAAAGAGAGAAAGAAGAAAAAAAAGAAAAAGATAAAGATAAAAACAAAAACAAAAACAAACAAAACAAAACAACAACAACAAAAAAACCAGAATGTGATCAAATATGATCAGTGCCACCCACTAGATTTGGGGTGTATTTTGGTCTTTTAGAAGAAAGTGCCTCCCAAAATTTTAAAGAAAGAAAAACTTATATATGTACAAAAATAAGGGTTGATATGATGAAGGGATGGAATATGACTGTAAAGATGGAAATTATAAAAAATTTTATAAAAGGAATTGATAAGAAGTTGTTTGAAAAAAGAAAGAAGAGGATTTAAAAAAAGAAAAAAAAGGGAGAGGATGTGATCAGGCAGGGGAATAGAAAACACCAAATACTAGAGATTTAGGGTATATTTTGATCTGTTAGAAGAAACTATCTCAAAATTTTAAATAGAGAACAACTTATATATATAAGCCAAAAATATGGGTAACTACTATGAAGGGATAGAATATGACTCTAAAAATGAAAAATAAAAATGTTTTTTTTTTTTAAAAAAAAGGGATTGATAAGATGTTGGTTGATAAAGGGAAAAAGAAAAATTCAAAAAGAAAAAAAAAAGAAAAAAAGACAGTTAAAAAAAAATTAACTTTGAAAGACTACAGAATCATGGGAAAAAAGCCATGGATTCTATGTGCATTATTCCCCTAGAGCTGGAGTTCTGCCGTTCTCTTTGATGGGTAAACTTGGTCTTGGCTGGCTGTTCTCGCTGATCTTCTGGGGAGGGGCCTGTTGCCGTGGTTTCCAAATGTCTTTGCCGGAGGCAGAGTTGCCCCGCCCTTGCCCCCTCCCGGCTAAGTAATCTGCTGGGGTTTGCTCTCCGGGGCTTTTGTTCCCTGCGAGCTTTCCGTACAGCTTTGGAGGCGGAGACTGAAAATGGCGACCTCCCAATCTCCGCCCCGGAGGAGCCGAGAACTCGGGGCCCCGCTCCTCAGTGAGCCTCCAGAGAAAAGCCGTCAGTCACTCCCGTCTCCCCGGTCTCCGGCCACACTCCGTGCTCACCGGCCTGTGACCGCGCGTTTCTATCTCTGGCACCCGACCCCAGGTGGAGTCTCCAAACCCAGCAGATCCCTGCGGCGCACTCCCGCGCGGCTCCTCCTGGGGGAGGAAGGTGAGTCTCCCCGGATCTGCCGCTTGTTGGGTCCCTGCTGGAGGAGCAGGGGCCCGACTGTGCCGCGGATCACGGTTTATGGCAACCCCGAGCTGAGAGCCCGCGCCTGGGCTCCGCCTCTGCAGCGGCTTCCCTGCTCCGATACCTGGGAGCTCAGCCACACTCAGGCACCCCCGGTCTTTCTGTGACCCCGAGGGTCCTGAGACCACACTGTCCTGCGAGAGTTCCACCCCCCGTTTAGCCACTGGAGCGACATCCCTCAGCGGAGCAGACTTTTAAAAGTTCCGATTTTGTGCTCCGCGGCTCTATCACTTGCCAGAAGCGGCCAACGGAGGCCCCTCCCCCGCCGTCTATCCTCCCGAATATCGCCTCGGATTCACTTCTCCACACATCCTACCTTCCAGAAAGTGGTTGCTTTTCTGTTCAGAGAGTTGTTGCTATTCTTTTCTTCGATCTCCTGTTCAGTTTGTAGGTGTTCAGAATGGTTTGATCCCTATCCAGCTGAATTCCTGAGAGGAGACGAAATCTAGGTCTCCTACTCCTCCGCCATCTTGCTCCGCCCCCCGACTGTGATTCTTTTTAAGCTCTATGATTTCCTAAAATCTCAGGGATGTCCTTCCAACATATCAAATTCAATGTAAAAAAATGAACTAGTTTTATTTTCTTTAAAGAGTCAAAAGCTCAGAAGCATCTTTATTTTCTTCATCTTCTTTAACTACATCTAATTTGTAACTGATTGCCAAGCTCTGTTGATTTTTACTTTACAACTTTTCTTATATCTTTACTGCTCTTACCATGATCTCTGAGATCCTGACATGTCAGATTATTATTACCTAATTCCTGGACTATTGCAATTGAAAGCAAATCTATTTCTTCAATCCAATGTCTGTTTTTAAAACCGCGATTCTCTGGGGCGCCTGGGTGGCTCAGTCGTTAAGCGTCTGCCTTCGGCTCATGTCATGATTCCAGGTCCTGGGATCGAGCCCCGCATCGGGCTCCCTGCTCAGCGGGAAGCCTGTTTCTCCCTCTCCCACTCCCCCTGCTTGTATTCCCTCTCTCGCTGTGTCTCTCTCTGTCAAATAAATAAATAAAATCTGTAAAAAATATATATATTTTAAAACTGCCATTCTCAATCTTCTTAAAACACCAAGGTAAGGCCCAGTCTTCTTAAAGCAGTGTTTTGATCCTTTCATTTTCATACACAAAAATATTTTCCATACAGGAAAATTTTGAAAAACCTTAGCTTGATGATTAAGATCCTCCATCATCTAATGCAACCTACAAAAGTGAAAAATTTTGTCTTTGAATTTTAGTAGTAGCTTTTGCTAACTTTATTTAAGAAAAAGGTAAATACACCAACAAAATATTCCCTCTCCATTAGGCTACACTGACCATTATATTTCAAATTGAATCATTGCCTCCAATCCCTGGGTTTCCCAAGTTCCATTTTCTGCTTAATTTTTCTCCTAAACATTGAGCACCATCCAGCATATTCTACATTTTCTGTATTTATTCTTTTTTCATATTTATATTCTCCATCATTATATTATAAATTACTTGAGGATAAAGATTTTTGTCTATCTCATTTACTGTATTCCTAATGTTTTGTTGGTACGTGGCATATATTAAATGCTCAATATATTCTTGTTAAATAAATAAATGAATGAGTAAAAAACATTTTTATCTAAATTATGAATTCAACTTTGTTGAATCTAGCATAATGCTTACATAACAAAATTAACTGGTAATATAAATTTTAGAAATGTCTTGATTATTTTGGAAATATTATAATCCTTGTATACATTATTTCTCTGTGGACAATTTTCTTCTTTTGGACAATTTTCAACATATCTAGTTCAGGTTTACAATGATCCTTGATTCCCAGGTCGTTTTTGCTGATATTGATTTTTTTTTTTCCTGGTATTGATTTGAGAAGAACTTATTGGATCAGCTTTATGGGGATGGTAGTAGGATGAGAACTTTAACCTGCTGAAGTTTGCTTTTAATTTCCAGATGTTTTCTTCATATAGGCCAAGAAAGTCTTAATAAAGTAAATTGAGGAGCCATAAGGAAACAAACGGAAAGCATATTATTTATGATGATGCTTTGTTTTACTAAAGAACAAATTGGGTTAACTAAATATAAAGTTATTTACTTTTGCTGTATTTGTATTTTTTCCATAATAAAGGACCAAGTTTTTGTGATTGACTCCAAGTGTGAATCCGGAAAAGGACGCTGCTCCTTCAACCCCAATGTGAACACAGTGTCTGTTATGATCAGTAAGTGGAAAATAAAAGAAAGAGGGGGAAATACCAAATGAAAAGGAAATTAAAGAAAATAAATTCATGACATGGTATGCCCGTCGAGATAGTAGCATGAATGATAGTCCATGAGTGAGGTAACAGAAAGAAAGTTGTGAGCTGAGAAATTGTAGTTTCTTGGTTGCAAGAATTCATGATTAAGTGATAAGCATGTATTTTTTTTTTCATTCACTCTGATGCTGTCATTTCTAGAGCAAGTCAAACATTTACAAAAAAGTGTGTGTTCAGGGCACCTGGATGGCTCAGTCGTTAAGCATCTGCCTTCGGCTCAGGTCATGATCCCAGGGTCCTGGGATCGAGTCCCGCATCAGGCTCCCTGCTCGATGCAGAGCCTGCTTCTCCCTCTCCCTCTGCCACTCCCTCTGCTTGTGCTCTTCTGTCTGTCTCTCTGTCAAATAAATAAATAAAAAATCTAAAAAAAAAAAAAAGTGTGTGTTCATATACACGTAATGATATATATTATAAAATAATTTTCAATATTTTCTGTAGTTTTTTTTCTAGTATTAAGTATACCCATTTTTTCTCATATTTTAGTAATATTTTACAAATGATTAAAATGGTATTGCTTTCAAATGAAAGCATAACAAAATGCATATGTATATCATTGGGACCAAAAATTAGAAAGCGAAATTACAAGATATGCAATTATGTCTGATGCAGAAACTTTTCAGATAAGCTTCTGAATATTATTTAATAAAAGCAGTGTCTTGGAAAGTCTTTCCATTAGGAAGAAAACTTATTCACCTATTGAAATGATCTGATACATATATATATAATACTGGCTAAATATATAGAGTTTTCATTTATTTCAAGTTAAATGCTATGAAAATAAACTTCAAAGATCTGTGAACACTAATAGTCATCAAATATCGTTTAGAACAAAAAAGGTTTAAAACAGGACATTTTAAATTTTCCTGTTAAACTGTGATAAGTCATTTAATAGTTTTGTCCTTAGAGAATTGGATTTGTTTACAAAATTGAAGTTAGTTAGTGACTTTCATTTTTCAAGGATTTGAGACTTCAATTTCAAAAAAAAAAAAAAGATTTCAATTTCTATTCTTATATTCTTTTTTTAAAGATTTTATTTATTTATTTATTTATTTATTTATTTATTTATTTATTTATTTATGAGAGAGAAAGAGAGCGAGCAGAGGAGCAGAAGGAGAGGGACAAGCAGACTCCGCACTGAGCACAGCGTCCGACGTGGGGCTTGACCCCACCACCCTGATCCTGACCTGAGCCGAAATCAAGAGTCCGATGGTCAACCGACTGAGCTACCCAGGCACCCTTATCTTTTAATATTTTGATTAACATTAGAATGTAAGCTAGCAGAGTCATTAAACTATTTGCTTACCTTAAAAACTGGAACAAAAAGGAGGAATAAGTTTAGTGGCTTGTATTTGTCATTTTCTTTGTTCTACTGATTACCCCTCTAAAATTATCTCCAATATTGTCTCCACTATCGTGGAGTAAATTTGTGTAGTCATGTCACTTTGCCATATGGGGCTTGATCATTTCTGTTCTAGTGCAAGGCACTAAATAACACAGATTGTTTAAAGTATTTATATAAAAGTATGAAGAAAAATTGAGAATTGAAGAATTCCAAATTTCATAATATAGTTGTGGTATCGAAGCCAATGTTCAAATTTAGGTGGTTTTGTTTTTTTTTTTTTTTGCTATTTTTCATGTCATTGTTGTAACACAGCAAGAAGTTAGGTGATATCTCTTAAAGAACTCATCAAGAGCCTCATGAGGTTCTTCAGTGGAAGTAAAATTGGAAAGCAAAGGATTTTTGGATTAAAGTTAAAAGGCACAGTTTATCTTTGCATAAACCAACACAGACATTCTGAAAAAAAATCCCTACTTAAAAATTTTTTTAAAGTGATATTAATAATATCTTATACAAAATAAAGCAGAAGCTCCATTATTCCTAACTTGCTATTAAAATTAATAAGAGGGGTGCCTGGGTGGCTCAGTTAAGTGTCTGCCTTTGGCTCAGGTCAAGATGCCAGTGTCCTGTGATCTAGCCTGAGTTGCGCTCCCTGCTCAGTGGGGAGTCTACTTCTCCCTCCCCCTGCTCTTGCACTCCTGCTCTCTCTCTCTCTCTCTCTCCCTCTCTCTCTCCCCCTCTCAAACAAGTAAATAAAATCTTAAAAAAAATAAAATTAGTAAGAATTTAAGACAGGATATGAAGCCAATTAGACAGGTAGGCTTTTATAATAGTTAAGACATAACTAATAAAGTGGTGTGCAGTAGGATTAGAATCAGCCCTCTCTGCCACACACCATCCTCTGAGTGTCCTTTTTCCTTTTCTTCTTGGAAACAGGTATGATAATTGACAGCTGTGCTAATCAATCTATTGAATAGCAGGAATTTATAACCCACCATTTTGGTGGTAATCCTGTATGACAAAAATGTGAAATAATTAATTACAAAGTTATCTTAATTTAACAACTATTGTTTCTACAGAATACTTGTGTAGATGCTTCACAAATGTTCACAGAATTTTAAAGATGGCTAAATTGCTCCAAATGCTTTCATGAACATTTGTTATCTTTCTATAATCTGTTCTCATGGGCTTCAAACCCCTACTAGGAAGCAGAACTGGGCAACACAATGCCTGCCATACCCACTTGCTAACTGGTAAGGGTCCAGTTCATGGCCTGGTGAGCACATATTAAAAACATTTCATTCTCCATTCTATCCTGGGTTAACTGGTAATCCTTATTACTAAGCAGTGAGTTTGGAGTGCTTCAAAATGTTCCAGTCCTGCCAAAATGACCATGATCTGAAGAGAGCCAGGGGAGTAATTCTAGAACATCAGTCCAAGAAAAAAGCTGCACAGTGGTTCATTGGGTCAGACCTGTTACATTTTATTCTTTTTTAAATAGATATTTAACTGCTTTTTTTATTCTATGGTCATACATACCCATTCAATGCTTACTGTCCTTACTAGAAATTAATATGAACCTTAACAAATAAGCTCAATGTCTAATGTTATGCAAACACAGATTAAAATATCTGATTTTACCATTGATGATAATTCAATTTTAAAATGTATTTTCTTTCTTATCTCTGCATTCTGGTTTTTATGGCTTAATATGTTAAACCACATGTGGCTTATTAACATAATATTATATTTTTGGCATAATGTTAAAATATATTGTGTATTACAATTGAAAAAGTAACACTTTGTTTACCTTATAGAAAACTTCTAGCACTAAAAATTAAAACATATACTTCTAATGATAAAATAAGTTTATCATTAATAATATTTTGACAATAAAAACTAATATTTTCAATCTATTTAGTGAAATCATGGAATTTTTAATACGTGGTAAAAAATTTTGAGACCATAAGCCAATTCCTGTATTTTACAGATGAGAAGGTAGAGATTCAGGGTACTAAATGACTTAGCCCTAATTCCCACTTGGTTAATTCCTGCCAAAATTAGAAACTGAGTGTTCTCTTACAGTATTTTTTACTTATTAAAAGAAAGTAATAATTAAGCCATTTTGTTATCATTTATACATATATTATTTCTGCCATTTTTGATACACACTGTATAAACTTAGGTTTTTAGTATAATTAAGTATAGGCAGAGGAATTTTTATTTCTGTGTAGAATAAAATTGTTTTGGTAATCATACAGGCAATAATGAGACCAGATTAAGTTTAATCCAATTTTTTTATTTAATGGACAATGGAAACCAACAATTATAAACACTCTGTAATGTGGGTAGCTACCTAATAAGTGAGTTCTCCTTGATTTTTAAAATAACCTTAAAAACATTTAAAATTGTGTTGACATTTTCTTACTTTTTCATAGATGAGGAGCTTTTCTCTGGAATGTATATAGATTTCATGGGCACAGATGCTGCTATTTTTCGAAGTTTAACCAAGAGGAATGCAGTCAGAACTGATCAACACAATTCCAAATGGCTAAGTGGTAAGAAACATTTTCGCCATTTTGAGAATCATGCTTTAATTTAATTCTGTAATGAAGAAAGGTTAAAATGGTTAAAAAACCAGCCATGATGTAACAATTTTGTACTCTCTGACAATAAATAATTGAAGTAGTACATAGTTCATATTCTCTTTATTAACTGTCATACAATTATCATAAGATATATTAATAAATAAAAATGACAGTGATCTTTATTTTACAGGCTCATATGCAAGAATCTTCTCCAGTTGTTTAATTGTAGCATATCACAATTAAATATGCTATTTATTCATTTAGTCTGCTTGAATATTTTAATAATGTCAAATCTAAAAATTTTCCTAAATTTGGGACAGTTAGATATAATGACTAAGGTATTTTCAGGAACTCCTCCTATTTGTTTTATACTTAGATCCTTAACTTATAAAACTGGTATATATAATTTTTAATAATTTATTTAGTACTTAACAGAAATCATAGGTATGATAACTTGATGATTATCACTATTCATTTGTTTCTAATTCTGGGTGGAGTCACATGAAATTCACATTATGAAAGATGCTCATTTGACTTTAATGTACAATTTCAATCATGAACACTGGGTGTCATATACTTAACTAATGAATCATTGAATACTACATCAAAAACTAATTATGTACTATACAGTGGCTAACTGAACATAATAATAAAAAAGAAGAAGAAGAAGGAGAAGAAACCACTAAGATTTGTGTCATTTCACCCTGGGGATGATTTCTAGCTGACCCTAAATTTGGCAATTCACTTAACATTGCACAGTGAAGCATGAATCACCACAGTTAAGCATCTTAGTTCATTGATAGGCTGGCACAAGAAAGCATCGATTGTCCATTTACTTCTTCAATTTATGACTCCAGTACATCTGGAAATACAGCATTCTAAAACTTGCTTTGTTCTTGAAATAAGGAATCCCTCTATGTCTTCAAATGACTGCATTTTTTTCCTTGAAAAATTTCCCCTTCATTTAGTATGCTGTCTTTTAAGAAAAAAAACATTTTTCAGATCTTGGACTCCTGGCTCCACATTCTGCTTCAATGAATTTGTTTTTATGCACTAGATTGAAAACTATACTTTGAAAAACAGACTTCTTTTTTTCTATAAAATGATCATTCAGTTCCATGGGAAATACCTGGTAGAAAAGCCTTTTTAATTGTTTAGAACTCATCAGTGCACAAAAATTTTTGCAATTACTGAACTTCTAGAATATATTGCAGATAGGGAAAGAATTGATTAAGCTATTATGTTATAGATATATTTTGTGGCACTTGACATTCCAAATACAGTATGTTGTGTGAATACAATTACTGTTAGACTATGCCTATGAACATGGAAGTGTTCTTCTGTACCAAAGATGGAGAAGCCATATGCCCGTGGTCTACTTGGATGAACAGTAGATGGATTTCCATCATGAGTATATATATAGTCTTTGTATTTTTTTTCCAGAACCTATGTTTGTGGATGCACATATCATCCCAGATGGCACAGATCCAAATGATGCTAAGGTGTACTTCTTCTTCAAAGAGAAACTGACTGACAATAGCAGAAGCACAAAACAGATTCATTCCATGATTGCTAGAATATGTCCTGTAAGTATTAATCTTTTCCTAATTTGAAGAAAGACACAAATTCAAATCATATAAATATGTTTCCTTTGCAAATAGTTTATTTTCCTACTTTTATCTATGGTTACAGAATGAAATATTGAGAGGAGACATTTTAATTTATTGTTTATTCACATCAGTCATACGAGATAAAAAAGCTTAATTCAAGGAAATACTGTGGTCCTGGTTTTACACAAATTTTTGTTTTTCCATTTAATGCATTTGTATTAAAAACAAAGAGCGAAATTGTATGTTACAGAAAGAAACAGAACAGTTCTTGTGAATAAAATACAGTAGAACCTCATTAAAGACAGTTATTGAGGAACTGTCTTACAACAGTGAAAAGAAATACATTCGTAAAATATAGTCTTAATTAAAACCAGTAAACAAAATGTTCTTGTGTATAAACAGTAAGTATACATAGCAACTCAAGAAAACTCATGATGCCCTCTCATATAGGAGTTTTATAGGTTTGCCCTGACTTATTTATGATTAGCATACTTTGTGCAAAAGTGTTTCTTAAAGTGTTCAGTGTTTAAAATAGTTTACTTTTAAATATTACAGTATTTCGCTGATTGTGGAGCTCATCTGCTTTTCAGTCATTTAGAACAAGGCAGTAAAGTCTGCAGAAGGGGTGAAAGGCTTCTGGGCATACAGAAAAAAAATCAGAGACTATTTGTGAATGATCCAAATGCCATTTTCCCTTCCCTGGCTGGAGAAATATATATATTAAAGCATCTGATTAGAAATACTCAGGATTAAATGATAACACAGAGAAATGAAGGAGAGAAAATAGAACTACTGAAGACCACTTGGTATAAGTATAAACCCACTTTCCTGACCACAGTAGACTCTACAAGCTTCACTGTATACAATAATTTATGTTCATATTGAAGACAGTGAGTTATTAAGGCAAATTAAATTATGTGTTCTCCATACATTTTCCAGATATTTTCATCATACACTGTTAAATTTAGAAAGCTTTAGGGCATATGTATATTGAAACCTTTTCAATTGATACCATATTGTAGAAGATTAATCGTATAGCTCTGGGCATTTTATAAAATACTATAGGTCTTAAATATTCATCTTTGCTGGTATGCAGATGTAGTTAGCATTTCCACCCTTCAGATTATAACAAATCCTCAAGTAATACAAATCTAAGCTGAATTTTTAAGGCCCTTTAATATTTATTTAAGCAGTCTTAAGTGTGTTTTCAAAATGGTTTCAGAATGACACTGGGGGACTGCGTAGCCTTGTCAACAAGTGGACGACCTTCTTGAAAGCGAGGCTGGTGTGCTCTGTAACTGATGAAGACGGCCCAGAAACACACTTCGATGAATTAGGTACATGGATGTGAGATTGAAAAATGTTTTTTGAAAAAAAGAATTTGTAAAGTCTATTTTAATAACCTCTCAGAAGAGGGTCTATTTTCCATGAATGTTTTTAGCATAAATAATCTGCCAATTTGAATGAATGATCCGGATACTGTTCATAAATTTCCTTAAGTGTTTTTTAAATCTGTTTTGGCCCTGAGTGCACTACTGAAACATTCAGTTCATTGAATTCACCATGATAGATGAATGTGTGTGTGTGTGTGTGTGTGTGTGTGTGAGAGAGAGAGAGACAGAAACTGAGGTACTTGCATAATTTACATATGAATAATGATATATTTGTGTTTATCTAAAAGAATGTGCATTTCATATGTATTTAAATTCTAATATTCTGATTTGAAATCAGTTTGTATGAGAATACAGCTACATATTTTTACTATTAATAGTTGATAAGCAGAATGGAGGTTGGATGGGAAAGTGTCAGAGTAGAAATTAGACTTGTGCGCCAGTCTTAGTCCTCCTTGGTGACCCTGGGATTAAGTATTCTCAGCATGTGTGACATGAGGAGGGTTATACTTTCGAGGTCAAATGAGGACTAACAATCTGATTCCTTTCTACCATGGAAGAGTTATCTTTTTAATCAGAGTAACTTGATACACATCATAGGGTCATGTTTACTAAGTGCCATTTAGAAATGACTTTTACAAACTTAGGGTTCTAGAGGGGAGGGGGTTGGGAGGATGGGTTAGCCTGGTGATGGGTATTAAAGAGGGCACGTACTGCATGGAGCACTGGGTGTTGTACACAAACAATGAATCATGGAACACTACATCAAAAACCAATGATGTAATGTATGGTGATTAACATAACATAATAATAATAAATGATTTTTATTTTGCTTTAATCCATTAAAATGTAAACTGCTGGCTGTTTTCAGATTTTGAGGCAGGTGATGACATAAGCAATACAAATGCATTACAATATAGAAAAATCTCCTGGTTCTAGCAGTCATAGAAACTGAAATAGGTAGTTGAACTCTTCAAAAGCCAGCCAGTGTGTTGATTGTAGAAACAGAAGTTTTTGTATCAGCTTTTCTAGAAGAAAGTTCCAAGTATGATTTTTGTGTTATAACCTAGTCACACATTATTTCCCCCAAATTCTTTGCAAGTATGTTTATGTTTTAATGATTTAGGATATTTCAGTCTTTCTTGTTTTTTAGGGAAAGCCAGACAGCTCAGCCTTTTGCTCACATATAGAAAGGCTGCTCGTTATTAATTCATTGCTTAAGAGGTCCTAAATTCATTGTGAATTGAAAATAAATGCATCTTTCTTTGTATTTCCCAGAAAGAATCTTATTTGCAAAAATGTCACTGAATTCAGATTTTTCTTGTAACTGTAACAATTGATTATTAACTGGGGTTTCCTACCAGAAATCTACTTCCAGGTTTTGTTATGTATTACTGAACCTCACTACCTATACCTTTGTCTTTGCCTTAATATACTTTAAACTTTTTGTCATTGGGGGAATTATCGATTAAATAAAAATATCACTAGCAGTTTTGACCATAAGCCAAAAAGTCTTATTTTATATAAAGAAAAAAAGTCACTTTGAAAGAGTTTCCTTCCACATTCCAACTTCTAACCCTAGGTCAAAAAGAAATTGTGATTTATAATACTTTTTAAATTTAAAAAAGTGGCATATTGGGCGCCTGGGTGGCTCAGTCGTTAAGCGTCTGCCTTCGGCTCAGGTCATGATCCCAGGGTCCTGGGATCGAGTCCCACATCGGGCTCCCTGCTCCGCAGGAAGCCTGCTTCTCCCTCTCCCACTCCCCCTGCTTGTGTTCCTGCTCTCGCTATCTTTCTCTCTGTCAAATAAATAAATAAAATCTTTAAAAAAAAAAGTGGCATATTATCATTAAAGGATATTTAGAAAATGCAGAGAAAAGGGGCTCCTGGTGGCTCAGTAGGGTAAATGTCCAACTTGTGATTTTGGCTCAGCTCATGATCTCATGGGTCATGGTCGTGATCTCATGGGTGGTGAGATGGAGCTCCCATCGGGTTCCACAGTCAATGGGGAGTCTGCTTGAGATTCTCTCTTTCCCTCTCCTTCTGCTCCTACCCCCTGCTTGCACTCTGTCTCTAAAATAAATAAATCTTAAAAAAAAAAAGAAAGAAAGAAAATGCAGAGAAAAGAAGACATATTTCTATAGCTCTGTTAACCAGAGACACTCATTGGTAATCCTATTATATCCTGGTATATAATTTTATGGTTTACATGGTTCTAGTCTATATTGTATACCACTGTGCCTTTTCCACTTAATATTACTTCATTAGCCTGGTTTCCATAAGTTTGCAGTCTTTATAAACCCTTTTGTGTTTATAATATTTTATTTAATTTACTCTACCGTGTGCCTATCATTGAGTCCGTTTAGTTGTTTCCAAATTATAATGATGCTGCCAAAATATCTTGCTCAATAATACTTTTCATAGTTAAAATTATTTTCTTAAGGTTAAATTTTAAAATACAGTTAATATTTGGGAACTTTAAAAGAATGATGTTTTCCTTTTATAGAGGATGTGTTTCTGCTGGAAACTGATAACCCAAGGACAACACTAGTATATGGCATTTTTACAACATCAAGGTAATTATTAAAAAATTACAACTTAAACAGTAAACTTTATTGAGTAATAGTAATTATTACAAAACATTCTTTTCAACTTTTAATTTTACATAGCATTCAGGATGTAATCGTCCTGTTTTACTACTTTTGCCTGATTACTGAAATATATTTAAGCTGAACTAACGCTTTCAAAATAGTTTTGAACAGAATGGTTATGATGACTATATGCTATTTTTCTCAAAGAAAGGAAACTATTAATTATAATGCAGGAATAAAGTATATAAGATATTTTGTTTTAAGGAAGTAACTCAAAGACTCATGTTTCACCCAGAACTTTAGGTATATCTATTAAAATACTTTTTTTTTAAGATTTTTTTTTTACTTTTTTGAGAGAGAGGTAGAGAGAGAGAGCCAGAGAGAGCACAAGCAGCGGGAGGGGCAGAGGCAGAGGGAGAAGCAGGCTTCCCGCCGAGCAGGGAGCCTGATGCAGGGCTCGATCCCAGCACCCTGGGATCATGACCTGAGCCGAAGGCAGATGCTTAACCGACTGAGCCACCCAGGCACCCCTCTATTAAAATAAGTTTTACTTCTGGAGCGATCTAAAATGATGACTATTCAGAAACTAATGAAATACTGCACCAGTTTTCATGTTCCATATGACAGTATTTCATATATTTGAAAATAGGTTTAATGTTTTCTAACTTTTCCGGGATGTCCAATCTCAGTTGTCATCTATTTCAAGACAATTGCCATATTCTCACCCTTTCCTAGACATATTTCTGTTTACTCATTTTACACTGGGAATGTTAGAATGCAACACAATACTCCAGCTGTGGCATGGCCAATACAGAATGTAATGGGTCCATTTTATTAGACAATCAATTATAAAGCAAAAACTTGAATAAAGCAAAAACTTGCTCTTCTAGTGAGGCAAACACAGCATAATTGTAAACTGTAATGGGCCATTCAAAGTAAAAGAAAATCACAGGGATTTGATTATAAATCATATTTACACTTGCCCTATAAAATATGTAAAAAGATGTCTTTCAGGATTAACAGTTTAACTCCTGTTCTAACAGAGAAAGTAGTCTTGATTTAACTCACAAGGAATTGGACAAAGTGAAAAGAACCAAATTCTTAAGAAGAAAATGTTTGTTTCAAAAAAATATTTCTACAGTGTTTGTTTTTCCCAATAGCTTTTTGAAAAATTCAAAATTGTCATTTCTGACCAATGATGCTAATGATTAATGATGTATCTTGTTTTTTTTCAGTGGGCATCTAAGTTTTCCATTAGGCATCTAATTTAAGAGATATATGTAAATCAGAAATGTTTGTTTCAGTCAATCTGCCTTAGTGACAACAGAAATAGTTTTCAGTAAGGATCCAAACAAATTCTATGAGATTTTATTGACAAAGTTAATGTAATGATCTCTTTTGGACCCTATTGTTTTTTTCTGTTACTAACAGGGAAAATATATAAACTATGACAACAGATTTTTCTAGCTACTACTTAGGATACATGTAAGAACATCCTCACTTTAAAATCTTAAGACAAAGAGATACTGTTTTCCCTTAATTGAGATTTATTTCTTGGAGTTAAATTATGATAGATTGTATTGACAGTGACCTAGAATTCAAATTCATATTTTTGAATAAATCATCAGTTTATTTTTTGTTGTTAAGATAAAGTAGTCAGAAGCTTCTTTGACATGTCCCATATTTTGGAAACATTAATAACTCTTTTATAACTTATTATTGTCTACTACCTCCATGGATGAATTAAATATTTTAATGCTTTATGTATCAATGGCTTATTTTAAAATAATAGAAATTTTTTAGCTTTAATGTGTACTGTAGCATTCAACTTTTCCATGATGAATTATATCAATTTTATATCACAAACTTTACCATCTATTTTTTAAAATTGTATTTAAAAGTTAAAAAAAAGTAAGAAAATGGATCTTTTTCTGTTTTTTGTTTTTTCTTTTTTTTAGCTCAGTTTTTAAAGGATCAGCAGTGTGTGTGTATCATTTATCTGATATACAGACTGTGTTTAATGGTCCCTTTGCGCACAAAGAAGGGCCCAATCATCAGCTGATTTCCTATCAGGGTAGAATTCCGTATCCTCGCCCTGGAACTGTAAGTATGTAGGAAAGTTTCTTTGTCATTTTGCTTTTTAAAAAATATAATTTAACAAGATATGAATATCATGTTAATGTTTTTTAAATACAACCATGGACCTACTGATATACTCATTATAATTTTTCAGGTCATTTGGGATTTTACAAATATAGCACCCTCTACAATTTTTTCTAAGTATTATTATTAATAAAATCTCTTTTAGACTTCAAGACAACTGGGTATGTGAAACAGGGCAGAGATATTTCCAAATTTTATTGACATAAAAGCCATAGCTTGGGAAGTGTTAACATTTTGGTGGCAGCCTAAAAGAATTTGAATGCTAGTTGCTTTTTACCAACCCTTCCTGATACTAATGAATCTCACTTATTTTTTTTTCCTCAAAGATTTTATTTATTTATTTGACAGAGAGAGACACAGAGAGGGAACACAAGCAGGGGGAGTGGGAGAGGGAGAAGCAGGTCTCCCGTGGAGCAGGGAGCCCAATGCGGGGCTCCATCCCAGGACCCTGGGATCATGACCTGAGCCAAAGGCAGACGCTTAATGACTGAGCCACCCAGGCACCCTGAATCTCACCTATTTTAATAAGGGAATAGCCATACAAGAATTAATTTAGAGATAAAACATGTAGATCTTTGAATTTTATGGGATATATTTAGGGATATATGAAAAATTATATGCTATATATTTCTCAAAGAAAGAAACCAGTATGTGTAAACAAACACAATGAAAGTGATGTTATAATTCAACAAAATATTTATAAGCTATAAAGTTTTGAGGTATACAGGTATATTAGCAGTATTAAGAAGTACACTGAAAACTAACGTTTCCAGCTGAAGTTATAGACAGTGCACTGACAGACTGGAATTGAACTTTTTTTAGGACAATAATGATCATTGTCCTACTATTTGTTTTTCATTTGGCCCCTTATAAGGCTTTATTGAATTCTAGAATATTGATTAGTTTTTGTCTTTATAAAATGTCATAGAGTACACTGAAAAGAGACAATCAAGAGGAATATAATTTTCAGTTGACTATCAAGAGGAATATAATTTTCTTATATTTTTGCATTTCATAGAACATGGTTATATTTATTTTATATGTGAGTAAAGAATGGTTTCATGGAAAATAATCAAAAGATAGCTGTTAAAGTATTATTTTCTTGAAATATTTCTTTTTCCTTTTTACTTGAATCTGAAATTCCCTCCACCAGTATGCTTTCAGGTATTCATCCCACATAACTTTTACTGATTGTTGATTCACTTTATTTTTTGTCTTATTATTAGAGTTTATTTGCAGTGTATTATTCAGTCCTTTATTTTCTCATCATTCTAAATTATACTGCTGTCAAATTTCTTTGAAAAATAAGAAAAATAGTTTGCTAAGCCTTTAAACCTATTTATTCAAAAGTAAAAGAGCTCAAATTTTGTTCCCTGGCTAAGAAGCTCAAAGATTAATCATTGATACATCTTTTACAGGAACAATTAACCTTTAATTAACTGGAAAGATTATCATCATTACTCTTTAGCTATGAAACAATTAAATTTTAAAGAGCCACACTTAATCATGGCTGGGGACAAAGTCCTATCATACAATTCACAGTATCCTTTTACATGATCTCTTTTCGATGCTCATAGCTCAACAGAAAATGAAAATACTTAATTATTTTGTGTAACACAAGGAAGATATCAATAGATATATTGATCTTCGGGTACCTCAACTTGGGGTGTATTGGATAAGAAGCAGAGATTATTACATAAGAGGAGGCAAAGTGAAGGGGAAGGTGAACAACTTTCAGATTCCATTATAACTCAACAGCTTTCCTTATTTCATTCAGTGTATTTCATGCATTCCCAGGTGACTCACTGATAACCTGTTCAAAGATAAATCTTCTTTTTGAGAATTGCTTGCTATTTGAAGTTGACCAAGTCATTGCTTTATCTTAATACAGAAAATTAACAGGTGATTGTGATTATGCTTTCATTAATTATTCTTTTTAACAACATACATATGGGATTCATACAAGAACAGTTGGTTTGCAAACTCAACAAAATTCTAATTTCCTCCAAGTATTACCTTAAGAGAAATTTCCCAGGTAAACAAACAAAACAGGTAAAAAAGAGCCATGCTCACTGAATCAGGTTTGAGGCCTCAGAGCCTCAGTGAGTGTATGTAGGAGCTAGTTTATACACAGTTTACAAGAGTAGATTGTATGCACTTTATCTCAAGTAAGGATTCACAGTACTAACTTGAGATCAGCATGGTGAGAATAGTTACAGTCTGGAAACTGACAAGTATTACAATTCAGGAATTTTTTTTCCTGAAGAAAAGCCACCCGTTCCCACCCCTTGTAAAGACTTTTCACCGGAATGACAGTTCAAAAAGACTCTCAGGAATCATACTGAGAAAACCACTCATGTCAAATAGCAATTATTCTAAATAAAATGTGGGAATAGATAACCCCTTTTAGTACAACAAAATAAACCAATGCTAAATTAGAAAATTCTGCTAACAGTCCCACTTTTCACTACTTCCCCAGCTCCTAAGAATAAGCATGTTTTTTTTCTGTTGTAAAACAGCGTGGTATAAGCCAGGGCTTAGTAACACACATCTGGAGCTGACGCCGTGAAAAAAAGGGAGTAGTCAGTCCTTGAGACATATTTCTATAATGTGGTTTCTTACATCTGGTGCTGAGACCAGAGCAGCTCCCTTAAATAAAAAAATTGTCAGATGAGTGATCCTTAGGGAGTGAAACAGGCAGGGTGGAGGAAGACCTCTGGAACTCCTTCTGGAAAGCATACCTCCCAGAAGATCTGGTCCCTCCACCCTTCCCTGAGCAACACACCAGGAAGTTTCAGCTGTCTGACTCAGAGTGGCCAGTGTCTGTCTTTTTCCTAGGCTTCCAGGGTTTAATATCCCACTGATGTAGCAGGAAGACCTACAGCCAAGTGACCCAGAACAGTCCCTCTTCTCTGGGGCTAAAAATGTTGCTTCTGAAGTCCTCCCATGAAGTATCAACTGTGATTGCTCTACTTTATTTCCCTACACAGTAGTCCAGTTGCCGGGTCAACCTCATTAATACATGACTGGATTCTTAAAGAAATGACAGGGGGGCAGGAATTGTATACCCTTATTCTAATGTTCCCTGTAGGTGATTCTCTTAAAGCAGGGTTGATGGCTATGTTAGCAAACTGCCCCAGTCAGTGGGAAGAAGCCTGCCAATTGTGTCATAATGTTTTTCCATAAGTAATTCAAGTTTGTGGAAGAAACAAGACACCTTTGGTATGTTGCAAAGGGCAGCCAAAGACTGCAGATTCTCTCTGTGGCTGAGCTAACACATTACATTATTCTGTTGCAACATGTATAAAGCTTCCATAGAAAATTGTTTTTGCTTATACTCTTCTGTTTAAAGCAGAACCTAATAAAAGTGTTCTGTTTTAATACCTATTTATAAGTGGACCAGAACCATCTGCTTTCATCATCGTGCCTGATACCTGGTGCAGCAAAAGAACACAAAAAATTCATGACCCACATAGTGGTGGCCAGAAAAAGAGAACTTTATTTCTGGTACTTTTGTTGATTCCATGCATCTTTTGGTGGTTCTTACTTCTAGTCTTCATAGATGTTTAAAACTTTGTTAGGGAACTTTACAATAAAATTAAGTACATAAGGTGTGTAGACATGAAAAATTCATTATATGTTTTTTCATATCATTATTCAAGACACATGAATAAAATAGACAATAAATACTATTGAAGTCTAGGTGAGAGAGACTGTCGTGGGACAGCCTTATGTAGAGAAGGCATATAAAAAATAGGAGATTGAGCTGGCCCCGAAGGCAGTCAGATTTGGATAACTTGGGTGGGGAAAGAATGATAGTCCAGACAAAAGTTACAGCTTACATTATAATTACTTTATAAGATATAAATTAATAAGTAAGTTCTAGAAGCTCTGTCTGAGCTAGTAGGACTGGAACAGAACACTCCTGTCAGCAATGGGGGATAAATGGAGGTGAAATGAGGACCAACTGGTGCATAAGTACAAGTCTTCAGCTATGTAAATCTTTAGGCTTTAAATAAAGAGCCTAGATTACCAAGGGTTTAAGCATGAGATCAGTTTCTCTCAGAATACAAGTTTCAAAGTCCAGTGCCAGAAACTACCCCAGATTCTGGAATGCCATTTATTTATGTCCATGTATTTATCCATATACCATTCATCTTTCAAGTGTTTAGGTCAAGCTCCCCTTGACCATGCCAGTCACTCCTTCTCTGACTAGTTTTGCTTTTATTTTCTGTATTCTTTAACCTCAACTCCTACCTCTTTCTTCCACTTTGTGCTCTGTGATCCAGCAATGCCCCAGGAATTAAAGTTTCCTAAATATTCCAGTTTTTTTTTTCTATCTCTAAACCTTTTCACCAACCCTGAGAGCCTTAAATTCTCTACTATTCTGAATTCATTTAAAAAATACTGGCTCTTACACACATATGGCAATTGATCATGAACAAAGATTTATTATTTATTTTATATTTGTCTTAAATTATTATTATATGCCTTGTTATTTTGCTTTGAAGATGCCCATCTTCCATACCAGAATACTTATGTCTAGAAGATAATGGTGGCTTTTTCTTATGTCTCCCACTGGGCACATCAAAATGCTTTTTGAATAAAAAGTGTCCAAAGAATAAATACATGAATTAAGATATGAATATGTTAATATTGAAAACTAGGATCATGGATGTGAGATTTAGGAGCATCAGAGGACGGCAGATGTCAAGAATACCTAAAAATAGGAAAGAAATTAAGTTGAGGGCAACAATTGCTGATATTTCCTTAACATGGCATTGTTACTGTTCCTAGCATTTCACCCAACACTTTAGTAATCAAAACACTTAAAATGTCTTTACTCAAAAAAGGAGTCCTTATCACTGCTCCATAAACAGAAAGCTAGAACTGGAAAAAAAAAACAACAGATTAAAGGAGAAGTTTAACCCAAACTACTTAATGACTATTTGTAGAGCTCAATCAGCCTTACGAAGAATGAGACACCAGCCTCATTCATGGACAGAGGCTTTATTTTATGGCAGCATGTAGATGTTATATTATCTTGAGATTTCAGTACACATGCTTTCACATATCACAAGGTGGGGGATAAGTTATTCGCATCTTATTTATACTTGGTAGCGTTACACTGAGCAAACTCACAAGTCCAGATAGAGAATCTACAAAGGGTAATCCATTTTTCTTCTTGTCACAATCATTGTCACTCATCCTGTGTCTTATCTGCAAAGTTTATGCCACAAATCAATGGAAAAAATTAATTATTGTCAAAAAGGCTTCTTTTGTAATTTTGAAAATACTCCTACCGTGAAACACTGGTTTCTAAGCACGAAGTTCATAAAACCAAAGTCCCAAATGGGGGACATTTGAATGAATATAAAATAACTGATTTGAGTTGATTTGTTTGGTTACCTATTTAATAAGAACACTTTTGGGCACATTAGACATAATTTTTAACTGAATTTAAATTAAGTAAAACCCAGAAACTAGACACTTAACAATTTAATAACCTTATCGCACATGAAAATAATTGCTAACTGGCAATTATATAAATTGCCTAGTAATATATGCTAACTTTGGATCTTCCTGGACCTTACAAATGAGAATGTTTGCAAATATTTAAGGAGACATCTCAGCTTAGCAAACCATAATTAGTGGTGTTTTATGAGGAACTGGATTGCCCGTGCATTTGTTCTTTCCATTTTTTCATTCAGTGAGCAATACATTTCCCTTTTTCCACTTTGTGTGAGGAATGAGGATAGAGAACACCCATAATTCTACACTTTGCAGAAGCATGGAACACTTCCATCATTTTAGAATACCCTCAAATGAAATTCTTTGTCCCCATTTGGTCTTTTTTGTGGGCAATTTATAAACATGTATATTTAAATATAATGCTTTTTTCCTAAAAGAAAAACATATGAGCCCTAGATGAAAGTCACTTGAGGGGATAATGAATCAGCGGCTTACTTTCATTACTTGTCTCATTATCTCTCCTTAGTGAAGTCATTTAATTGCTCCCTGTGCCTTTCTATAAAAAGGAACTATATTTACTGGTCCTGTAAAAAGTTCTAGTAATGTTAACTGGTCAAAGTGAGTCTAAAAATTGCATTCAGTATAATACTGTCTAAGTGAGTGGGGCAACATTAGTAATTTGCTGAGAGTTATTTGCAAATGTGGGTCGGCCCAACAATCCTGGTCCAGAGGCACTAACATTGTGGGATAGCTGTTGCAAGGGTTTAACCTAGAGGTCGCCATGTTTTGGGGGTCCCTAAAGTTTTTCTTTTTTTACATTGAGTTAGCATTACAATTTTGGCAGATTTCACATAAAATTCCACATTTCTATTTTCTGTTGAAATCTGGCCACACCAGGCTTACATTCCTGCACAGGAGCAATCAGTTAGAAATGAGGGTTCATTGCCACTTTTGAATAAGGTACAACTTTCCAGTTTGTTACTGTCCCCATTACATCTTACAGTTTGCCCAGATGCTGTACCCATTGCTATTGATCAGAAAGTTTGCTTTGTTGCCTTCCTTTACCTTCTACCTCTCTTAAGAGAATAAATGAAAGCTATAACAGAAGTGCTTTTCTTTCAAGAAAATATGACAAAGTATTTTTGTTTTTGAAAGTAGAAATATTGTCAAGTATTTAATAGGATTACACAAATGTGTGTATGTGTTAAAGTTTATACCTAACAGTTTCACTTGTCTAACTTAACACTTGGATCCTATTAATGGATAAGTTTGAGTTCCAAGCTTTAGCAGCTCCCAGCCTACCCCTGAGCTTGGCCTCAGATGTCCTATAAATGGAATCTTCTCCCCAGAAGCCCTTGTCATGCCTTCTTTTCAGAACTGCTGAAGCTGTCCAGCAGTCCTTTTTCAGATCTTATTATTGCTTACTGGCCAAAACAGATTATCATTATCAAATTTTCCCTAACAACACTGTTGCTGGCACAGAATAAGAATAGAAAAGTGATGGGTGGGAAGGGTAAAAGTTATATACAAAGTGGCATCAACTGCTCTCTGAAAACAAATGGGGTAGGACCAGTGGACTTAGCCTTGCTCAAATGGTTCTTGGGGCAGCTCCTAGCCAGCCATGTGATCACAAAGGTCAACAACCCATACACTTACAACCATTCTGGTTTTCACTGTTAATACAGTATTCAATAAATTACATGAGTTCTTCAACACTTTATTATAAAATAGGCTTTGTGTTACATGATTTTTGTCTAACTGCAGGCTAATACAAGTGTTCTGAGCATGTTTAAGGTAGGCTCGGCTAAGCTATGATGTTCGGTAGGTTAAGTGTATCAAATGCATTTTTAACTCTCAATATTTCCAATTTATGATGAGTTTATCAGGATTATTACCCATCATAAGTCGAGGAGGATCTGTACTTACAACAACTTAAGCCTCTAAGTATTTTGAAAAGTAGAGGCTTTTGGTTATCACTCAAATGAAGTAACTATTTACTAACTTGGTTCTTTTTAAAATATTTTATTAGTGCCCAGGAGGAGCATTTACACCCAATATGCGGACCACTAAGGAATTCCCAGATGATGTTGTCACTTTTATCCGGAACCATCCTCTCATGTACAATTCTGTCTACCCAATCCACAGAAGGCCTTTGATTGTTCGTATAGGCACTGACTACAAGTACACAAAGATAGCTGTGGATCGAGTAAATGCTGCTGATGGTAGATACCATGTCCTGTTTCTCGGCACAGGTAAGTATTTGAGCTCAAACTATACTTTAATATGTAGCAGAAGAGCATAATAGGTAAGGACCATAATATTGGAACCAGAGAGACTCCAATGTTGATGTCTGTTGGACCCTCACTGAGGTATTTAATGTCTCTATGCCTGTTACCACATCTGTAAAATGGAGTTAATGAAATAAATTACTTCATAGGGTTATTGTGAGGAACAAATGGGTTAATATATGTAAAGCACCTAGAACAGTCCCTGGCACATATTATAGTGAAATATAATAATTATGAGCCGAATGAAAGGATGGGAAGAAATTTTAAGCATGGGTAGTTCCTCTCAACTGAAGCAAATACGTGGAGCCATTTTCCAGTGATAATGATAATGATAGATAGTTCTAGATAACATTTAAAAGTGAATTTAATAACAAATACAGATAGCTTTTTTGAAAATATTAATGGTAGTATTTTAATACATTTATAACTGTAGTTTGCCAATTTACTTTAATACACAAGTTGAGTGAAAAATACTCTTGTTTATAGATCTACATGAATGGTAATGGCTGACTTTATAGCAGTGGTTCTCAAAGTGTGTTCCCCAGACTAACAAAATCAATATCACCCAAGAAGTTGTTAGAAATACAAAGTTTAGAGCTCCAGTCCAGGAACTCTAGGGATTCAAGACCCAGCGATCTGTGTTTTAACAAGCCCTTCAGGTAACTCGATATACACTAAAGTTTGAGAACCATTACTCAAGAGAAAAAACTCTAGTTTGCCAGTCAGGCAGTAATTAACATCTTTCAAACATTCCTGACCACCTTGCAGGGAGTGATGAAATCTCTTTACTTACAATATCAGAAGTACTTTATGAAATTAGGTAATTCCTCTACTAGCTTACGAAAAAGATATGTGTCTGTAAACCTCATTATAAGATATACAATGGTGCAATAAGTATTCTGAGCTAAGAAATGAATTTGCACTCAAACTCAATCAGTTTAAGATGTGGATATATTTTCTTGGCTAAATAGTAATTTCAAAGTGTACCTTTCTTATGAAATTCTTATTTTGTTCTTACTTAAAACCCCAGATCTGAATCTTTCACTCTCATATAATTTCAGCTTGTATTGGTCTGAGGTTGAGAATCTGCTGACATGTACGACTTGACATCCTCTTTCACACTTGGACATATCGGTGGTTTCACTGATGCTCTCTTTGTTTGCCCCACACCTGAGAAATAACCCTTCCTTCCCAGACTAACCATTGTCTAGTCTGTTCTCAATTTTATTCTTTCCTGCCATTTCCAGGACCTTTCTTTATCAGCTATCTTCTTATTCGCTTTATTTGTTCATTTCATTCTCTACTGTATCCTTGGCTTAGAAACCTTACACCAGAATACAAAACTAAACTACACCTTAACCCATTGCTCACCCTCTGCTAGCCTGCTGATTTGGCCAAGGTGTTCAAAGTCCTCATGATAAGAAAATCCAATGACCTTTAACCATGAGGTACTTCCATCTCCTGTTTGCATCATTTGGTATTGTAGAATCACTCTTTGCCTGTCACTTCAGCCACAAGTAACTTAAGTTTCTTCTCAGTTTTCCTCATGAGCTTAGCTTCCTCCTGCTTGTGAGCATAGGTATCCCCCGAGATTCTGTCCACAGTCCTCTTCTTTTTACATATTCTTTGGCCATCTCATTTATTCATTTGGTTTTAATTATTATGTGCAAACAAATCCCAAATCCCTAGTCCTTGTCATTTCCTGAACTCAGTATTTGCATTTACATCTTACTTGTTTTTTTTGTATTTTATTTTATTATTTAAAAAAATTTTTTAAGTTTTTATTTTAATTCCAGTTAGTTAACAGACAGTGTTAATATTAGTTTCAGGTATATAATATAGTGACTCAACACTTGCATACATCACCCTGTGCTCATCACAAGTATTTGTCTGACTTACTTCACTTAGCATTATACTCTAGCTCTATCCACATCGTTGCAAATGGCAAGATTGCATCCTTTTCTATAGCTGAGTAATATTCCATTGTATATATACCATCTCTTCTTTATCCATTCATCAATCGATGGACACTTGGACTGCTTCCATATCTTGGCTATTTTAAATAATGCTGCTATAAACATAGAGGGGGATATATATCCCTTTGAACTAGTGTTTTTGTATTCTTTAGTAAATATCCTGTCGTGTAATTGCTGGATCATAAGGTGGTTCTATTTTTAACTTTTTGAGGAAACTCCACACTGTTTTCCACAGTGGCTACATCAGTATGCTTTCTCACCCAACAGTGCCCTGAGTGTTCTTTTTTCTCCACATCCCAGCCAACATCTCTGTTGTTGATTTACATCTTACTTTTAGATAACACAAATTGTGTAACTCCTTAACATTTCAGACATCATGCTTCAAACTCAATTTATCCACTCCGAAGACTCTGGAAGCAGTGCTTAATCCAGTCTCCCATATTTGTATTCTTACTGCACGTTCCTTTCAATGTTCCATTTCTCCATGATATGTAATTTCTCTCTAGGCATATCACTGTGCCTGGTAAGCTCAATAAATATTTGTGAAGATGAATTGAATATCATGACCATATCCACTGCTACTCATATAATGAAGGGAATTCATAACTATTTGCAAAACCTCATCTTCATTTTGCAAATAAACTGTGTTCTCCAAAGATGTAACCTCCATATGGATGACTTCGAAGAGTTGCTCTTAGCTTTAGTTCAGATTATCTGGCATGGAGTTTGCATTTTTAAAAAAATTCCTGAAGTGAAGTGGTAATTTTAGAGTCATACTTCCCCCTAATATCTCATATTACTCATAAAAAGTGACTGTTTTTTTTTTTTTTTTTCCTCCTTTTGGAACTTGTGTTAAATGTGAACTCTGATGTCACAGTTGGGTTGTTGTCTCATGATTTGCATAAAATATGTAGATTTAGTGGGTGGAATTTTCAAATCTTTATAAACTTTGTAGAAGGCAGTAAGAAACACTTTTGCACAAATTCTTTGGCTTTTCTTACCATATAAGTATCTGGCACCTTTACATAGACTTTTTATGTTGGTATTTAAATATTTGAAAACGGTATTTAGGCATATGTTTTTAACTGTACTGGGAAGCTTCCCTAATGATTGCTTACAAAGCCACATGAGTCTCTGAAAGACTCTACTGTAATGGGAAACTACATGCTATGATAATACCTCTGCCAACAGCATCTTTCTGGAGAGATGATAACTTACTAAACCATTGAATCTTAGCCTCATGGTCATATCAGACTGCACTAGAATTTAGAAGCAAGGATTTCAATTTACCTGAAACTCTAATGCCAGTATATTGGTATAAAAGACGTATTGCCCAAGTAGTTCTTGGCTTACTGGTGAAGTTTCTTCAAAAGAGAGTTCTCGGTGCTTGTTTGCTACTAAAAGTGAATAGGATAGCCTTTTCTGAAATGGAACTTGGGAAAATCCAGGTCACCACTCCCAAGGATTTCTAAATGTCTTAGGAAGGGTATAATATGTCATGGTGTTGCCAAATTCCTCACTGCCAGAGAGCTTTTCAGCTGTTATAAGTAAATAATAATGTTCCAATTATTGCCATGAGGCAAGCTTCTCTCATCGCTTCCTTCTCTCTTTACCATTATTGGAAATTTCAGAGGAATTCAATGAAGACATTAGTTGTCAAAAAAGATGTCATTAAAAAAAAACAACTTACATGACAGTTAATTGGAATACAAATAGGATATTATGTAACTATATTCACTTTGAATATTATGAATAATTTTGTCACACCCAGAATCTCCGTGGTAGTTATATAAGCCCAATGCCTGCTAACCATTACAATTAGTTCCTTACGGTGTACTACTATATCAGCTGAGTTTGAGAGGCTGGTAATCTGACCCTCCAGTCCCCTGGTACTACTTCATTATATTTTGTGTATTGCCAGATGCAAAGATAGATAGATGATAGATAGATAGATAGATAGATAGATAGATAGATAGATAGATAGATGATAGATAGATAATAAATAAGAGAAAGAAAGAGAGGGGAGGGGAGAAAGAAAGAAGGGAAGAAAGAAAGATAATTTGAGCTTTGTCTTCTCATTTTTTATTTCTTAAAGTTTGTGTTAATCAATGTCTAACCTAGGGTTCAGCAAACAACAACCTGGACCAAATCTAGCCCACTGCATGTATGGTACATAAGCTAAGAATGTTGTTTCACCTTTTTACATGATTGAAGAAAAATAACAAGAAGAATATTTCGTGAGCACTGAAAATAACAAGATTTGTAGATTACTGTGTCCATAAATAAAGTTTTATTAGAATATGGCCACATTCATTCTTTGACATTTTTTCTGTGCCTGCTTTTGAGCTACAATGCCAGAGTTGAGTAGTTGCCACAGAGACGTTTAGCTCACAGATCCTAAAACATTTGTTATTTGGCCTTTTTGAGAAAAAGTTTGCTGACCTTGTTTTGTCTGATAGTTGGATAATTTTAGAAAAATGAAGACTTCTTAAAGAAGCTATTTTCTAATATGTAGATATAATACAGGAATTCATAATGTTGCCCAAAATAAATATTTCTCCTTTTATCTTGAGTAAAAGATTATTCTGCTGTTCTATTAAAACTTTAAGTAAACTTAGTTTCTACTTTATTACGTTCCCATTCATTCCTGCTACTACCCCTCTAAAAAACATCTCATATTGAAAAAAAAAAATGTATTTTCAGGTCAGTGCTTTGTTTTATTCTGTAGCATTTGTTGATGTTTTGTAGTATCTTTGTTTTGTTCTGTTTTGTGTGTGTTGCTTTGTTTTGTGCTTTTAGGTCTTAGTATTAGTGCTGTGGGTATTTGTGTGATCCTTACTCCCCTGCCCCCTTTTTTTTTGAATCTTTAGGAAAGGCTGTAAACCAGCAGGCTAGAGCTCACACAGGATTAACATTTCTATTTTAACTTTGCCACCTACTGCTTACATCCAGGCCATTTGTTCAGAGCTGACTGTATTGCACAGTGAAGACGTTTTTGCCTGTTTTCCTTTTGCCTCTGGAGTTACGAAAATATTTAAGTGTCTGGGTCAGGTTTAGACACATTCTATCAAATTTATATTTTTAGCACTATATATGAATCAGAATGACATGTGGTTTCTGATGAAAGAATGATAGTATTCTTGTGAATGGGTGTTAGCAGTTTGGTATGATTTAATGCCATTATGATTTTTTAATGTAAGGTCGATACATGTGGTGTTCTGCCAAAGTTCTTATATACTGTGTACTGTTTCATGCTTCTTATTAGCTTCCGTTTCACTGGATGAGTACTAAGTTGGAATGTTGGCTCCAATAAGTCCTTTGAAAGTGTGGAGTTTTGAAGTGTGTGCCACATATGTGACTAAAGCCTTAATATGTTTGCCTTGCAGCATTACAGGATAACTACCTTCATAGTAACGACCCAGTTTTGGCAGTCACATCTCTTGGAATGGCACCCTTAATGAACCGCAGAGCCAGGCGTTTTGATTTTTAAAGAGCTCCCTAAAATACTCCGTGTAAAATTTGATAGCCGGAGCAGTACTTTTGAGCTCAGAAAAGACTCCTGTCAGTTGGAAGCTGTGCATGAATGTCACTCTGAGGATAATGTCTAGACTTCCCCTTTGCTTAGGAATAAGGAACAAATCCCTTTATAAGTCACTGGTTTTTAATAACATTGTGGTTCACTGCTTTCCAAAGCAGAATCTGGAAACTTCTGAGAGTTTACCAAGGATTCTACTGGGATTTTCACAGCGGGAAAAACTAATGGAACAGAGTGGAATGATGGCTGAATTGACAGGAGAAGATGATAAATCATGGTGTGATGACTGCTTGATCATGTAGAAGAGTAGCAGAAAGGGTATATGTAGAGACAGAGAGAGAAAAAAAAAAGGGAAGGCAGCCCATAGAGTGATTGCTAATCCAGAGATAAATGTTCTCATTTAAATTTTACTTCCTAAAGACAGCTTATTAAAAATACATACATGGCTAATTGTTGAAAATTTTTTATGCCGAAAAGCAGATTTTTTTTCTTTAAGCTACTCTTCAGAGATACATTCTTTTAAAGACAGCATACCAACTCATGTAATGATTATGTAAATTTTGTCTTCTTAGTTTACCTGAACAAGCCATTTGTTTATTCAGCATTCTGCTTATTATGCAAAAAAGTATACTTTTCAAGTTTCTGAAATGTTTTATTACTATTTTAATGATGTTAATTACATTTATTTACAGTACTTACCTTTTCCAGACATGTTATTGACTCTCATCCAGCCCTTATCATTTACTCTGTGAGGAATTGTGAGAATGCAGACTCGATGGGAGATAAGTGTATTTGTGGGATTTATTCATCTCTGTATCTTCAATACTTAGAATAGTGCATCACTCAAAGTTGCCAGTCAATGGATATTATTTGAATGAATGAGTGAATGAGTTGCACTTATCCTCCATCATGTTTAGCAGAAGGTCAGATGAGTTAAGATCACATAGATATTTGGTATACGATACAACTAGAATATCAACTCTTGCTGTCTGAATTTACACCCTGAGCATTTATTCTCTTCACATTACTACCTCATTGACCATCACCACTTTATATTATTTACCTTTTATGAAGTTAAGGTAATTTCATTTATACTTCTCATTTTACTGTGAAAGAAATGTTTCATCCAATTAAGTCAAGACGATGTCGTTGATGTGCTGACACACATCAGCATTGTTTTGTTTGAGTGATATCACTCACTTTTGCCCACCCATATGTTGTCACCAAGTCTTACACGTTAACAAGATACATCTTATAAGGTGACAGAGAAGACTTGAAACAGACTGGATTTGTGTGTGAATTAACTCTGCTAGAATTTGACCTGTGAATCTGATACCTTTTTATGTCAGTTACTATATAGTCAAGAAGGAAGGAGATTATATTTTGGGCGAGAGGAGAGGTTGCAGAAATGGAGTAGGTCTTCGCCTTCATTTTTGATTTATCACTAAATCTTTGCACATTTCCAATTTTTTTTTAAATGGGGCTTATCTCTGTCTTCAGTATGTCTTACAAACTCACCAAAACACATGCAAATCTCTTTGGCATGGTTCTATTACTTAATTAAAATGGATTCTGCATATTCAAATGATATATTTGGAGGATTTCAGAATATCATGCAAGGAGACAGTGCCTCTCAACAGGAGAGATGGTGATGATTTGCTCTGCTACACTGACTCTTTTACTATTTAATGATTGATATTTTCCTAGATGACCTGAAAACAACTGCAGCCAAACCTCATTCCTGTATGTTGCCTTCATTTAACCCTTTACTCATAAATGAATGTAAGAAAATTTTCTAGCATAAAGACAAGTTAAAGTCTTTTGTCTGTGTATTAAGAAATAACCACACTATGTTTTTCTTCTTGATGTGCTGCCAAGTTTCTCTGAGGCAGACTTGGCAGCTTTTGTCCCTAGGAGAAGAATTCACAGCCTTAGACTCAGCCAGGCCAAGCCTTCTCAATGTGATTACCCAAAGGAGGGCTATAGCTGGCTCTCAGGTGTGGGGGTGGTTTCTGTGGAAAGCCAGCTTTATAAGTTTTTTGTTGTTGTTGTCATTTTTTTTATTGACCTGAGAAGAATTCAAATTTTGTAGAAAATGGAAAGAAAGGTTTCATTTTAGAATATGAAATATAGTATAAATTGGAATAAAAAAATTGAAATTGGATTTTCTGAGGTGAATCTCTGGTACTAGAGTCATAAATGTTTTATTTAGTTGTATGCTAGTTTCCTCTTTCACTCATGTGGCAGGTAGAATTATAGCCCCCCAAAGGTTACATCCTAAGATCTGGAACCTGTGGATATGTTACCTTACATGTCAGATTCTGTTATAGACCTTGTGATGAGGAGATTTTCCTGAATTGTCTGGGTGTGCTCAATCTAATTACATGACTATGTAAAAGCAGAAAAACTTTTCCTGGCTATCATCAGGGGGAAATGTGACAATGGAAGATGTGTCAGAAAGATGTGATTCTGCTGGCCTTGAAGATGGAGGAAGCGGGACCATGTGCCAAAGAATTCCACTGGGTTCTAGAAGCTGGAAAACTCAAGGAAGCAGATGGTCCTTACAGTATCCAGAAAGGAATGCAATTCTCCTGACACCTTGAGGTTAGCCCAGTGGGACCCATGTTAGACTTCTAGCCTACAGAACTATAAGACAATAAATATGTGTAGTTTTAAGGCATGAAACTGGTGGGAATTTGTTATAGCAGCAACAGGAAAGTACTGCAAATGGGTTTGACCTCTAGCTTCATTGAAAGATGAAAGATGAAAATTCTCTTAAGAATTTCTAAAATAAAAATAATCAATCTGATGTTTTGAAACTCCAGCAAAGCCTTTGCTCATAAATGCAGAAATATAATATGTTTTGTTCTATAGCTGCTTTTCAACCAGTGCAGAATAACGTAGTGATACATTACAAAGATACCATTTATTCACTCATTAGAATTTATTGAGCCTATTGCATGCCAGGGCTTATGGTATATAAAGAAAAATAGCAACAGCACTTACCTTTAAGGAACTCATGGCCCAATGGAGGAGGCAATTCAATCTAATTTAATAAATATTATGGAACCAGTTATGTGACAGGCACTCTCACAGGTGCTTGGGATGCACCAGTGAACCAAAGAGACAAACATCTCTCTGTCCTTCTGGAGCTTACATTCTACTGGTAGAGAAAATGACCGTAATGCATAAACAGATTACATAACCTGTTTGAATTTGATCCGTGCTATGAAACACACACACACACACACACCCATGGTGAAAGATTTTAGGGTTTGTCCCATTGAGATGGTTAGAGTTTAGCAAAGACTTGAAAAAATAAGAGAATATTTAGGGAAAGAGCATTGTAAACTTTTCATAGAGACCAGTGTGTTAAGATCTATAATGTAAGGATCTGTAGAATCCAGGAAGAAAGTGGCTGCCTGATTCACATTTGAGATAGTTTTCTGTTGCTACTTACCAAATTACCAAAAGATTAGTGGCTTAAAACTATACATACTTGTTATTTCAGTTTCTGTAGGTGAAAGCTTGGCTGAGTCTCTGCTCAGGGTTTCACAAGTCTGCAAAGTGTAAGCCAGGCTACATTACTTTCTGGAGTTTAGTGTCTTCTTCCAAACTCACATGATTTTGAAAAAAATTATTTAATTTTGATGCAGAAATGAGGCCAAAGCAGTTCCCTCCCACAGGGATCTCTGTTGGTCATTCAAATCATAGTGGTTTGCTCCTTTAAAATTAGCAGTCTTTCCCTTCAATCTGCTAAAATGGGGTTTCATATAATGTGGCATAGTCAAGGGATTGACATGCTATCAATTTAGCATTTTTCTTTTGGTTAGAAGCAAGTCACACGTTCCACCTACACTCAAAGGGAGAGGATATACAAAGACCTGGGGGTAACCTTGGAGTGGGTCAGCCGCTGCCTATATGCATTTTAGATAAATCACTTTGGCAATGATGTGGAGCATGCATTACAGACAGAGAAAAGGAAACCAGTTAGGAGACTTTTTGTTTATTATAGGCAAGAGAGGATGAAAGCCTAAATTAAGACAGGTGTTAGAAGTTGGAGGTTGAGAGGGATTACCAGGTTAAAGAGATATTTTGGAAGAGGTAAGGACTTCATGGTAACAAATTGATTTGAGAAAGGTGGAAGGGTGAAAACTGTGTTGAGAGTGCTTTACAGATTTTTGACTTGGCAAATAGATGGGAAGAAGTACCATTCACTGGTCAAGGGAGTATGGAATCAGCAAGCAGATTTGGAGAGTAACAAATTCCTTTTTGAACGGCACACCTACACTTTCCTGTGACCTGTTCCGCATCACAGACTGAGTTTATCACCGAAATACAGTACCTTATCAAAATCTCACAACGACCCTATGAGTTAGAATCAGTACCCTCCTTTTACAGTTACGTAAACTGAAGCTTTGAGAAGTTAAATGGCTTTCTTAGGGTTGTGACGCTATTGGGAACAGTAATTAAATTCAAACCCAAGTCTGCCCCACACTGAGTTAAAGATTTGGTGGACCATCTGGAGGAATCAGTCAGAGAGTGTTGTTAAGAGATACACTTCAGCAGAGAGGGCTGTGCTAAGAGATGTCGATACTGGAGTCACAGCGATGTAGGTGTTAGCTGAATCCATGACAATCCTTGAGGCCCCACTAGGAGACTATTCAGATAAGAATTTAACTCTGGAAGCTCATTTAAGGTTAGGAAAATCAAGAGCGTTTACCAAGGAAATGGAGAAGGAGCGATCATGAGAGTTAAGCCAAGAGGAGGAAGTAGCATCATGGCAGTCTGGAGCAAGGAGAGCCACAGGCAGGAAAGAAGAAGTGGTGGAGAGCATCAGAGGTGGCATGGCTGTATCTCAGTGACCTAGTCACCCAGTGACTAGGTCCTTTCTGCATTACCCTATCTCCTTTCATACCAGCAAGATTTGAGAGGGGAATGGCCATTCCACTTGAAAAGAATGAAACGTGAACAGGAGGAAGTAGGAAGAGGTCAAGAAGTGCAAGTAAACAGCAGTTTGAGAGAGGACCCAATGAAGAGGGGAAAGCTCCTTTCTGTATCCGAGCACCCAGAAACTTAGATTAGTGCTCCAGGCCATGGAGCATCCATATGCAATTTGAACTTGGACAATGAATGCGCACAACAGCCTATCTTCCAGTCAAAATGGTGCAGGAAAGTAGGTTAATTAATGACCATAAAATTTATTAATCTCAGATGAGTAATTCTTTCCCCAGATGTTGAAGGGTTAAATAGAAAGAGCCCCAATTTTGCATCTTTGGAAATTTAGTTGCTGCATCCTGTGTAGGACTAGTTATACCTACATAGAATGTACCCCTGCATTATTCAAAGTAAGTCTATTTGGTTTAAGTTAAATGTAAATAAATTATTCATGATATAATCCAATAAGGATACTAGAATGTGATGTGTATGTTTATGTTTTACAACATCCTCAAACATCCATACAACGATGTATTGGATATTAATTGCATATTATATTGTAAACTTATTAAACGCATTTTGATACATTGGATATAGCAGATTTTTTCATGAAAACACACACCTTAGTTGAATAAATAAGTCAAATTTTAAAAATGGCACATTTTTCTGCTTTCTGATTTTTTGCCAAGCCTCAACCAAATCAAAACTCATAATTTAGTACTTCTTATAGAATTGCTAATTTAATAAAATTGTTGGCATTAAGATTTCTCTTTCAACTTTGCCCCAGAAGACTACTTTTCAATCAACTTACCCAAATGTATAACTTTGAAACTTGACACAGCAGTAATGGATGCAAGCATGTGTGTGCTTACCTGGTACTGTAGATCTACATATGGCAGCATGATATGGCAAATGAAAATTTCCAGAGACTCCTCATAAAGACCAATTCTAATTTTGGATGGGATTTTCCCAAAACCTTGTTAAATACAGAATAACTTGTTAAGAATAAGTATAATAAGTTATCCTTCTGATGTAGGGTTTTTTTTTTTATTCTTATATTAATCCCCATACATTACATCATTAGTTTTAGATGAAGTGCTCCATGATTCATCGTTTGTGCATAACACCCAGTGCTCCATGCAGAACGTGCCCTCCTCAATACCCACCACCAGGCTAACCCATCCTCCCACCCCCCTCCCCTCTAGAACCCTCAGTTTGTTTTTCAGAGTCCATCGTCTCTCATGGTTCATGATGTAGTTTTTTTGGAGTAGTGTTGTTGGGGTCCGGAGCCGTCTGCCAAGAAAGAATTCTTGACGTCTTTGGTTCAAAAAGTGGTTTTATTAAAGCACAGGGACAGGACCTGGGCAGAGAGAGCAGCTGCCCCCGGGATTGTGAGGAGCAACTGATTATATACCTTGGGGTTGGGGGGAGTAAAGATAAGGGAAATTCCTAAAGGACTTTCATATGCTAAAGAAGACTCAGAGGATCCTAGAGGCCTTGCTATTGCCAAACTAAGGTAGTTTTCCCTCTAGCAAGGCATTAACATTAAGACAGTTGCGGGTTTCCGGAGGAATGTTATAATCTGCCTATTTCAACTATTTTTCAAAGGGCTGCAGGTTATAAGGACATTTAATTTTATCTACATTTCCTTCTGCCTTTGTGTCCCACATCACTTGGATGATTCTAGGCTAAGAATTAGGGAACAGGCTTTGACTTCAAAGGACTTAGGTTTAAATCCCTCCCTCTATCACTTGTCAGTGTTACGACCTCAAGCAAATTATATAACATCCCTAAGCCTTAGTCTTAATTGTACCTTATTTTTGAACATATTTCAAAGATTGAATGAGATGATATATGTTAAACCCTGAAGGTACTGCCTAGAAGTTAGTAAATACTCAGCAGGTACATGTATACTTATATCTACATAGTAGATATATATTTATTGAAATCAATTATATATCTATGAATATAAATATGCAAGTATATATGTATACACATAAATATTCTTGAATTCCTACTATGAATCCTGATACTATCCTATTCACTAGACATAAGCAGTGAACAAAATACAAAAATGCCTCTCCTTTCATAGACTTAATATTCTTGTGGGAGGAAACAGGCAATGAATAACGTGTGTATAATTATTTTCAGTATTACATTTGAGTACACTGCATTAGAAAAAGCAGAGCGAGAAAAACACCTAACTACAGGTGGTAGGCAAATCTGCTGGTCATGTAGGAGGCATTTCTTTTATCTGGAAATTATAGATAAAAGTAAAAACTGGTATATGAGAATAGTAAATAACATATGTAACAAAGAGTGGGAGTAAAGAAAGATAATTTCAGACCATGGAGAGTAAAATTATAGTCTCTGTAGAGTTTACAAGGAAGGTTTACATGGGCTCTCTCCTTTGATCTTGAACAGCCTTGTCAGGTATATGCGGTATATCCACATTTTATAGAGAAATAAAAAGATTACAGGAAGTAGGTTTGCTCAAGTTCATCCCAATTGCAAGTGTAAAACCAGAATGAATACAATGGAAATAGAGGACACTATTGCACGTTGGTGGAAGCAGGTGTATTTTCTTTTTCAGTAGTGATGTAGGAACTGCCATTAAATGGGCTGTTAAGAGCAACGCTTACCTACTCCCGAGAGCTCACTGCAAAAAGAGAACCATCAGGGAGCTCAGTTACACACAGTGTTCAGCCTGTGGGGGAGCAGTGCAAATTGGTTGTATCCCTTCTAATGTATCTGCTATTAGGTGATCTTAAGAGCAGTGTCCTGAATTAGTAGAGTAGCTCTACTAGGTCTGCTTTGGAATATTTACATTCTACTTTATCATTTTAGTGACAACCGGAACATAATTTCAGTCTACAGCTTTACTTAATTATATCTCTTAAATTATTTTTTAATTTCTCAACTTACATATGCCTATTTTTTAATCAAGAAAGAGATGAACAAAAAAGGAAAAGCCATCCTGGTTTATATTCCCTATTTGAAACCAAATGTACTTCAGCCTTCAAAAGTATTTGAGTAGAAAAAGGTAATTTGTGCCTAAATATTAGGTAAAATGGCTTGCAGAACCTTGGACCACACCCTGTGAAATACATAGCGCTATTTCTGCAGTGAGACAGAAATCTTAAACCAAGTATAATAAATAAAAAACCATAAGTAGCCTCAGTAAGTGCAGGTCAGGTTTTGTGACCAAATTAGTTCAAGTCAGGGCAGATTTTACTTCCAAAGACACTTAAAAACAAAAACAAAAACAAAACAAAAAATTTTTGAAAATTAGAGTTGCAGGAAAAAGATAATGGGCCTCCATTAAAAATAGAGTGTAATCTCCTACTGATGTAGAGGGATTATACTATAAGTGGAGTGATCATGGAGATTATCTTGTGAGTTTTTCTTCTTTTAGTCATGTGCTGTCTATTATCCCTTACCTAGAAAGAATTATCTCATGTAGTTTGTCAGTTTTATAGTTGTTCACTGCAGGAAGGCTCTTCCGGTATTAGCTACTTCATCATGGCCAACTGCCATATTGCCCTCCAGAAAGATGTTTTGGAATGCGTTTTCCACCAAGTGTTTGAAAACAGCTATTTCCTTTATATCCATGCCAACTGGTTTTATCATTATTTTAAAATTTGCAGATTAAGTGGGTATTTTTATAATTTCATACATACATACACAGTTTTAAAAATGGATGTACTTTTTCATATATACACAGTTTATATACAAATCATATATATATTTATATATATATAATTATATAATATAATTTTCAAAATGTCTGAAACTTTTGCTTGGAGACTCTCCAAAAGTCTTTTAGTACATCCCAAATAAGTCGTTGATTTTATATATTAGTAGAAAATATATTATTTGAGCTAAACTTAAGCAGAAAGAGTATTAAAAATTAATAGGCATATAAAAAACTAATTTTGTAGTCTCTTCTTTGACAAATACAGACAACTACCAAGAAACAATATAGTTTGCAAAGAATTGTAAACTCATCTTCTGTGATAATCAAATGCTTGAGCAGATATATATTTCTTCTGTCAAGTTTGTTTAAAATCAACCCTTCTAAAAATTTTAAGTCTGTGGTCTGACATGGGAACCAACAACCAAATCTTCTAAGAAACTCCCTAGGTGATTTTGAGTGAGATAGTTTGAACACCATATTTTGAGAAACTGTTTGTTCAGTAGAACATGGTCCCTAAATGAACATGGATGGTAGGTCCTTGGGAGTGAAATGAAATTAATGGTATCAGCAAATAAACTTGAAAGTCACTGAGTTCTGTATTTTCTTCACAGTGCAGTAAAGTATTTTAACAACTCTGAAAGGTTCTTCAGCAAGAAGTAAAGAAACCTCTTTAACCTAGGTTAACCTAGTACTATCTAAATTGACTTGACCCTACAAACTTTTTAACACCATCACACTTCAAGAGATCCTGGATAGATAGAATTTGTTGATACCATCTTCCCAAGGGCCTCCCCTCAAATAGAGACACTGAGATGCCTTTGATGGCCAAGTGGGGCTCTAACTGCCCTAAGGGGTGCCGCTGAAGGTTGTCAACATCAGGGCACTAAATTACCTATTGAGTGTGAAAAGCTCTGTTAAGTGTGAGAAATTGTGCTAAATGACCTAGTTTAGAAATATTTCTTTTGTTGTTGTTGTTGTTAAAAGAACATTCATGAATAGAATCGCTACCTTTTAAAAGTATATTTGGTAAACTATTAATAAAAATTATAAATTTATGATTCAGTTTTAGTCCCCCATTTTTAAAAAATACTTTTAAAAGAATGTAGCAGCAGTTTGATAAACTAACAGGAAAAAATCTATTTTGAATACATATTTAAACTAATATGAAACAAGGCAGCCAACTGGTAAGATCTAATTTTAGAAACTTATCATGTAGAATGTCCAATCATTCTTCCCTCATTTATCTATAAAGCTTTCATTTGTCACACAGAGTTATTGCAGGTTGTTTTTGGTTTTTTGGGCTTTAATTATTTTTTTTTTTATTTTAATAAATTGGTTCAGAAAATCAAGATGAAGGAAGAATTGTCATTTAATAAATATACTGATTTTATCTTTTATAATACTAATTTCATGAATAAACACTACAACTGATTTTCCTGCAGTAATTTGCCTCGGAAATCATACTTAGTGCTGCTTAGGTTGACATCTAGGGGCACCATGGTGAAGACAGGAAAAAGAAGAATGTGTTGAGTATATGACTTTGAAATTTGTGTGTTTGTCTTTACTAAATTGAATAAGGCCGCTCATTAGCTGGTAGAAATTCCTATTAATCACGAAAACCTAGAATCAGGTTGACTACGTAATTTGCAAAGCCTGGTGCAAACTGAAAATTCAGAGTCACTTGTTTAAAGTTATTAAGAACTTCCAGGAGGTAAGGGCAGAGCATGAAACCAAGCATGGGCCTCTGACTGCAGGAACTTGCGTGATTATACAGGTCTAACACCCACGAGGGCGACCCGGACTAGAATATTCTTACAGATGAGCAATAGGGGGAAGGGCTCTGACGAGAGATCTGATTAAGGAGGCAGTGTTCCCCCAAATCCCCAGGTGACCAGTGGCAAGCAGGCAGTTTGGCACAGCAATTTCCAGTGAAACCCCCTAAGGATTGTAGTTTAAGTGAGACTCAGCTGATAGATACACAAATGACTACTTTCATGAATGGGTGGGTGATGAGCTATGTTTGATCACCTGTTTGAGGCAGCCAACATTTACTGTGCTATAAATTCAAGCTGTTCTTTTGTCTGGAGACAGTGGAAAGGTTTAAGGATAATATTGCTATGATTCCTTGTATTAGAAAAAAAAAATCCTAGGTGGTCTAAAATGTATAAGGCAGGAAAGAAGCTTGTCAGGGGACTTTTATTTAAAGAGTCAATGAAACAAAAGAAAATTAAAATGACTAATGTGGGTTGGTGAGTCTACTATGTTATCTTTGTATATAGGTTTATATCATGCAAGTCACTTAGAAAACGTGTCCTACTCGGTTCATGTCACAATGCTTCAATATACTCAAGTTATGACTATTTTCTATATCTCATAGATGAGAAAATCGGGGTTCAGAAAAAATGATGATTCCAGTAATGTCAAAATTTTAGTAGGTGGTTGAGCTATAAATAAAAAAAAATAACTTGTCCTTATTGAAGGTATACTATGTACCAGACACCATGCTAAGCAATTTCCATGGATTATTCATTTAGTTTTTAGTAGTCAGAACTCTTTCACCTGAAAGTGAGCATCCACCGTTCTTAATCTGGTTTTAAAAAAATAATGTCCTATGTGTGTGTTCAACTGGGAAATAAAGGAGACAGCCTCAGACATAGCTGCATTCGTGCTAAAATGGTGTTGTCAGGAATTTATCTCACTGTCTTTCAGCTCTGCTTTCCTCTGTATTTATTCTCAAAGGGAGTCTCTGCATGTGGTGGGAAGGATGGTCCTGCACCTCCAGATTTACAAGCCTTTAATTGTCCTGATCTCAGAAAGAAAGAGGCTCCCAAATATCTAATTCCCAGGGAAGGCTGGGCCCGGACTTGTTTCTGTGCCCATTCCTGCATGAATCACCAGGGCAAAGGGATACACTTATTGGACAGGCCTAAGTCATGGCATCTGCCTGGAGCTGGAAGAGAGAAACACACACCATTCCTTAACTGCATAGACTGAGAATGAGAGACGTGTTTCCAAAAGATGTCTCAGGGTGTTATTACCCAAAGAAGGGGACGTGATTCTGGGTAGGCCTTAGGAGCAGATTTCCATTACAATAGGTGCAATTATTATTTATATTTACACACAAGCAAACTGAGGCTTGAGGGAAAAAGAAGGATACTCTGCTTCACTGTAAATATATTGTAGAGATGGAGCTTATCCCAAGGAAGTCAAAACAATACCCCAAATTCTACAAAACAATAAAAAGGACATTTATGTTTTGAGTACATTCAAGGAACGCCAGCCTCACTACCCTCAGAAAGAAGACATTCGATAACTACATTATCATCTTCAAACTAAAAGGTTCAGAGATTGCTTTATGTGGACCTGTGTAATTGGGAGTTTTATGGACATTCTGGAATGTGCATCTTTCAATGACTAACATTTTCATGGGAACACCCTACTCAAAAAACCATAAATTCTAGAACGTGAACTCTCGAGTGCTGTGCCTGTTTATTTTTGCATCCATACTAGATACAGTGCCGACGCACTGAAGGCACTCAGTAATTTCCTGTTGAATCAGTGAGTGAAAACAGGTGGGAGACAATCCAAGTCAACTTAGTTACTTAGTAGTGAACAATACAGCCCAGGAATACCTCGGAAGTATTTTGTATATGGGGAACTGAAGGATTTGTATGTCTTGAAAAAGAAGCTATAGGTGTCTACCAGGACTGCATTTTGAGAGTAACGACCCCATTAACATGGGCCTGCTTAGGGAGCAGCGGCAAACTGTATATTGGCTCTTTCAACCGATTGAAATGACACTGACACATTGATGACTCTAAGTACTAGTTTATGCCGTGCCTTCGTCATGATTATATTGGACCAGATTAAACCTGTGTCTTCAGAATCTGAACTGGAGTTTGTAACAAAAGGAGAAATATAAAGACATCCAGAGTAGAGCCTTGTAAATGGTGTACCCTGGAGTTAGGATATTTGTTTCTCAGCCCCTAAGTACTAGAGATCCTGACCAATCATCTAAGTTGTTGACCAATTACCAGAACTATTTTTCTCCTAAGTTTTTTATTTTAACTCTAGTATAGTTAACATACAGTGTTATATTAGTCTCAGGTGTACAACATAGTATAGTATTCAGTAATTCTATGCATTACTCAGTGCTCATCATGATAAGTGTACTCTTTAATTGCCATCCCCTATTTCATCCATCCCCAACCCACCTTCCCTCTGGTAACCATCAGTTTGTTTTCTATAGTTAAGAGTCTGTTTTTTTGGGCGCCTGGGTGGCTCAGTTGGTTAAGCGACTGCCTTTGGCTCAGGTCATGATCCCAGGGTCCTGGGATCAAGTCCCACATCGGGCTCCCTGCTCTGCGGGGAGCCTGCTTCTCCCTCTCCCCCTCCCCCTGCTGGTGTTCCCTCTCTCGCTGTGTCTCTCTCTGTCAAATAAATAAATAAAATCTTTAAAAAAAAAAAAGAGTCTGTTTTTTTGGTTTGCCTCTCTCTCTCTTTTTTTTTCCCCCTTTGCTCATTTGTTTTGTTTCTTAAATTCCACATAGGAGTGAGATCATATGGTATTTGTCTTTCTCTGACTTATTTTGCTTAGTATTATACTCTCTAGCTCCATCTATGTTGTTGCACATGGCAAGATTTCATTCCCTTTTATGGCTGAATAATACTCCATTGTATATATACACCACCTCATCTTTATCCATTCATCAGTGGATGGACACTTGGGCTGCTTCCATAATTTGGCTATTGTGAATAATGCTGCAATAAACATAGGGGTGCATGTATCTCTTTGAATTAGTGTTTTTGTATTTTTTGGGTAAAAGCCCAGTAGTGCGATTGCTGGATCATAGGGTAGTTTTATTTTTAACTTTTTGGGAAAACTCCATACTATTTTCCAGAGTGGCTGCACCAGTTTGCACTCCTGCCAACTGCACGAGGGGTTTTTTTTTTCACGTGCTTGCCAACATTTGTTTCTTGTGTTTTTGATTTTAGCCATTCTGACATGTGTGAGGTCAACTACTAGAACTGTTGCTGTGTCTTTTAAATAGTCCAGTTTCAGTGAGGTCTGGCATTTGGTAAAATAACAGCATAAACATCTATAATTCTGTTCACATTTTAAATAGGATAATGCCAAACGGCAGTGTCCAGAGAAAGGCAAGCAAAAAGGTGTGGTTTTGAATTTTATTAATTTTTTAATTTTTTGTTTTTTTTATTTGAGAGAGAGAGAGCACGCACGAACAGGGGAGAGGGGCAGAAGGAGAGGAAGAAGCAGACTCCCTGCTGAGCAGGGATACAATGCAGGGCTCTATCCCAAGACCCTGGGGTCATGACCTGAGCCAAAGGCAGATGCTCAATTGACTGAGCCATCCAGGCACCCTGGTTTTGAATTTTAATAAGTGTACTTGAAGAGAGTGTTGATGTTTAGACCAGAGGAAGAGATTATAAAGATAAATGTGGAGGGGTGTAAAAAAGAGATTGAGTGTATTCTTGGTAGCTATAGAAGAAAGGCCAATCAATAAAAGAGACACAGAGATAAATTTAACTGAAGAAGAAATTTTTCAATCTTTTGCTGACTTGTGAAAGATGATCTTGGACAATAAAATTGTAGTGATATATATGAAATTTCATTAGATAGAGATTCTTCAATGTAAAGGATGTATTGTCCAGTTTTATGGACAATTTTCCTTTTTTTTTTTTTCAGAAAACTAGGCTAATTGTTAGAGGTGGACTTAGCATAAAATTGAGAGTTCCTCATTTGCAATTGTTTGGGGAAGACACAAACAACTCTGTTTTTGTATTTACGAATTATTTTCCCTAAAGAAGGCTTCCCAATTACATAAATTCAAGGTCTCATAAAGCCTAAATTAACTATTGTTAAAAGTGATGATTAACAATGCCACAAAGATTTAAAGCTATTGTATTCATATTTGAATCCACACTTTTGAATGACTATTCTAATTTATGTATTAAAAACTTTAATATATGGAATTCTAAAAAGAACCAATATATTCATTTGTGATGCACTGATGAAGATTGAACCAGTATAATGAAGAACTCTGCAGAAATATTAGCTCATAAAGTACTAATCCATGCCTAAACATGGAAGAGTAAAGGAATTAAATGGATATTTATTTTCTTGAAATCAGAATTAAATAATACATTTTTACCATAGAACCAGGCACATAGTAGGCATTCAATAATTATGTGTTTCTCTCTGGTGATCTTGCATTTCTATGATTTTATTTGAACTTGATTTTCAAGTAGAAATGTTATCAATTCTTAAAGTTACTTATATTTTTGTGAGAGTTTCAGATAAGTTGACATTCAGTTTTACTTGGTATAAAAATATATTTTTACCTTTAAAGGTCTTAAAATAAAAGGGAATCTACTCATCATTACCAGCAAAACAAAAAAATAACTCAAACAGGAAGACAAGCAGTAAATAAAAGTGGTGTTCTTGCTTTTATTTCAAATGAGTCAAAAGCAAGTATTACATTATCTTTTTAGTAGCCCGTTTTTATAGCCACTTTTGGGGTAATATTTTATAAATGGCATGAGTAAAGTATGTTTCTTGTGGCTTCTTTCAAAAGAAATGATGATTTGTGTAAAATATTGCTCACATAGTTAAGACATTAGGTTAAAAACAGGAGCCAGTTGTCTCATTTGAGAATACTTAATTTTTTTCAGAGCTGATAGTTTTATCTTTGGGAATCCCTGTAGTCAAGATTCCCTTTCTTGCAATTTTATTTGGGACTGTGGTTATACCCAGTCTCTGCTCAGTCTCTGCTCAAGAAAGAGGTCATTGCTGTCAGAGAGAATGACAGTGATCCTTACAAACTGCAGCAGGGAACCATAAAACTCTGTTGTGACCTCTTCAAAAAAAAAAAAAAAAAAAAAAATATAATGTTTCTTATAACATGACCTAAAACCAAGATGGTTTTATGCCCTCATTCTTTACACACACACACACACACACACACACATACACACAATTCTACACAAACCCTGCCCTAGCTGTTACAATTTCAAAGCTTTCATTTTAGGGATTTTGGTATATTTTATTCCCTCAGAAGTTTCCAAGGTTCTTGGTGATGAATTGTTAATAGAAATTGAGGAACACCTGCAACCACATTCATCCAGTTTAATTGTGACATGTCTCTGCACAGCATCCCCAAATATTGTTTTTCCCTTCAGATTTATACATGTATTACTTATCTTCTAAGAAAAATAGTAGAAATTGTTACCAGGGCTGATTCTAAGGAAGCTGATAGTGAAACAGAGAAATTTCAAAGAGTTTTAATTATACCTAGAGCTTTCAAAGCTTTGAGATTATTATTTATCTTAGAATATGGTATAAGAAATGAATTTTAAATTACAAAATATAGTTTGAAACTTCTAAGATCAGGTGCACATAATTTGTATCCTCACAGGGTTCAGGGATTGTTCTGGCAAAATCCTTAAGTCTTGTTCTTCTGTGCATTTTTATTATTATTTAGTAGGTTTTAATTTTTTAGTTGGTAGCATTTTAAAGTAGAGTTTATTTTTTTATTAAGAATTATTTTGAGGGACACCTGGCTGGCTCATTCAGTAGAGCATCTGACTCTTGATCTTGGGGTCATGAGTTCAGCCCCATGTTGGGTATAGAGGTTACTTTAAAAAAAAGTAATATTTTGAATCTTTCAATTAGGCTCATAAGATACAAAATGTAAATGAAAAATTAAAAAAATTTAAAAATTTAAAAATTTAAAAAGAAAAAAAAGAAAATGTAAATGTGAAATAGTTTTTTTTTTTTCCTGAGAGGGGCAGGGGATAGGGGCAGAGGGAGAGGAAGATAGAGAATCCCAAGCAGTCTCCATGCCCAGCACAGAGTCTAACGTGGGGCTCAGTCTCAGGACCCTGAGATCATGACCTGAGCTGAAATCAAGAGTCCCATGCTTAACTGCCGGAGCCACCCAGGTGCCCTGAAATGGGATCTTTTATGTCAGAGATACTCTTGCTTGTGGAAAACAGGCCAGTTTGAGATGTGGAATTTGGAAATTATGGTATTCATCACAAATGATTCCTAGTTGTAAATTTAGCCTGGTAAAACTCAGTTCAAATGAACTTTTTTTTTTTTTAAGAGAGAGAGAAAGAGAGAGAATCTCAAGCAGGTTCCATGCCCAGTGTGGAACCTGAATGGGGCTTCATCTCAGGACCCTGAGATCATGACCTGAGCGTAAATCAAGAGTCCGTTACTTAACCAGCTGAGCCACCGAGGCTCCTCTCAAATGAACTCTTACTGACCTTTCTCAACAGAATTTAAAAATGTTCCAGTATCTGTTGATGATAATGTGATAATACATCTTTCCAAATCATATACCCACAGTTACATGCTCATACTTAAAAGTAATGACTTGATATTTATGATAGAGTTCATTAATTATTATAATAGAAACATGTTTTGGTGAGGAAATATATTTTTACTTTATCAAATAATTTGCAAATTTGTTTTAACCCAACACTGCCGAATCTCAACTAGCTTCCTTTAAACCTCAAATTTGTGTGATTAGTAGAGTGGCAAAATTATATGCTTAAAAGTAGAAAATTATATGTGACATATGAAACTATCTTAACTAAAAATATTGGCATAAATAACATTTCCTGCATTTATTACATTTATTGGGCATCTCTGTTTTTGGCAATCTCATTGGAACTATGAGTAAATTTTTTATTTGCTTAAGTTTATTTGGACCATCTAATTTCATATTTTCCCCTGAATTTTAAGAGTATCTGAAAAACATTTCCCGAGTATGTGTATGTGTGAAAACAGTAGAATTATTCTATGAATAGGTGTCCACATCTGATCTGAGACCACAGTTATGTTTCTGCTCTGAAAATTATTTCGAATTGTGAGTAAAACATTTTACTGTGTCTGAAATCTCTCCCAACTTTAGATCATATGTAAATTTCTAGTACTAGTGTTTATAATATGATTATCATAAAAATTCACTTGTAATAATCTTTTTTCTCAGATAATCAAATCATTATGTGTCAAGGTTAACAAAACACGGAGTCTTACTTTTTATAAAGTTAGTTTGGAGATTTAAGTAATATTCTTAAGGGCCAAACTTAAAATTATGTATTACTACTTGAAGAATACACACCACTGGGTTCAGAAACAGAACTTTTGACTTTATCAGACATTTGGACATTCTCTTCTTCTCTCATAACTATGACTATACCAAATATGTACAGAATATAAGATGTTATATTGGTTCATTTTGAATTATATAGAATCTCCATTTACACATATGAGATTTGGACTATAGCTCAATATATACAGTCTCTTTTTTTTTTTTAATGTTTTATTTATTTATTCATGAGAGTCAGAGAGAGAGAGAGAGAGAGGCAGAGGCAGAGGGAGAAGCAGGCTCCCCACCTAGCAGGGAGCCCGACGCGGGACTCGATCCAGGACCCTGGGATCATGACCTGAGCCGAAGGCAGACGCCCAACCATCTGAGCCGCCCAGGCGCCCTATACAGTCTCTTTTTGATGACTAAGTAATTACATAAATAGTATTCTAAGTGCTAAGTCAGTGGTCTTATGTTTAAATGTCTTTCTTTCCTGCATCTCATTGTTTGTGTGTTTTTTCCTTTGGTTTAGATCGAGGCACTGTGCAAAAGGTGGTGGTTCTTCCTGCTAACGGCTCCGCCAGGGGTGAGCTCATTCTGGAGGAGTTAGAAGTCTTTAAGGTTTGAGCATCTCTTCTGTTAATCTCAGCACATGCATGATGTATGGAATTCTTTAATCTCAGGGCCACTTGGGAGGAAAAAAATATTTGATAAAGGATCAAATAAATATAAGTTTTTGAGGGTAGGAAACACCAGATAAAATGAGAAATATAGAACAAATATTTTTCTGAAGTATTTTTTTTTACATTTCAAGTTATCTTAACTTTGAAAGATTCGTTTTTTCAACTATTATCACAACTCGAAGAATTTTGGTCATCATTATTTTTATAAATGGGTTCTTGTGGTCAAGGTCTAAAAGACTTGCCAGCAAAGGGCTTTTATCATTTGCTTCACAAGCCACTGAAATCCAAGTGCCTTACATTATTGATTGTCAGATAAACTTTCTCATATTTTTTTATCCAGGAATTTTAAGAAAAACTGTTTTGTTTTCTCTTGTTTTATTGCTTTCAATTCAAATGTCACTCAAGCTACATAAAACAAATGGTGTCTCTTTACCACTCAAAGCTTCATGTTCTGCTGAACTTAAGATTTCATTATTATTCTCTTTGTTCTTAAATTTGGGCTTAACAAAAAGGAAAAGAAAGAAAAACAATACCCAACACCAACAAAAAGGCACACAGAGGGAAGTTCAGTCTTGTAAGGCATCACCTGCTCAGGGCAGAGTGCCTATTCTTTTCTGGATCTGTGACCCGGGAGAGCAGATCTGTGGTGTCCCTTCCCTCCTTAAAATGTAAGCCACTGTAGTTCAAATGATTTCTCTGATAAACATTTGGAAAGATGGATAAACCACAGCCAGAGGAGCTGTTAGGATTGCAAAGATACTTTGGCATGGAATCAGTCCTATTGCAGACTACTATTTCCAACTACATCAATCAAGAAGAAACGGCCCATGGGCAGATGCTGCCGCCTTGGAGTCACCAGTGCTGCCCGCCCTCGGTCAACCCCACCAGGTTCTTTGACATCACCTTGGACTGCGAGCTCTTGGGCTGCGTCTCCTTCAAGCTGCTTTCAGAGTTCCAAACACAGCAGAGAACTTTTGTGCTCTGAGCACTGGGGAGAAAGGATTTAGTTATAAAGATCCCTGCTTTTACATGATTATTCCAGGATTTCTGGGCCAGGGTGGTGACTTCACGCACCATCATGGCACTGGCCACGAGTCCATCGATGGGGAGAAATCTGATGATGAGAATTTCATCTGAAGCCCATGGGTCCTGGCACCTTGTCTATGGCAAATGCTGGACCCAACACAAACGGTTTCCAGTTTTTCATCGGCACTGCCAAGACTGAGTGGTTGGATGGCAAGCATGTGGTCTTTGGCAAGGTGAGGGAGGGCAGGAATATTGTGGATGGAGCGCTTTGGGTCCAGGAATGGCAAGACCAGCAAGAAGATCACCACTGCCGACTGTGGACAAATCTAATAAATTTGAATTCTGTTTTAACTACTAGCCCATTCCTTCTGTAGCTTAGGAGAGCACCCCTTCTCCCCCATCTGCTCGAAATATCCTATAATCTTTGTGTGCTCGCTGCAGTTCTATGGGTTCATATTTTCCTTACTCCCCTCCAAGTCTAGCTGGATTGCAGAGTTAAGTTTATGATGATGAAATAAAACTAAACAACAACAACAAACCAAAACAAACAAATGGTCCATGGACATCAAAAGACCAGAGTCAGCCTTTAACTGAGTAAAATTAGCACTCAGGACTCTCAGGAGCAGACTATTGCTGGTTTAGTCCATTGCTTTGCTTAGTTGAGCGGACTCAGAATATATTGACTTATTAATACATGTTCCCACAGTCACCAAAATTATTGAATTTATAAGCACATAAGTGATCAAGATGCATTGTTTAGATTATGCTAATACATTTTAAATGTAAAGAAATATTTGTTAAAAAATAACCAAATGAAATCTGAGGAAAATTTTGAGGAACTCCGGAACTTTTTTTGTGATATTATCTAAACATTCAATCTAAAAAAAAGTGGTATTATCTAAACATTCAATCTAAACAGTCAGTTGCAACAGATTTTGATCACTGCCTAGAAATACACATACACATACAAAAATGTATTGTGATTTATATCCACCCAGGCAACTACTAATAGCTGTACTCCAATTCAAGTTAAGTTTGAGGAAGCTGGCTCTGGAACTCCGGAAAATTTTCCAGTGTGTTATTGAATTTACAATTTTTAATGCTAGACTCACTTTGGAATAAGTTTCTTTGTGATTGGCGTGTTAATATTGTGCTTACAAAATGTTAACTATGTACATTCAAGTGCTTTTTTCTATGTCTTGCTTTATAAAGGAATTGGTTGTTTCACTAGATTAACCAAAATTGCATTATATGTAAAAAATATTTTTTCCTTGTTCAATTCAATACGGACAACATGGCTGACCAAAATGACATAGAGTAGCTTGTTCTGGAATTTGCTTGAAGAGATCAAAAATGCCATATGGCAGAACTTCATTTTTAATTCTGAAATGTCATTTTTTGATAATCAGAAAACATTGAGTTTGACACAAACCCAAACATGTAAGTTAATGGAAAGCTCTTAAAGAAATGTGAGTCATTCTGATCATGTGCTAGCTACTTATGGTCTGTTATATGAGTTGTGCTAGTGTTATCATCATGAAGAATAAACTCTCAGTGGAAAAATAGAGTCAGTCAAAATGCATGTGGGGGACATCAGCCCAAGAGAGAGACTGAAAACGTTTGAACTTTCTCGTGGATGTGTGTGCCCGTGACTGATACGGCTAAATTGAGAGACACAGTTGCCAAATACAGTTCCTTACTGTCTTCAACATGGTGTTTGTGTCATATTTTCTGAGGTGAGGTAAAAATAACTGGGTGTGTATGATATACTGTGATTAGCACGTGAGGAAATAATGCATTTGAATTGAAACAAATTCCTTAGCGAAGTGTCACACTGATATATCGCAGAAAACTCAATGTAACTTTAAAAAAACAGACACTTTGTTTCTGTAGAGTGCAGAACCATAATCTCTTCTTTTAATCCTCTGTTCAGAATATTTCCTGAAAATACAGCCAGCTTCCTCAAACTTAACTTAATTGGAGTATAGCTATTAGTAGTTGCCTGGGTGGATATAAATCACAATACATTTTTGTATGTGTATGTGTATTTCTAAGCAGTGATCAAAATCTGTTGCAACTGACTGTTTGGATTGAATGTTTAGATAATATCACCATTTTCTCTTTTAAACGTGTGTAAGAAAACACACTTCCAGAATGTGAAATAATTGTAGGTACAGTTAATTTTGAGAGCTTGCTCTCACTTGAGTTATCGAAATAAAACTTCACAGATATTTATCAGGTTATCACAAGTCTAATTTTTAAAAGGAACTAATAATGTTTAAGAAGGAAAGTTTATGAATAGAGTAACTTTCAAAAAAGGATTACTATTTCAGAAAATTCTTAGGTGCTTTCACTAATTCACATTTATCAAACGGGGACATTTTCTTTTTTTTTTTTTTTAAGATTTTTATTTATTTGACAGAGAAAGACACAGCGAGAGAGGGAACACAAGCAGGGGGAGTGGGAGAGGGAGAAGCAGGCTTCCCACGGAGCAGGGAGCCCGATGCAGGGCTCGATCCCAGAACCCTGGGATCATGACCTGAACCGAAGGCAGACGCTTAACGACTGAGCCACCCAGGCACCCCAAAAGAGGACATTTTCTAACAGTATTTCTTCATTTGCAACGGGAGAGTTAATAAGTATGATGCAGGCTAATACATCTTTGCAAAGCTACATCTGATGCACGGTAGCGTCTTATGCAGACTGCTTGTGTTGTGAAGGAATAACATGGGGTACCATGCCGCAGCATCTTACCCACCCCCATCCAAGCCTAAGTTTTATTCATTGGATTCAGTATGCCAAGATATAATTTTTTTAATTCTTCCAAATTACTCAGATTTTGTTTTTCTAAAGACTATATTGATAATGTGTTGTAAATGCTACTTTTTTTTTTTTTAACTTAAGCCTATATTTGTAAAACACCTTACTCCCAACAGAGGAAATGTACTTTAGGGACAAGTATTGCTAAACTTTGAATATATGTGCATATATAGAGAAATGATGATTTCTTGAATTTTAACAAACAAGAGACTATTTTTAATGCAAATCTTTTTAAAGGATTATTTGAACAGCTAATGATGTTTGTTTGTTTTTTAATTTTTCAGAATCATGCTCCTATAACAACAATGAAAATTTCATCCAAAAAGGTAAAACAACCCCATTTTTATTTTCTTTACATTTTACAAATTTTACTGTTAGGAAGAAATATTTTGTAATTTTGGAAAAATTAATTTTAGTATTAGAAAAATAATTATTATTTACAGTAACCACAAAAGCACCTTTAATTTTGATGCATAATTTAAAAGCTTTTAATGCAAGACAAAATAGGTCTGTTTTGTATAAAAACCCAGGAGAGCAGAACATATAAATATATACAGCAAGATATTCCAACATTTTGTACATCCTATGTTCTCAAATGTTACAGTGTGTGAAGCCAACCAAAATAAAAATAATCTTTTGAATGAAGAATTCAGTATAATGTTTGGGCTACTATAGCATCACAAACATTCTCAGGGGCTTGGAATGAGTAATCAGTCCTCTTCCGAGTTCCTGCTGCTATCACATGTTTGAAATGTGCAATGCATTCTTTTATGCTTATTGCTAAGGAAGTGCTGTTTTTTAGAGTTTATACATGTCTTTAAAAAAAATCTGAATGCCTCAAATCTAAGCCATATAAGGATTCAGGTTTGAGGGAAGAAATCTTTGACTATGATTATCAGAAATGTTTCATCTTCTAATTTGTGCCTGCACATGCGAATACACAATGATCACAAAAAAGGAAAAGCCCTATTCCAGTCTCTACCTGTGCAGCACATAACCTCTCCAGCCCCCGAGGTGTTCTCTCTGGAAGAAAGTTCTAAAGGATGGAGTCATATAGTCAGAAATGGAGTAGGCTTCAGAGCAGGATGGACATGCATTTGCATCCCAACTTGTCCATAAATTGTGGATAAGTCGTTAAACTTCACTGACTTAAGTTTCTGCCTCTACAAGGTAATGCTTTTCTCACAAATGAGTTAATTTATATAAATTGCCTAAAATAAAGCAGGTCCTTGGTAACTGCTGTTTAAAGAGCCTGAGACTTATTTTTCTTGGAATATGGAATAAAGGTTTTAAGTGTTAGCACAACTGATGACATAAGGTTCGTGTTCTTTGCCTTATTTGGTCTGTTGCAGATGAAGAAGTATTCCACAGTCAGTCCAGTGCTCTTTCCACTTGACTCAATTTTATGAAGAAAAATAAATAGGGTACGATAGAGCTAAAGATCTCATCTGTAACAATGTTTGTATGGTGCATAACAAACATTTTCCCAAGGAACAAGAAGCCATTTGTCATTTTCCCCAATGTCCCAGGGAGCTGATCCCAAGTTAGAATTGTCTTTGAAGTCAGCAGGGAAGCCCCTTGTTTACAGGAGTTTAATGAGAAGAGAGAGTATCGGAGCAAAATTCAAAGTGGATGCAGGGCCATTTGTGTGGCACGGTCTAGTGTACAGTTAGTGATTCATGTTACGCTTCAACTGGTAATTCAGCTGGTATACTCAGAGTTCACGATGCATTCCGTTAAATCGCAATATGCAACACACATATACGCACAGGAAAAAATGACTATTAAATCTGTCTTCAACATCTTATATTGTAGATAATTAAAAATGTTTCTTTGAATTGTTAGATTCAGGGCAGGGTACTTATTTGAGTTTGGGGGAACTCATGTGCACAACTGCCTACCTCGTTATTTTTTCAGTGAGAAAGAAGTACAGATTGCCAATGGTATTTGATGTACATTTAAATACTATGAATTTAGTACCTTCCCTAGTCTTCAAATTATTTTATTTTCTATTTTATGGCTTCTTTATTCTCTAATTTATTCTTGCATTCCATATAGCAGAAAATAGTTGGGTTAATTTAAAAAAGGTAATTTCTAGAATGAAACTACTTGTATTCTTTCCTTAAATAAAGTGGTTTCCTTTATTTAGCATAGCTGATGCATTCACTATATTATTTATTAATGTGATCAACAAACACTTATTTGAAATGTTCTGGAGAAATGATTATTGCCAAAATATGCAGTTGTTTTCTTATAGTTTGCCTCAACTGGGGGTCAGTCATTTTCAGCTGAATTTCTGAAAAATTAATCTGAATAAAATAACTGTTTATTAGACAGTAGACTGAGGTATGATTCAAATGATTAATTAGAATTAACAGTGTATAAGGTGATAGTTTGTGAGCTGGTAATTTATTCTACTACACTATTTAACATTCATTCAGTGCTTAGGAGTCAGAAACTATTCTAAGTATTTCATGTGGAGTTAGCCCTTACATTCAGTTCTTAAAATAACTCTGTAGGATAGGTACTATATTATCCCAGTTTTACCCAAGAGGGAGCTGAGATTGAGAAAAGTTCCACAGCATATTTGTGGTTGAGCTGGGATTTGAATCCCAGATGTCTGCCTTCAGAACCTGATGGACCAATGGTGCTCCTATATTTAAATTTTAAATTGTATGTAGTTGAATATGTATAGATGTCTTTGTGTGTGTTGCACATGTGAATATATTTGAGTTCCAGCTTAGAAATTCTCTGCTGATTTGAATTATACAATATCACTTCTTTAGAAATAAGCATCAGTTAGAAACTTACCCTTTCGACTCCTGAGAACCAATTTATGCACAAATAAAAGAATTGGAGCAGTATCATCAGAAGTTCTTGACATCCTGCAAATGAAGGAGAGTGAAATCTTTATTTATGACTTAGGATGCTGAAGATCACTGGAGCATACAGAAAGTTTAAGACATGCCTGAATATAAATACTGATATTCTTCTAAGTAATTTAAAAATTGTTCTAATGAGTGAAGGCATGTGAAAAATGTTTTTTTTTTAATTTTATCTAATACTGACATTGTACTTTTTTTTTTTAAAGATTTTATTTATTTGAGAGAGAGAATGAGAGAGACAGAGAGCACATGAGCGGGGGGAGGGTCAGAGGGAGAAGCAGACTCCCTGCCGAGCAGGGAGCCGGATGCAGGACTCGATCCAGGGACTCCAGGATCATGACCTGAGCCGAAGGCAGTCGCTTAACCAACTGAGCCACCCAGGCGCCTGTACTTTTTTTTTCCTAAACTTAAAAATGCCCTTTATTTAAGACTTGGAGTTTTCAAATTTACAAGGTGATGGGTTGCCAGATTTGAAGAAAAAGAAAGCTGCCTTGTGCATTCAAAAAATAAAGCAAACATCGTAATTTAAACCTGTAATATATTAGCACAAATCTGAGAGAACAATAAATCCCAATGTCTCAAATGTATGACCATTCTACGTAGGGCTGTGAGCTTTTTTTTTTTTAAACAGGAAAGTGGTAATACTATAGGCATATTAATGTAGGAAAATTCTATTTATTTTGGCTTTATACCCTCTGTGCTTTGCTTCTTGTTTTTAGTCTATTTTAAAATGAATCTCAGGGTGTGTAGACATATATTATAATGTGTTCCTGCTGAAAGTTCTCTTTTAATGTCCCCATCTGAAATCAATCATAATCATTCCTCCAATAGCAACAGTTGTATGTGAGCTCCAATGAAGGGATTTCCCAAGTGTCTCTGCATCGCTGCCACATCTACGGTACAGCCTGTGCTGACTGCTGCCTGGCAAGGGACCCTTACTGTGCATGGGATGGCCATTCTTGCTCTAGGTTCTACCCAACTGGGAAGCGGTGAGTACCAAACATTCAGCTGAAAGTCAAAACTGATGTCGCCAGTCGAACAGTGTCCACATCATTAGAAAAAATTCTGTTGCCATATTCTTTTAAAATGGCGCTAGAAGTAGTAGCTATGTTTAGCATCTTGTATAGTCATTGAATGAAGTAAATGGCTACGCTTTATAACTTGAGATTCTCCCAGATATGTGAGAATACAGTACTTTGGAAACATTTGTTTCTCCTCTTAAAGTTCCTCTAGCAACACAATTCCCACTGTGACCCAGCAAATATTTCAAGCATCATTTAACGTTTTTCACATTACCTGATTTTTTTATATGCTTCTGTATATCATTAAATCCCACCTTCCTAGGGTTTCCCTGTGCCATTTAATTCTCCTATAATCAGATGTTTGACCTAGTTCAGGTGACAGGAACATTGCTCCAAAATGGGTATGCTGAGTTGCTTTCAGAACCTTGATGACATGCATTTACCTCTTAGAATGGGGAGTGCATGGTTGCTGGTCAGATTGAGAGAGTCAGGCAGTCTGAGGCTGAATGCCATTTATCCCAGCAAAGACTTAGATGAGAAACTCTGAGCCAGATTGCGCTAAGTTGGAACGAGCCACCAGTAGTGACATTGATTATAGAACAAAGAATATGCAGAATTTAGGGTCGGCCAAGATCAGAGCTATGGGTCGGTCAGGGGAGGTCCTACTGAGGGTGTGATATTTGAACAAGGACTTGAGTGTGATGAGGAATGACACCAAGGCATTATCTGGGAGAAGAGCATACCAAAGAGAAGGACCAGAAACTCTTAAAGCTGGAGTGTGTCAAGATTGTTCAAGAAACAGCACTAAGACTAATGGGGCTATCGTGGAATGAGAAAAAGGAAGGGTAGGAAGAAGTGAGGTCAGAATGCCATATGACATAGGACTTGGTAAGTCATTGAAGGCTTTTATTTAGCGTGAAATGGAAAACTACTAAGGGCCTTTGAGCACATGAATGATATTATTTGACTTTTGGTTTGAAAAGCTCATCTGGTTGGGGTTGGCTGGGATTGCAGCCCTGGGGTAGGCAGTGGATGGGGGCAGAGGAGATAGAAGTTGCAAGGCAATTAGAGTACTGTGCGTTCCAGGTGAGATATAATGGTGGCTCACACAGGAATGATAGAGGTGGAGGTGGCATAGGGTCTGATTCGGGATAGAGCTCAGAGAATGTGCTGATGTAGTACATGTAAGATGTTAGAGAAATAGAGGACTCAAGAATGAACCAAGTTCTCAGAACCTGATCATATGTAGATGTAATTTCCTGAGAAAGAGAAGACTAGGGGAGGAGCAGGTATGTGGAGGGAAAGATGATGTTAAAAGTGCCTATGAGATATTCAAGTGGAGAGGTTGAGTAGATAGTTAGAAATATGAATTTGGAGTACACATGTGTGGCCTGGGCTGGACAATTTGAAAGTCATTTGTTTTTAAAGGCATGAAATGTGAAGAGAACTCCCATTCTTTAAACCAGTAGTCCTTAGTATCTGTGTTCAAAGAATCGTGTTCTTCTGTGTCATTTTAAGATTTAAGCAGGAAGTCTCTAGACTCTTTTGATTTCTACATGGAATTTTTGGACCTCATTACCCTGAGATCTTCCATTTGCACTGGACTGGAGATCTGAACCTGGACACAAAGTATGAGGAAAGCACATTCCAAATGTAATCTCAAATACATGATTTTTGTAGCCATTGCTGGTAAATTTTAACCATACTTGTTTTATACTCCCAATTACGATAGCAGTGATATTTAAAAATTATTACCATAACTGTTTGTAAGGCAATACATTTTTCTTGGGAAAGACTTCTAAAAATTGTCATATCTAACACCCGGAATGCAGTCTTCTATTAAACAGATTTAATGCTAAAGGGAGCTGAATCACCACACTTTCTAAGAAAGAAAGTGATACGAGGATCACAAAGTGAATCTTGCCATATCCATTAAGGCTTTTCAGCCTCTCCTGTAATGTGGAGGAATTGGAGATTGGTACTCCTTCCCTGCAAAACTTCCAGACCTTGGCTTTGGTGAACAAGCATTTTTATTTAACAAAGAATATTTCTCAAGTAAAATTCCATACTATATATAGACTATCATTGCATATTTGAGATTTTTTTTTTTACATTTTAACATTTCTGCTAAAATATGAGTTGACTCATTTGTTCTCATATTCTCCCTCTAATTACAACTCCAGTAATCCTTTCTAAGATGCGTAAAGGTAGTAGATTCCACACTGTCATCCTAATACCACAAATCATTATCTTTTTTATTTATTTATTTATTTTTAAAGATTTTATTTATTTATTTGACAGAGATCGATAGTGAGAGAAGGAACACAAGCAGGGGGAGAGGGAGAGGGAGAAGCAGGCTTCCTGCCGAGCAGGGAGCCCGATGCGGGGCTCGATCCCAGGACCCTGGGATCATGGCCTGAGCCGAAGGCAGACGCTTAACGACTGAGCCACCCAGGCACCCCTCATTATCTTTTTTAAAAAATATTTTATTTATTTGGGTGAGACAGACAGAGATAGTGCAAAGAGAGCATGAACGGGGAGGAGAGGGAGAAACAGGCTCCCGCTGAGCAGAGAGCCAGATGTGGGGCTTGATCTCAGGACCCTGGGATCATGACCTGAGCCGAAGGCAGATGCTTAACTGACTGAGCCACCCAGGCACCCCCACATATCATGATCTTGATCATGTCCTTGTAAACAACAAAGAGCTGAAACTATCTTGCAATTTTTTAATGTCAATATCATGCCTGGTATGAAACCAAGTATCATAGGTTAGCTGTTAGAACTAATGAATGAATTCAGTAAAGTTTCAGTGTACAGGTCTTTCACCTCTTAGTTAAATTTATTCCTAGGTATTTTATTCTTTTGATGCAATTGTAAATGGGATGGTTTTCTTAAATTCTCTTTCTGATATCTCATTATTCATGTATAGAAATGCAACAGATTTTTGTGTGTTGAGTATGTACCCTGAAACTACAAGACACTGATGAAAGAAATTGAAGACACAAATAAATGGAAAGATAATTCACATTCATGGAGTGGTAGAATGATTATCATTAAAATGGCCATACTACCCAAAGCAATCTGCAGATTCGATACAATCCCTATCAAAATTCCAAAGGCATTTTTCACTGGATTAGAACAATCCTAAAATTTATGGAATCATGAAAGACCCAGAATATCCAAAGTAATATTGAGGAAGAAGCACAAAGCTGGAGGCATCATGCACCTTGATTTCCAATTATATTACAAAGCTATAATAATCAAAATAGTATGCTATTGTCATAAAAGAAGACACATAGATCCATAGAGCAGATTAGAGAGCTCAGAAATAAATCCATACATATACGGTTAATTAATTTACAACAAATAAGGCAAAAATTTACAACAGGGAAAAACAGTCTCTTCAATAAATGGTGCTGGGAAAACTGAATAGCCACATGCAAAAGAATAAAACTAGACTACTATCTTACATTATAGATGAAACTTAACTCAAAATGGTTTAAAGACTTGAATATAAGACCTGAAACCATAAAACTTCTAGAAGAAAACATAGGCATTAAGGCCCTTGATGTAGGTCTTGATGATGTGTTTTTAGATATGACTCCAAAGCAAAGACAACAAAAGAGAAAATAACCAAGTGGGATTATATCAAACTAAAAAGCTTCTACACAGCAAAGGACATCATCAACCAAATGAAAAGGCAACCTACTGAATGAGAAAAAATATTTGCAAGCCATAGACCTACTAAGGGGTTAATATCCAAATACATAAAGAATGCGTACAACTGAGTAGCAAAAAAGCAAGCAATCTGATTAAAAAGTGGGCAGATCTGAATAGGCATTTTTCCAAAGGAGACATACAGATTGTCAGCATGTCATGAAAAGGTGCTCACTGTCGCGAATCATCAGGGAAATGCAAATGAAAACCACAAGACCTCACCTCACACCTGTCAGAATGGCTGTTATCAAAAGGACAATAAATAACAACTGTTGGAGAGGGTGTGGAAAAAAGTTTTGGTGGGAATGTAAATTGGTGCAGCCACAATGAAAAACAGTATGGAGTTTCCTCAAAAAATTACATATAGAACTACCATATGATCCAGCAATTTCACTTCTGGGTATTTATCTGAAGAAAACAAAAACTATTTCGGAAAGATATATGCACCCCCATGTTCATTATTTTCAATAGCCAAGACATGGAAACAACCTAAGTGTCCTTCAGCAGATGAATGAGTAAAGATATAAACACACACACACACACACAATGGAATACTTCTTAGCCATAAAACGAATGCAATCTCACCATTTGTGAAATGGATGGACCTTAAGGGCATATGCTAAGTGAAACAACTCAGAGAAAGACATATACTGTATGATTTCACTTATATATGGAATTTTAAAAATAACAACAAACCAAGCTCATGGAGATAGAGAACAGTGGTTGCCAAAGGTAGGGTAAGGGGTGGAAGAAATGAAAAAAGGGGGGCAAAAGGCACAAACTTCCAGTTATAAAATAATTAAGTCATGGAGATGTAATGTACAGCATGGTGACTATAGTTAATAATACTGTATTGCCTATTTGAAAGTTGATAATAGAGTACATCATTTTTTTATTTTATTATGTTAATCACCATACATTACATCATTAGTTTTTGATGTAGTGTTCCATGATTCATTGTTTGCATATAACACCCAGTGCTCCATTCAATATGTGCCCTCTTTAATACCCATCACCAGGCTAACCCATCCTCACACCCCCCTCACCTCTAGAACCCTCAGTTTGTTTCTAGGAGTCCATAGTGTCTCATGGTTTGTCTCCTCCTCCGATTCCCCCCCTTCATTTTTCCCTTCCTACTATCTTCTTCTTTTTTTTTTTTTTTTAACATATAATGTATTATTTGTTTCAGAGGTACAGGTCTGTGATTCAATAGTCTCACACAATTCACAGTGCTCACCATAGCACATACGCTCCCCAATGTCTATCACCCAGCCACCCCATCCTTCCCACCCCCCACCACTCCAGCAACCCTCAGTTTGTTTCCTGAGATTAAGAATTCCTCATATCAGTGAGATCATATGATACATGTCTTTCTCTGATTCACTTATTTCACTCAGCATAATACCCTCCAGTTCCATCCACGTCATTGCAAATGGCAAGATTTCATTCCTTTTGATGGCTGCATGATATTCCATTGTATATACGTATACCACCTCTTCTTTATCCATTCATCTGTCGATGGACATCTTGACTCTTTCCATAGTTTGGCTATTGTGGACATGGCTGCTATAAACATCGGGGTGCATGTACCCCTTCAGATCACTACATTTGTATCTTTGGGGTAAATACCCAGTAGTGCAATTGCTGGGTCATAGGGTAGCTCTATTTTCAACTTTTTGAGGAACCTCCATACCGTTTTCCAGAGTGGCTGCACCAGCTTGCATTCCCACCAACAGTGGAGGAGGGTTCCCCTTTCTCCGCATCCCCGACAACATCTGTCGTTTCTTGACTTGTTAATTTTAGCCATTTGACAGCCACATGCAGAAGAATGAAATTGGACCATTCCCTTATGGTCCATAAGGAACGATGTGTGTGAGTTGGTATCTCATTGAGATTTTGATTTGGATTTCCCTGATGCCGAGTGATGTTGAGCACTTTTTCATGTGTCTGTTGGCCATTTGGATGTCTTCTTTGGAAAAATGTCTGTTCATGTCTTCTGTCCATTTCTGATTGGATCATTTGTTCTTTGGGTATTGAGTTTGATAAGTTCTTTATAGATTTTGGATACTAGCCCTTTATCTGATATGTCATTTGCAAATATCTTCTCCCATTCTGTCGGTAGTCTTTTGGTTTTGTTGACTGTTTCTTTTGCTGTGCAAAAGTTTTTTATCTTGATGAAGTCCCCATAGTTCATTTTTGCCCTTGCTTCCCTTGCCTTTGGCGATGTTTCTGGGAAGAAGTTGCTGCGGCTGAGGTCAAAGGGGTTGCTGCCTGTGTTCTCCTTTAGGATTTTGATGGACTCCTGTCTCACATTGAGGTCTTTCAACCATTTGGAGTCTATTTTTGTGTGGGGTGTAAGGAAATGGTCCAGTTTCATTCTTCTGCATGTGGCTGTCCAATTTTCCCAACACCCTTTGTTGAAGAGACTGTCTTTTTTCCATTGGACATTCTTTCCTGCTTTGTCGAAGATTAGTTGACCATAGAGTTGAGGGTCCATTTCTGGGCTCTCTATTCTGTTCCATTGATCTATGTGTCTGTTTTGGTGCCAGTACCATACTGTCTTGATGATGACAGCTTTGTAATAGAGCTTGAAGTCCGGAATTGTGATGACACCAGCTTTTCTTTTCTTTTTCAACATTCTTCTGGCTATTCGGGGTCTTTTTTGGTTCCATAGAAATTTTAGGATTATTTGTTCCATTTCTTTCAAAAAAGTGGATGGTATTTTGATGGGGATTGCCTTGAATGTGTAGATTGCTCTAGGTAGCATTGACATCTTCACAATATTTGTCCTTCCAATCCATGAGCATGGAACATTTTTCCATTTCTTTGTGTCTTCCTCAATTTCTTTCATGAGTATTTTATAGTTTTCTGAGTACAGATTCTTTGCCTCTTTGGTTAGATTTATGCCTAGGTATCTTATGGTTTTGGGTGCAATTGTAAATGGGATCGACTCCTTAATTTCTCTTTCTTCTGTCTTGGTGGTGGTGTATAGGAATGCCACTGATTTCTGTGCACTGATTTTATATCCTGCCACTTTACTGAATTCCTGTATGCGTTCTAGTGGTTTTGGGGTGGAGTCTTTTGGGTTTTCCACATAAAGTATCATATCATCTGCAAACAATGAGAGTTTGACTTCTTCTTTGCTGATTCAGATGCCTTTGATTTCTTTTTGTTGTCTGATTGCTGTGACTAGGACTTCTAATACTGTGTTGAATAGCAATGGTGATAGTGGACATCCCTGCCATGTTCCAGACCTTAGGGGGAAAGTAGAGCCTCCAGTTTTGATTGCACCTCATTGATAGCCTTTTTGATTTCGACTTGGTTAGATTTTAGTTTTTTTATTTCTCCAGAAATGGTTTCTCTTATACCTTCCATGCTTTTTTCAAGCCCAGCTAGTATCTTTATAATCGTCATTCTGAACTCTAGTTCCGACATCTTACTAATGTCCGTATTGATTAGGTCCCTGGCAGTCAGTACTGCCTCTTGTTTTTTTTGAGGTGAGTTTTTCCGTCTTGTCATTTTGTCCCGAGGAGAATAGATGAATGAGAGAATAAAATGCTAACAGGGTAACAACAACCCCAGAAAAATATACACTAAACAAATAAGAAGAGACCTGAAACTGGGGGAAAAGAAAGGGAAAGAAAGAAAAAAGAAAAAAAAAAGAAAAAGATTTAAAAAAAAAGAAGAATATGATCAAATATGATCAGGCTGGTGAATAGATCAGTGCCACACATTACATTTTGGACATATTTTGGTCTGTTAGAAGAAAGTGCCTCCTAAAATTTTAAAGAAAGAAAAGCTTATATATGTACAAAAATAAGGTTAAATATGATGAAGGGATGGAATATGACTGTAAAGATGAAAATTATAAAAGATTTTATAAAAAGGAATTGATAAGAAGTTGGTTGAAAAAAGAAAGAAGAGAAATTAAATAAAAACAAAAGGGGAGAGAATGTGATCAGGCAGGAGACTAGAACAAAGCCATCCACTAGAGATTTAGGGTATATTTTGGTCTGTTAGAAGAAACTGTATCCCAAAATTTTAAAGCGAGAACAACATATATATATATATATACCAAAAATAAGGTTAACTACTATGAAGGGATAGAATATGATCTAAAAATGAAAAATAAAAAAGATTTTTAAAAAGGGAATTGATAAGATACTGATTGAAAAAGGGAAGAAAAATTTAAAAAAAAAGAAAAAATTAACTTTGAAAGACTAAAGAATCATGGGGAAAAAGCCATGAATTCTATGTGCAGTATTCCCCGAGCGCTGGAGTTCTGCCGTTCTCATTGATGGGTAAACTTGGGGGTCTTGGCTGGCTGTTCTCGCTGATCTTCTGGGGGAGGAGCCTGTTTCCATGGTTCCCAAATGTCTTTGCTGGAGGAGGAACTGCCCCGCCTTTGCCCCCTTCGGGCTAAGTAATCCGCTCAGGTTTGCTCTCGGGAGCTTTTGTTCCCTGCAAGCTTTCCGTCCAGCTTTGGAGGATGAGAGTGAAAATGGCGGCCTCCCAATCTCCACCCCAGAGCAGCCAAGAACTCAGGGCCCCACTCCTCAGTGAGCCCCCAGAGAAAAGCAGTCAGTCACTCCCGTCTCCCTGGTCTCTGGCTGCACTCCGTGGTCACCCGGCCTGTGACCGAGCGTTTCTATCTCTGGCACACGACCCTGTCTGGAATCCCCAAACCCAACAGATCCCTGGGGTGCGCTCCCGCGCCGCTCCTCCTGGGGAGGAAGGTGAGTCTCCCCGGATCTGCCGCTTGTTGGGTCCCTGCTGGAGGAGCAGTGGCCCGACTGTGCCGCGGATCACGGTTTATGGCAACCCCGAGCTGAGAGCCCGCGCCTGGGCTCCGCCTCTGCAGCCGGCTTCCCTGCTCCGATACCTGGGAGCTCTGCCACACTCAGGCACCCCCGGTCTTTCTGTGACCCGAGGGTCCTGAGACCACACTGTCCCACGAGGGTTCCACCCCCTGCTTAGCCACTGGAGCAACCTCCCTCAGCGGAGCCGACTTCTAAAAGTTCCGATTTTGTGCTCTGCTGCTCTGTCACTTGCCAGAAGTGGCCGACGGAGGCCCCTCCCCCGCCATCTATCTTCCCGAATATCGCCTGGGATTCACTTCTCCGCACGTCCTACCTTCCAGAAAGTGGTCGCTTTTCTGTTCAGAGAGTTGCTGCTATTCTTTTCTTCGATCTCTGTTGAGTTCGTAGGTGTTCAGAATGGTTTGATCCGTACCTAGCTGAATTCCTGGGACCAGATCAAATTTAGGTCTCCTACTCCTCCGCCATCTTGCTCCTCCCCCCCCCATAACAGAGTACATCTTAAAAGTACTCATCACAAGAAAAAAAATTTTGTGACTATGGGAACAGATGTTATCTAGACTTATTGTGGTCATTTCACTATATATATTTATCAATTATATATGTATATATATATTTTTTAAATTGAGAAATAATTTACATATAACATTATATTAGTTTCAGGCATACAACATAATGATTGAATGTACACCTGAAACTAATATAATGTTATATGTCAATATTTTCTCAAGTTAAAAAAAAAGTATAAGCAGGGGAAAAAAAGTATTATGGGTTGGAAGAGGAGATAGTAATCATTTAAAGAGCTATCTGAATCTCTAGCAGTGTCTTAATTCTATCATAAAAAGCTGAAAAATCTCTATCTTTATCTATCTATCTATCATCCGTCATCTATCATCTATCTATCTTTCTATCATCTATCTTATTCCTTGGCCTACTCACACCCATCTTTGGCTAGCACATTGAAAGTTTCACTACAAATATCTATACCATGTAAGTTCTCCAAATTATTTTAAAACTTAAACATATAGTGGATGCTAAGCATGTTTGCTGAATTAACTATTTCCTAAATTCTCATATATATTTTTAAGTGATTAAACAATAATAATAAAAATGATGACTTGTATTTTCCATACTAATTTTCTTTAATAGTGTTAACTTACCTATTTTATTTCGGTTGTACTGTCTACCTATCTGGAACACAAAGATTACGTGGAGGAATTCATAGGAATGAAAACCAAAAACGTGTCCTTTGTATGGAATAAGAATTACGGTGATACTTGGAAATCAATGGAGTTTATACTTTGATATAATGAAGTTGTTAAATATCATTGGCTCAGTAGTTTCTCTTTTTTAAAAGTTTGCTTATGGCAAATAACACAAGCAATTTTCCTTTTCATCCTCAAGTATCTTAAATATTTGTACTAAATATTGCAATTTAGTCTCAAATGTTATTTATTCTGGATTCAGACATGTGCTTAGAAATTTTATTCTAAGACAAGATAATCAGTTCAATCTTCAGGTAAATATGTGTTTTATATACAAGAACAAAAATGATTTCATTGTGTATCTGAAGGATTATACTTGAGGAAGAAAACGTTGGTAACTTGAGCTCAAATCCCAAACCTACATGCAAATATAATATTAGTCTGCCTACCAGCTTTCGCAATGCTATACGGATATCGTAAAGGGAATCTACAAATACAAAAAATCTCAGATAGCTCTCTTGCTGATCTCATCATTTAGGCCAACCCATAATAATGTTTTTCTGTACAGAATGTCTGGAAGCTATGTGATCCCGTAAATTCAGGTTGCCCAGCGATGCAAACCATTACACAGTGCTGGTCACAGGACAATCAATTTAGCCATTGTGAATGATAGTGCTTCTCTAGATGACTGAAAATGACTAGTTCACCCATAAGAACTCTCACATGGTGGTCATTTAATATAGTGCACTCACAAGTTGATTGGTAGTAAATAACACTGGCTTGGAAATATAGCAAATGCAATGCAGTAAAAACCTGATATAGGAGCTATTCTAGAGTACAGCATTAATTGTATTTCCTGAGCCAAGAGTGACTTCCACTAGTTTGTGTGTGTGTTGTTGTATTAGAAATATAAAATTGAGGGGCGCCTGGGTGTCTCAGTCAGTTAAGCGTCTGCTTTCAGCTCAGGTCATGATCCTGGGGTCCTGGGATTGAGCCCCACAGTCAGGCTCTGCTCAGTGGGAAGTCTGTTTCTCCCTCTCCCTCTGCCCCTCCCCCCACTGTTTTCGCATGCTTTCTTTCTCTCTCTCTCCTTCAAATAAATAAATAAAATCTTAAAAAAAAAAAGAAATGTAAAATTGAATGAGGATAATGGGACATTTTTTGGGAAAAGAATACAAAAATGACACAAAATTTTATACCTGTATTCCCATAGATTTATATAATCCATTGAATACACAAACTACTATTTGCTGTAACCTTAAAATGATTTTTTTCACTATTGATAACTTTGAGATTAGTTTCACTTTGTAAATTTGATAATCCCTGTGAGATTTTAATATTTCTGCTCTTCTTACTGAATGTTTTAATTTATCTTTAAGGGTAAAAATGTTGAGACTTAACAGCTGACCCAGTTAAGTAATATGCTCATTTATATGTACTTCCTAGCCTTGATAGTAAACAATGTATCCCTACATTCCCAATATTTAAAGAGAGGATCATTTCCTTCTCTCTCTCTCTTTTTTTAAAGACTTTATTTATTTATTTATTTAGAGAGAAGGAGAGCATGCATGAGTTGGGGGGAGGGGCAGAGGGAGAGAGAATCTGAGGCAGACTCTGCACTGTACATGGAGCCCACCACAGGGATTGATCTCACCACTGGGAGACCGTGACCTGAGCCGAAACCAAGAGTCAGACCCTCAACCAGCTGAGCCATCCAGGCGCCCCACTTTTTTTTCTTCTCTCTTAACAGCAATCTTCATATCCATGATTTATTGCTAAGAGAATTTCAGTTGCTCTCTTTTGATTTGTTTCACTATGTGATACAATTGAAACTAATATATATGTATAGGATCAAGACTCTGGAAATTAATTAGTATTCAAATAATTTAAAACATTGATTTAAATAATGGCCAACTTATAAAGAATGTAACTAAATTTTGAAGTGCTTGAGTTGATGACACATAATAACTAAAATGCATTGAGTGAACTTTGGATCCTGAACAAACTTTAAAAAATCCATAAGGGATATTTTGGAGACAGTTAAGGAAATTTTAACACAAAATGTGTATTGTATGATATTATGGAATAAATATTCATATATTTAGTATGATAATGATACTGTTGTTATGTAGGGAAATTAGAAGATTCATGCTGAAGTATTGAAGAATGAAGCATTATCATGTCTGCAACTTGTTTTCTAAAGATTTTCATATATGTGCATAAAGTATATATACAACATAAAACTTGCATGTGAGAGAAAAAATAAATGTGGCAAAATACAACAATTCATGAATCTAAATATACCAGTGTTTATTGTACTCATATATCCACTCTTCTGTAGGCTTGACATTTTTCTTTTTTTTTTTTTTAAAGATTTTATTTATTTATTTGACAGAGAGAGAGACAACGAGAGAGGGAACACAAGCAGGGGGAGTGAGAGAGGGAGAAGCAGGCTTCCCGCCGAGCAGGGAGCCCAATGCAGGGCTCGATCCCAGGACCCTGGGATCATGACCTGAGTCAAAGGCAGACGCGTAATGACTGAGCCACCCAGGCGCCCCAGGCTTGACATTTTTCAAAGTAAAAAGTTGAAGGAAAATTCTTATTCTAGTAAATGAACAATTTTGCTTAACTTTATATTAAATGTCCATTTTCTATGTATCAACTGTTTCAGAAAAGCTCTTATATATCAAGAAAGTGTTAGAAAATGTTGACTTTCGTAAGAAAGCTATGTTTATTTAAGAACAAAATTATAAGAAAGAAGATGCTGGTGATTTTATATTCTAGAGGTTTTCATCTTGGAAAATTTTTGATAAATGTCTCTAAACTAAAATTTACACTATTCATTTGGAATCTAGCATTTACCCAGGAAATGCACATAATAAGGATTTCATAGCCATTCTATCACCAGTAGTAGCTAGGGAGGGACGGAATTAATTCAGAATGAAAACAAGGTTAAGTACCCATCCTATCATGGAAGTGGTGAATAAGAAATGTCAGATAGCTGTGTCAGATAATCAGACCTCTTTTCCTTATGAAAGCTTAGGCAATTAAAAGACTGTGAAATTAAAAATGCAATCTTTTAAATGCGGTGTAATTGGCAATGTTAATTCTAAATTAGCTTAATGTATGTCTCTGCACTTATAGGAGGAGCCGAAGACAAGACGTGAGACACGGAAATCCATTGACTCAGTGCAGAGGATTTAATCTAAAAGGTATTAAAACTGAGCAAGGGTCAAACTTGGTAAAGAGTTGCATTGCTCCATGTCACATTTCAGGGAGGGAAACCTCGTTATAATTCATATCTTCTGTTTTTTGTTTTGTTTTGTTTTTTTCAAGATTTTATTTATTTATTTGACACAGAGAGGGAACATGAGCAGGGGGAGTGGGAAAGGGAGAAGCAGGCTTCCCGCTAAGCAAGGAGCCCAATGCTGGGCTCGATCCTGGGATCATGACCTGGACTAAAGGCAGACGCTTAACGACTGAGCCACCCAGGCACCCCTCATATCTTCTGTTTTAATGGGAGATTATGAAGATGCTTGGTGTTCATATGGAAATTAAAAATTGAACGTTCTTTGTATGTATAGTAGGAAAAACAAATGTCTGTGACCACAGTTACCTTGGGTGTGTTAGTTGGTTAGGTCTTTCACATAGATGTCAGTTATAGATTTTCCAAGCTATTATTTTTTTTCTGAAGAAACAAAGCTATTGTCTTCTTTGTTAAGAAAAAAAGGTGCTTTTTTAAAAATTTGAAAATTAAAATTTTTTTTTTAAAGTTTACCATTTTAACCATTTTCAAATGTATAGTTCTGTGGCATTAAGTACATTCACACTGTTGTGCAACCAGCACCACATCCATCTCTAGAACTTTTTATTTTTCCCAAGTGAAACTCTATACCCATTAAATACAAACTCCCTCTTCACCAGCTTCTGGAAACCGCCATTCTACTTTCTGTCTTTATGAATTTGATTCTTCTAAATACCTCTTATAAGTGGAAATACACAATATTTATCCTTTTGTAACTGCTTATTGCACTTCTTCGGGGTTCATTCATGTTGTAACATGTGTCAGGATTTCTTCTCTGTTGAAAATGGAAAAAAATATTTTATTGTGTGTTTATATCACATTTTGTTTATTCATCTATCACTGGGCACTTGGATTGCTTCCACTTTGGGCTATTATAATTAATCCTGCTCTGAACATGGGTGTACCAGTGCCTTGGCTTTACAATTCATAACCATTCCAATACTTCTGAGAATTCTGCCTCTGTCTTAGGATCAATCTAACCCATTTCTTCCCATCCTGACATAAAGATCCCATGTTATTATACTTTCCCCACTAACCTTCTCCCCTCCACCTGAACCCCACCAGTGACATCTCTTCAGGTGGAGCTCTCTTGGTGCTAGAGACCCACTGGTTGCTAACAATTAACACCAAGACTCCTATTGCTAGTATTTTTGAGTCTGGGCCCTTCTTTAGTAAAGACTGACATTCGTATTACTAACTCCATGAACTATAAGGAGAAAATTGTGACACATTTTGCTTAGTGGTCCCATACATCTAATTGAGGGAATAAATCCAGGTCACCATTTCTCTATTTACTGAGTATTTTATAAATATGTGTGCCATTTCTACTAATAGTAGTAGTTACAGTGGTGGAACTGCCAGCGGGGGTAATGATGAGCTCACATGCGTGCTGGCTTTGTGTCAGAACCTGAGTTAAGCGCTTTTTTAATGGATTATCACACTTAATGCTCAAGACACTGTACCAAAGTAAGGTCTATTATTATCGCCATTTTATGAATGAAGAGGCTGTTCCTGTCTAAGCTACCACATTGATTATACTACATGGTCTTCCTGAATTAAGAATTTCAGTACAGAACCTGTATGAAAATATAATCCATGTTTTAGAGCCAAGTAAAACTGAGACACAGAAGGGTCAACTAAGTTGTCGAAGGTTGCATGGTCAGTATTGGTGAAGTCAGAATTTTACCTCCAATACCTCTGATTCCAAAGATTGTGTTCTCAACCACTACTTCCTGCTGCATCCACACTTGGCTTTCTGACTTTTCCTGATGCTTCTGAATTCTATCTATACTCCACTGAGTATGGATGAACCGGGCTTTAATAATGCCTGGCACTTACTAACTCTTCAAGTAGGATATGTTTCCTAGTAATTCACAGCATTGGCTTGCTCAGCTCTGAAAAGCTGAGAAAACCTAATCTGTAAGGATATTGTAATAATTAAATAAATGTTCGAAGTGATATTAAGGACATTCCTTGGTATAGAGTACTTCTTGAATAAACATTGATTCCCTTATGCCTTTCTCTCCTTCCCTTTAGGTTAAGCACAACAGGTAAACCATGTCTAATAGTCTGCTTGTTAAATGATTAAAGATTGCCTTTTGCGGGCTTCTATAGATGATGACAGTTTTATAGAGCAATAAACATTCATATAGGAGAATATGTTCTAAATTCTCTTCTCTCTCTTATTTTTACTTTTCAGCATATAGAAATGCAGCTGAAATTGTTCAGTATGGAGTAAAAAATAACACCACTTTCCTTGAGTGTGCCCCGAAGTCTCCACAGGCATCTATCAAGTGGCTGTTACAGAAAGACAAAGACAGGAGGAAAGAGGTGAGTAACACACCCCAGCAGCAATCAATCAGGGCTTTGGAAAGACATTCGATCACCATCCCTCAGTGAGGTTCAGATCAAATGAGAAAGAAAAGGCATATGAACATCCTTTTATGTCTTTGGGATGACAAGTGCCACTTTCTTCAAAATCCTTTGTCTGTAGAGATGATGAATTAATTAGAAATCCTTGCTGCCTGTTCCCTTCTATGATACGGTGATTGGAACAAGAGCTTGAGCACTCAAGACAGGGTACTGATATGAGGAAGCATTCGTAAAAGAAATAAGATGTGTGCAAAACCAGAGGCCAGGTTCTCACACAGCAGCACCTTTGTGTGATTCACGAGCTAAAAGGGGGCTTTAAAAAAAGTTCAGTGTTTCCTCAGCCAGAAATTACGCTGAACTATAACTTTTATGGTAAGGAGCATTTTTCTGCTATGTGGTAGTCTGTTTCCTTTGCTTTATTATCCATGACTCTAGGGTTTTGGTTCGGTAATATATGGAATCATTGTTTATGGGACCATTGCCTTTATTTAGTGATATGGAAAAACAGTTTTTCAAAGAAAAGGACACTGACAACCTTTCACTGATCGGAAAGAGCTGTTTGAAAAGGGAAGCATTGTAAAATGGCTTAGGGTGAAATATTATAAATAATGAGCTCCAATAATATTGATGTCATATTGTACTGACAGATGAGAGGAAGAAGAAGAAAAATATATCTGTGTACATAAAGCCTTAGGGTAGTCTAAAATGTAATGCTATTAGCAGTGTCATAAAACCTGATGGAGCAAAGGGGAAAATGGAGCCTTTTGCATTTGGGTGTATCCTTCTGTCATGGGCAGTTTGGGTACCAAATATTAAGTTAATTGGAGATATTTAGAATGGATACAACCCCAAGCTATAGAACACAGACACTTGCATCAAAGCTACTGAAATACATGTTGGCTCCACATGAGAAAATACTTTACAACTCAGACCTGCCTGTCCAAAGACAGTATGAGCTGTTTAGGAAATTGTGTATCCCCTGTCACTGGAATAGTAAACCATAGGCTGATGACCGCTCGCATAAGAGATTTAACTATCTGGAGGAGAGATGAGCCAGATGAACTTTGGGGCTCCCTCTTGCCCCAGAATTCTATGATACTAAACAGATCTTTTAAAACATTTTTATTAATAAAAAACTATTGTTTATTTGAGATCTCTTTTCTTTGCCACAAAAGTCTGTCATCAAAGACACCTTGAAATTTCTACAGTCTAATTAATTTTAAATTCTTTTGAATGGATGTAAATGGTAATACTAATTGCCTTAGAAAGTAACCTGGAGGGGCGCCTGGGTGGCTCAGTCGGTTAAGCGGCTGCCTTCGGCTCGGGTCGTGATCCCAGGGTTCTGGGATCAAGCCCCGCATCGGGCTCCCTGCTCAGCGGGGAGTCTGCTTCTCCCTCTCCCACTCCCCCTGCTTGTGTTCCTTCTCTCGCTGTGTGTCTCTGTCAATTAAATAAAAAATCTTAAAAAAAAAAAAAAAAGACAGTAACCTGGAGTAGAAGTCATACTGTGTTATGATGATTATCATACAGAAATGAAGTTCTTAGTCCAGAGCATGGCACATGGTCATGAACAGTTCTTCCTGAGAAGTTCTGTGTGTTCATATGTGAATTGGAAATTTGAAACTCAAGCAGAGATTACCTAGTATAAATAAAATGTTTTTCTTTAATTCAGTAAAAAGTTAAATACAATAACATACAATAAGTGAATAAAATTTCTATTATTTAAAGAAAATGAGTACATGCAAGCTTGAATACATGCCACAGAAATTAATAAATGGAGTTAAAAATGGAATGAGTTAATAGATTTAATGACTGAATCATCTTTGTGGTATTTCTAACATTTTATTTCAGAATGCTCAAGACTGTACACTCAATTATTACTATCTTGCTTTTTCTTCTAATCTCAAAAACATAAGAATGCTATAAGACTATGAAAAAATTAACTATAATTGTGCAAATCTATTTTATCCAGAATTTATAGAGCATAATTCCATTCATTCTTAATTTAGTTGAACAAATTATTACTGTCTTATTAAATTTATCCTAATTCGTCCTTAATAGTTTAGGCAAACACACACTTATTTCTCATGTTAATGATATATAAATATTGAACTTTAAAAAAAAATGTAAGACAAATGATAAAAGCTCATGGATGAAAATGTAAATAGTTGATACTGAATAGCATAAAGTGAAAACTAAAAGATCTCCTCACCTCCACTTCAATATTTATTCATACTTCGTGGAGTATGAAGCTACTAAGAATTATATATTAAATCATAATGTATTCTTCCAAATGTTCCCCATCATTTTCCTATTTTGTCTTTCTCTCTCTCTCTCTTTGTCTCTCTCGGTAATGTACACACACACACTTTAATATCAGTACACTTGGAGCTAACTTATTTTTTCTTGGCTACAGTATTCCACTATACGAATATATCTTTTTTTTTTTAAAGCTATCTATCGCTTAAGGTTATTGTTTTGCTTCTTATCAAAAACATCATATAAATGAATATTTGCACACTTGTGAGTATATCTTCTGTACAAATTCCTAGAAATGATGAGGCACCTGGGTGGCTCAGTCAGTTAGGCATCTACCTTCAGCTCAGGTCATGATTCCAGGGTCCTGGGATTGAGCCCCGCATCGGGCTCCTTGCTCAGCGGGGAGACTGCTTCTCCCTCTCCCACTCCCCCTGCTTGTGTTCCCTCTCTCACTGTGTCTGTGTCAAATAAATAAATAAAATCTTTAAAAAAAATTCCTAGAAATGAAATTTCTGCATCAAATACTATATGCATGTTATGTGAATTTTTAAAATTGACCTCCAAATTCTTTCCTAATTTTGCACACATAGAAAAGGCTTTCTTTTCCTTTTGTTTCTGAGTACACTTCTACGTGATTGAAACTATTTTTGAGACACATTTAAACTTTAAAAATTAAATTAACATCTAAACTTTGCTTTATATATTTCAGTCCTACTTCCTGATCTCCCTTTTCTAGATCTGTTCTCTTATCTGTATTTCAATACTATACTTTGCCTTTTTGTGCTTTTTGCGGGGGGGGGGGGGCTACTTTTTATCTAAAACAATCTATCTTTGATTTTTATTTCATCAGTAATTAGATATGCACTTATGCAGAAATTTACCATTTAGAAAAACATTTTACATACATTTCTTTATTTTGATTTGGGTCAATTTCTGCCCCCTCAGTGAAAGAGCATTCCAGAGTCCCCATGTCAAGGAACTTCTTACCACTTAGCTTTTTAGTCTGTTTGTTGACAATACTATAGCTGGAACTTTAAGAAAGATGGATTTCATGCATTTAACTAATATCCAGCACATGAGGGTTTTTTCAGGATAAGCCTGAAATGTAGTTAAATTTTATTAAATATTAACTTCATAGCTTTTTATTACCTTTCCTTGGAAAGTAAAACCATTTGGAAGACGCAGAAGATGATGGCATTTCAGCTTATTTTCAGTCATTCTTTAGTTTGGGATAATTGGAAAAAGCCCTTGATAGTGTTCAAAACTCTGCCTCTGTTCATATAATTTTTTTTGAGTTGTCTTACTACTCAGTAAAGTAATGAATTGTTTCCATTTTTAGTTAGGAGAACACTCATCATTGAAAAATGGTAAAATTCAACCATTTAACTGTGGCTTCATGATTTTACTAATAAGAGAGTATTTTTGTTGCAATTAAAGGCAAGAACGCCAGGACAAAAAGATATTTTAAATTATTCTATGAATTTTATTTTTATCTGTTGACTGTGATTCACACTCCAAATGCAACCAAAACTCTGTGCTTATATGTACAAAAGCTACTTCTGTCCAAAGGGAATGAACTTGAAGCTATTTTTGGCAATATGGGTGATAACTTCACCCTCTCTTTAATAGATTCATTGCTCGTGAGACAGGATCTCCTGTGTCAAACAGGCAATGGAACTGACCAAAACTTTGTGTTCACTAAGAAGGAAGGTAATCAGTACTTGATGCTTTCGCCAAATTTGCAAGTCCAGAGATACTCTGTATATGTTGCTCATATCTTTTTAGAAGACATAGAGTCAGGTTTGGGATCTTTGATGATTCTCTCTTTTAGGTCAAGCTGAATGAACGAATCATAGCCACTTCACAAGGACTTCTAATCCGCTCTGTTCAAGATTCTGACCAAGGACTGTATCACTGCATTGCAACAGAGAACAGCTTCAAGCAGACCATAGCCAAGATCAACTTTAAAGTTTTAGATTCTGAAATGGTGGCTGTTGTGACAGACAAATGGTCCCCATGGACCTGGGCCAGCTCTGTGAGGGCTTTACCCTTCCACCCAAAGGACATCATGGGGGCATTCAGCCACTCAGAAATGCAGATGATTAATCAGTACTGCAAAGACACTCGGCAGCAACATCAACAAGAAGAATCTCAGAAGATAAGAGGGGACTATGGCAAGTTAAAAGCTCTCATCAATAGCCGGAAAAGTAGAAACAGGAGGAATCAGTTGCCAGAGTCATAATATTCTCTTACTTGGGGCTTATGCTTCCAGTAAAGAATAGTCTGTCTTCAATGATCAAATTTTGAGCAAAGAACCTTGTGCTTTACCCATGGGAAATTCTTGAGAAAGGTGTTACTCACTCCTCAAGTGAGTATTACATGAACTGAAATGAGCATGCATTTTCTTGTATGATATTGACTAGCACTAGACATGTCATGGTCCTCATGGTGCATATAAATATTTAACTTAACCCAGATTTTATTTATATCTTTATTTACTTTTCCTTCAAAATCAGTATGGCGGCTATGAAACTAAAATTCTTACATCCCTTAATTGAATGAGGGCTATAACCCCGTGATCTTCCTTCCTTGCTTTACGGGTTTAGATTTGGAATTGCCAGTAATTTTATATATGGAAACAAATGCCAAGTTCACAACTTTTACATTGTAAAAGTTGTATAAATACATGTAATAGAGTAGGGCTGTCAAAAGAAATGTAGAATAGATACAAGTTAAGGAAGAGGGCATCTAAAAGTTGTATAAAACATGAGTGATTCATACAGAAAAATGAACAGTTTATATACTTACAGTGAAATATATTAATTTTTTTATTGTAAAAACGGTCAGTTGCTGATATCTGCTATTGATCTTTGTTTCCTTGTTTTAGGAAGATAAAATGAATGATCCTCACCATAAACATCTTTGATTAGAGTTATGTCAGTGAAACATTTAAGTTTATATTCTTATGCTATCATCTTCCAAACAAAAGCACTTTTTTTGGAAGTTATTTAAGTTATTATAGACTCAGAGAATATAATCTTACACTGTTTAATTAATTACTGTATTCTAATTTTCTAGTCTGTGTGGCAAAGTAAACACTATATGAAGAAAAAATGAAATATCAAACTTGTATATGAGAGGTGAAACTATCAAAATGGGGTAAAATAAAGTAAGAAATACAATTTTATTAAAAGCTGTTTATAAAAAATGTGACTAGTTTTTACCATCAGTGATTAATTTCAATAATTAATTCTCACATTTTTTTGGTTTACCAACCTCAGATATCATACGATTTTTAAGTCACCAGTTCATTTTTTTAAAATAATCTTTAGTATGTGCTGGAGAAGTGCTCATTTTGTGGACAAATGAAAAAAATTTGAATATGAACAAAAATAGACATACTTTCTTTTAAAAGAATGCTGGTGCATTAGGTTCCCTGGTATATAAATACAAATGTGGTAAGTTTTGTAATGAATAAAATAATTTTCTTCTAACTGTATGTTTGGGTCATTTCATTAGAAAAATTTATTATTGAACCTTTTATTCCAAATAACAATTAGATGGGAGAAATATGAAAAATCTCTTTATACTGTTATATTTCCTTTAAAAACACAAATTTGCCTTTTCATTTTATTTACTTGTAAAGAAATTTTCATGTTTCCAGGTACAAATAGAAATTGCATCATAGACCTATTGAAAATCTAGTACAAAATTTTATTTGTAGTTAACAGTCCACAAAGAAGGTAAGGTAGACTTATTACCTTCTTAAGCACCACAGAATAAAAGCTTCAAGAACTAAACCATTGTCAAAATGAATGCAATCATTGATCAGAATTTAAGAATATGATTTATTATTTAAGTGGTGGTAAATTATGATATTATAAGAGGAGGCCTCAGTGGGGGCAAACATAGCAGTTAAAATACACAACATAAATAATGTTCATTCAAAAATAAGCTAATAAATAAAAGCTATTCTTCCAAATGTGTATGATTCTGAAGTATTCTGTAAAGCAGTTCATTATACAAATATTTTGCCTGCTATGTGCATAAATAGAAATGTGTGTCAATGGAAGGCCAAAACCATCTTCAGTGTTTATGGCCAATCTATTCTATGTACAGAGTTTAAAGTAAAATTGTTTTAGAGTCAGAAGATAGGGTAAACTACACAGGTCCCCTTGCTTCATGTAAACACAAACTGATAGACAATGAGGGTATTTAGTTTTTTAATATTATTTGTGCTATTTAATACCTTCTCCTTTGAACATTATTCAATTGTATATACTTTTATTACTTTTGTTTTAAAATTATAGAAATTCTTCAACATAACTGCCAAATGTAAAGAAAATTTTCTTTCTCCAAAATAATGTCAACGTATACTGAATATTGGTGGTTAACTAGTTTTATTTTGTGTAGTTTGACATTTTGATGACTTAATATGTTTTCCATTTGTATTGTACATAAAATTTCCTAGGAATGCACTTTTTTTCAAAGTGTAGGTTTGTGGATAGATTTTAGCATGATGAAACTGTCATTACGGTGAATGTTCACTCTGTGAGAAAATAAACTAAATGTAGTTAGTACATTGATATTTAATTGGATATTGAAGAAATCATTTGCCTGGCAAAATAAAACATGTTGAATTCCCCAAGAATGTCTTCAACTTTTCTTTTTAATGTTGGATATATAATTGCTTGTTGACATGATAGAATCTACTGAATCTTATAATTTTTTTAAGTTTTAGTTATTTATCCATTTTTATAAAAATAATGCATCTAGATATTTCTAAATTCAAAACTTCTGGAAGGATATACATGGAAAACTCTCCTTGGACCATTATCCCTCGTTTATTCAAGTCCCAACCCCAGAAACATCCAATATTGTCAATTTCTATGTGTATTTCTGTGATATTTTACATATATGCAAGCAAATTCATATTTGTTTTCTCTTTAAGAGGCACTGTACATCCATTCACATCCATCAATAGTTATTCACACTGCATTGTGTCTAACAGTGGGGGGAAAATGTATAGTTTAGGAGTGCTTGGGCTTTGGAGCTGGACTACCTGGATTTGAATCCAAGTTTACTGTCTTGGAAAAGTTATTGAATTTCTCTTTGCCTTAGTTGTCTGCCCAAGTTCATACCAGTAGAGTATTAGAACAGAATATGTGATATAATAACTATTCAATAAATGTCTGAATAGTTTCCTTATTCAGAAAGTGACATCCTGCTAGAACAGGAAGGAATCTTTCTGTTGTGTTCTTTGTCAAGTTAAATGCCAGTGACCCAGGTTGGGGAGCCTTCAGTCAGTGGATCACTTAACACCTTACCAGGTAAAATCAGCTTTTAGAAAATTGAGGGGAAGGAAGCCACAAGTTAATTCATAATTCTGCTAACACATTTGAAAGACAGAAATATTAGAGATTTCTTCTATTTCTGGGCTTTAAGTCTGTAATAATGTGAGTGGAGAAAACATGAACAAAAAAAGATATTAAAAGTTATCTCAATGAATCTTCCAACCTGATGATTTGGCACTACTCCCTAATTGCCCCATTATTTTTCAGTATCTCTCTTGCTTATATTTCATCTTAACTTTAACTTAAAATAATTTTAATATATTTCTTATCATTTTAATGTTTGAGACTTTATGCCTCCTACCTAAGGGAAAAAAAATTTAAGAAAAATATACTGTGCTATGGCGAGCGCTGTGAATTGTGTAAGACTGTAAGACTGTTGAATCACAGACCTGTACCTCTGAAACAAATAATACATTATATGTTAAAAAAAAGAAGATAGTAGGAAGGGAAAAACGAAGGGGGGGAAATCAGAGGGGGAGACGAACCATGAGAGACTATAGACTCTGAGAAACAAACTGAGGGTTCCAGAGGGGAGGGGGGTAGGAGGATGAGTTAGCCTGGTGATGGGTATTAAAGAGGGCACGTATTGAATGGAGCACTGGGTGTTATACGCAAACAATGAATCATGGAACACTACATCAAAAACTAATGATGTAATGTATGTAACATAATAAAATTTAAAAAAAGAATTAAAGGAAAGGAAACAAAACAGGCTGATCCAACAGATACATAGGAGGGACAGAGACTTTTATACTATAAAAGGAGAGCAAAGAAGAAATTCTAGAGGAATATGGGACTCAAGAAATTTCATGGTAACTCTGTAATACTGCTCCCAGTTCACCTACACAGTAGAGGCTTTTCCAGGATGTTGGGGAGATTAATGAATTATTTGAAGGGAACAAGTGTTGCAAAGCATGGAAAATAATACAACTAAGCCACTGGTGTTATTATATTATGATAGGGTATGAGAATGATTTGCTGATATGCTGTCATGACAAGTGGGGAAATAAAAATACACATATTTTTCTATTTATTAACATTTATGGATCTCCTTCTCTACACTGAGGACCGGAGATACCATGATGGCTGCCCTAATCTCAGGAGACTGTGAAATCCTTGGGGCATTTTCCTATCTACTTTAAAACTGGTCCTGTAACTGGAGTGGAAATGAAACTTCAGAGGGATATTTTCTATAAACTACATTCTGAAGACCAAGGTAATGCAGAGTCCATGGAAATGAAGCATGATGCAATCACTTCCACATCAGATTATTGACAATCAAATAAAAGTTAAAAAATGTGCTTCTACTAAAAAAAAAAGAAAAAAGATAATGGTTTCCTATATCTATTCTTGTAGCTCAAGTCAAGAGAGACATTGCAGCTTTATTTTCCAGTGTAGTAAAGCCTGTAAAAACCTTAAATCTAGACAAGGAAATAATCAGACTAAGTGAAAATGTTTACTTACCCAGAAGCAGTGAGAATTTCATTGAGTTTTATGCATGATGACAAACCTATGGAAGACTGAATTTTTATTTTTTTCCTTAAGAGTTTATCCCATGATCATTTTATCCAGTCACCTTTCGCACAAGAATACAAGCCTTTCTGCAAAATCAAAATCAATTGCTATAAATTCTGTGTATGTGCCACTCAGTGAACTTCATTGTCAATAAATTGTTTTTCCTAAGGGGCTTCTGATATATAGATTTCAATTTTTATAGTTTCATAACAATATTACTTTCAAAGTGCATAGGTATTGAGAATTGGAAGAACTAGCTTCAAGACAAGAAAATGCCATCCTCACTATAGTGACTAGTGTATTTGTCTACTCGCCTCATAAAATAATACTTCCCACACAGTTTGAATTGTGTATTTCTCAGGGCTATTATGTTGCCATGCTTGAGTGTTACTTAAAGAATGGCATTGTGACAAACACATTAAAACCATCTATTCTATGCAAGGTTACCTCTGTGTTCCACAAGAACAAAAGCAGGACAAAGTCTATTCCTTAAGAGTTTCTCTGAATTATTTATATAAAAATGTCATTCAAACATTTTATGAGACCAAAAACCATAATGATTTCTGCATGGCAGAATGGATATATGATAAAATTATTATGAAAATAAAAGTCACTCCTGTTGTTCCTCTGGGTATTTTTCTTTCTTTTTTTTTTTTAAAGATTTTATTTATTTATTTGACAGAGACAGAGATAGCGAGAGCAGGAACACAAGCAGCGGGAGTGGGAGAGGGAGAAGCAGGCCTCTCCCGAGGAGGGGGCCCGATGTGGGACTCGATCCCAGGACCCTGGGATCATGACCTGAGCTGAAGGCAGACACTTAACGACTGAGCCACCCAGGCACCCGGTATTTTTCAATATACACGTGATCTTGGCTCATGAGGAGGTACAATGACATGAAAGGAATTTCCTATTTTCTTAGTCTTTTCAGAATGTTATTTCTATGATTCTATATAGGAAAAAAGGAGTTGAAGCTTTTTGTTTTATTTTTCCTGTTAGTGATTTGAGCTTGCGTGTTGGATGCAGGAGGTTATAATCATTTTCCTTTTTCTGCCACATCATGGCTTGTCAGAGAAGCAGGACCTTCAGAGTATCTTCTTTTGAGTTGATGTGACTTGGCAGTTGTAAACTGTGGTTTGATGTTGGGAGTCAGCTTGACTCATGAATAGGAAAAGCAGCTATGAGAAACAAAATACTGAGGAGGTGCTACCTAAGCCATATCAGCCTGGGACAATCAGTAAAGTCTTTATGTATGCATATGTATGTGTTTGTTATATCACAGATTATGCACACATAAATCCACAAAACAGCTATATTCAATTGATTCTTACAGGGCCTGACACATAGTGAAAGCTCAGTGAGTACATGCGATTATTTTTCTACCAGGAGAACAAAACTATTTCTTTCAAATATTTGAGCATTTGTCCTTCTTTTATCTCAGATTGCACCAGAATAATTCAACTGATATTTGATGTCATTTATCTATATCGGCATCCATGGCAACATCGTTTTTTTGTTTGAACTTAACCATCAGTGTACAGGTATCCCCTGAGCTGTCCCTTGTGCTGATACAAAGTCCTGTCAGAGCAGATGAGCTTTCCACTGCATCCAGACACTGTTAGAAGAAGAGTATTTCTGCTATTCTTGCATCATTCTGGGAAACAAGCCAAGGGCCCCTCCCCACTAAAATTCCTGGGGAGAGAGAGAGAGTGTGTGTGTGTGTGTGTGTGCGCGCACATGCGCGTGCGCTTCACAGGAATCCTGTACCTCCAGGGTCCTGTACCTTCTCAAGACACAAACCTGGCAGTGAGGTAGAAATATAAGACCCACAACCCCTATTGTACTCATCACCCTTTTCCCCATTGCACCCTTCACTGTTATGGTCTCTGATGGCAAGAATTATTCATTAACTATTTCCCATGAGCTCCAGCAGTAGATTTCACACTTCGGCACCCAAGTACCCTCTAAAAAGATTTTGAAAAGCTATGTAGCCCCTAACACATTTCTAAGTTAACATCTAAATTTTTATTCTAAGTTTAAGTACTTGCAAAGGATATCATTTCTGGTATTATATAAATTATGACATTTAAAAAATTAATGTTTATTTTTTTGTTCCATGGTTTATCTAGAGGTATGTTGATATATTTCCAAATACTTAGGGATTTTTTTTTCAGTTATCTTATTATCAATAAGGATATCTACCAATTTCTAAGAAAATACCACTGTGGTCAGATGATATAAACTGAATGACTTCAAGCCTTCAATATTTATTAAAATATATTTTAGTAATCAACCTATAGTCTAGGCTAATAAATGTCCCATGTGTATTTGTTAGGTGTGGTATTCAGTGTCAATTAGATCATGTTGGTCAATGTTTTTCAAATCATTTATATTTTAATTTTCACTTCTTTGGGTCTATTTTATCAAATTCTGAGAGAAGTTTGTTAAATTTCAAACCATGCCTTGTATTTGTTTATTTCCCCTTTATTTCTGCCAGTTTCCCTCATGTATATGGAAGTCTTCAAAGTGCATACACATTTACTATTCTTGGTGTTCTCCATGAACTTGATCCTTTCAACATTAGGAAAGGTTTTTTTTGGTACTAGTTTTCTTAAAGTCTACTTAGTGTAATACTAGATAGCCACACCAAAGTACAGATCTTTCTCAACTTACAATGGGCCTGTGTCCTGATAAACCCATCATAAGTTAAATATATCATAAGTCAAAAATGCTTTTAATACACCAAATCTACCAAACATCATAGCTAGCTTAGCCCAGCTTACCTTAAGCATGCTCAAAACACATTAGCCTATAGTTAGGCAAAGTCATCTAACACAAAGCCTCATTTATAATAAAGGTTGAATATCTCATGTAATTTATTGAAAACTGTACTGAAAGTGACAAACCATGGCTGTAGGTGTTGGGTTGTTTACCCTCCTGATCACATGGCTGAATGGGAGTGGCAGCTCACTGTCCCTGAGAATCACAAGAGAGTATTCAACTGCATATAGCCAGCTCAGGAAAAGATCAAAATTCAAAGTTTGCTTTCTACTGAATGAATTTTGCTTTTCACCATCCTTGAAAGACTGTAGAGTTGAAAAACCATAAGTCAAACCATCCTAAGTCATTTAGTTATATTTTTGTGTTAATTTTGATGATTGTTCTAGTGATTACATTATTTATCTTTAAGTATTCATGATCTACTTCCAAGTAATATAATACTATTTTAATATAATACTATTTTAAAAACAATGTAAGAATCGTACAACTGGGCGCCTGGGTGGCTCAGTTGGTTAAGTGACTGCCTTCGGCTCAGGTCATGATCCTGGAGTCCCTGGATCGAGTCCCACATCAGGACTCTGACCCTCCCCCCTTTCATGTGCTCTCTCTCTCTCATTCTCTCTGTCTCAAATAAACAAATAAAATCTTAAAAAAAAAAAATCGTACAACTACATAATTCAACTTACCTTCCTCTCACTTTTCATTCTTTTTATTTTCTTATATTTTGTTATATATGTTATAGTTCCTACAATATATTATTATTATTATTATTATTATTATTATTGCTTTCTAAAATTACAGCAATGGAATTAAAATATAGCAATTGGCACCCACTGGCATATTTTTAAATAATAAAGAATAAGCTCTTTTTTAACAGTCAGAAATTATATATTATTCCTATTTCTCTTTATCCATATACCTATTCTTCTTGCTCTACAAAATTGTATCCTAATATAAGTATTATGTTTTAAAGACGTTGATCACTCTCAAACAGTTTTTTAACAAAAATATGTATATTCATTGAGATATGAAAGCCTGAGCAAGTTGTACTTACATAATTTATATAATATAGGTCTGATTCTGGCGGGGGGGAGTTTGTTTATTAATTTGTTTTGTTTTTTAGTATAAGAATTTATTTTAACTAATAAGCTGACAATTTGATTATGTTCTCTTACAACTGTATTTAAAGACATTTTTGGAAACCATCGTTCTTCTCAATACTTGTACCGATCCTTCAAGCTGTGCCTTTGATGGGTTCTCTGTTTCAATGGAGCCACCTCCATAGTTTTTCCAGAATAATACTTTGTAATTCAGACTTCCAGCAGCCACTTGCTTACTGAATGGCCTTGAGAAAGTCACTTAACCTCTCTGTACCTCTTGTGCTCCTTATCTGAAAAAATGAGGAAAATAACATTATTCACCTCATAGGCTTGTTGTAAAGGTTAGAGTCATGTATTATATGTATGTATGTATGTATATAAAGTGTTCACAACAGTCCTGCTACATGATTAAGCTTTATTAGTTCAATTAATGCTCTTATTGCATGCTGTTATAAAACCTGTCTGTCTTATTCAAAATTTCCGGTGACAGTTTATTTTTGCTCCAATTTCCGTCATCGCCCTGCCACTTGCCAGCAGTCTGATGAGCGCTGTTATGTTATGCGCTTTGTGGATCTTCATTTTTAATCCTCAACTTTTATTTTCCCAAATCAAGAGCAGGCTCTTGACTCACTCCATCCTCAAGCTGAATTCCCTCACCATTCCTCTGGTAACCTTGGAGTTACTGTGAGAAGCTGGCTTTCCTGGACCTTAGATTTCTTCATCCTGGATGTTAGCTGTCATCTACAGTGTTACAAACTTGACCTTTTTCATAAGGCTCCTTGCTATCTCCTTTTTACAGCCTCCTGTCTGTTAGGTCCTGGCAACGCTCCAGGCATAGTAAATCTCGTCTGAGTTCACACTGGGGGAGAAACTAAACTACGTGCTAAGCAATTCACAGCATCAACAGTTACAGCGCCATCAGAAGTCCATTATCATATTCGTAAAAATCACCATTTATTGAGCATTTTCTGTGAACATTCCTTTATACAGGTATGCGTTATACATCCTTATCTACTTCCTTTACAGGAATCTGTTTTGTAAATGGCAAAACTGAGAGTCTTACACATTTAGAGACTTGCCCTGAATTAAATAACTTTCTAAAGGCCCCAAAGTATGAAATATAAAGTCTAGCTCTAAGCTTTAAGCATCTTCTATATTTCACCTCACTAAGGAATATCCACTACAAAAATATTAATATACAGCAGCCTTTGTAATATGATTTATAGGACTCTAGGTAAAATTAGCTCAGGCCATGGAGTCAGAATGCCTAGATTTGACTTTCTAGCTTACTAGTGACTAGCTTTACAGCCTGAGATTACCATGATAACAACAATCTCATGGGACTGTCAAGGCTGAGATAATTTGTGTAAAACACTTAGAAATTACATAATGTAAAATGAATATCAAATAAATATTGGCAATTTTATTACTATGCCTCTGATGCCGGAAATAACATTTATTAATCCTTTCAACAACTGTTTATTGAGCACTTAATATGTGCCAGACAGTATTTTAGGCATTGAGGTTATGGCAAGGAATATATCAGTATCTGTCCTATTGTGAGACCTACTTTCTAGAGGGAAAGAAAAGAAAGAAAGAAGGAAATAATTATGGGTTAGCTTAGGCTAAGTGCTGTGAAGCAAGCTAGAGAAAGATAAGGAAGTCATGGAAAGATCAGGGAAAAAGAGCATTCCAGGAAGAAAGACAAGCCAGGAAAAGGCTTATCTAAGGTGAACAAAATTTTGTTGGGTATGAGGAAAAGGAAAGAAAACCCATGTGGCTGGATCTAATTAGAAGAGGAAAATCCAGGGGTGCCTGGGTGGCTCAGTCAGTTAAATGGCTGCCTTTGGGCTCAGGTCATGATCTCTGGGTCCTGGGATCAAGCCCCACATTGGGCTTCCTGCCCAGCAGGGAGTCTGCTTCTCTCTCTCTCTCTCTCCCTCTGTCTCTCCCCACCACTCATTCTCTCTCTCTCTCTCTCTCTCAAATAAATAAAAATCTTAAAAAAAAAAAAAAGAGGAAAATCTAAGTAAAGGGTGAGATGAGATCCAAAAGGTAAAGAGTTCAAGTCACTGTGTCCTGGTGACCAGGGTGAGAAATTTAGGTTTGATTCTAAGGTTTACAAAAGCTACTGGAGACCAATGATGCTACATGAGTGATTTATGTTCAATCAGAATATTCCTGGCTGTATTTCAGAGAACTTTGAGAGCAAGAACACAAACAAAGAAAACAAAAAGACCAACTAGGAGTCCAAGGCATATTTTTTTAAAAGCACATAACTCTGGTAGATTTAAGTATTGATTTGTATTCACATGGCGGTGTAAACAACCAGTAGTAGACCCCTCCTGGAGTGTACTTTTGAAATAGGGAGAAGGGTTCATATGAGACAGTACTTACCCTGTGCTTGAGGAAGAATTGCTGGTATGGTGGGCCCCACAAGGGTGAAAGGGACACCAAGAGAGGTCAAGAGTGGCTTGAAGAAAGCCCTAGAGGTGATCCTGAAGCTAGAATATGCAGAAACTGCCAGAACGAGGAATTTATGGCCAAGTAATGTCCAGAGGAGAAAATGGTTTAGGTTTCATTATAGGGAACTAAAATAGTCATGGATAAAAATCTAAGGGTCATTAAAGACCATGTTGTGTGGATGTTTTAAGACAGGCTGGAATCACATGGACAGTGGCTGTAAATAACAAGATGCAAACGGCCATTACAGATGAGAGTCCACAGTAAATAACCTTCCTGAAGATACAATGCAACATGATTAACGGACCAACTGGTTGCCAAGGCCAGCTGCTTTAATGGCCCCCTTACTTAATCCTGATTTTATTTACTGGGGAATGATGCACTTTCATCTTACATGTAGAAACAAGCTGTCTAAGTGAATGGGGACAGCTTTGAGAATGGGGCAGGTGGTGAAATATCATTTTTCAGAAGGGTGAAATTATCATGCAGTTTATACAGGAACACATGTCTTTAATTAGGGCACCGGGGTCAGCATTGAAATAGTGGTTCCATGACTATTACTACCTCTGACAGTAGACTCTCCCATCCCAGATTACTGCTTTCCTCTGCCCTGTAAAAAAAGGGAAACAAAGTGTTTCTAGAAAGATGGTCTCTGGACCGACTGCCTTGAGATAATTTCATCAGGAGCTGGCACTGAGGTTTTGAAAATGGAGTTAGATCCAGTTTTCTTCTTGGCAACAGAATAATTGTGGACGCTCATGGATAAAAATATTTATGGCGATGAATTTAAGGAAGGGAAGAAGGAATAAAAGACTGATTCATTTCTTTACCTCTCCTTGAAGGGCATTACCCTGCCACTACCAAAACCACCAGCTTAGGTCAAGAAAAAAAATATTTACAGCCAGAGAACAGCAAGGGGAGTGCTTAATGTGTTCTGAGATGATTAGCACTTGTTTTTCTTTAATTTATCAGGAGAAATCATAAAAATCTTTTTTCCAGGGTTCCTTGAAATACTGTCATTTAGAGAAAAAAGCATTAGCTTTGTGAAGCCTTCTACTTCCCCATGTTAGTTTATCCTTCCTTGCCTTTCTACAAGGCTTGTTCATACTATAACACTCACCCTGTTTATTATATTTAACCTCTTATTTTTGTCTCTTGCCAGCTATTTTATTCCTAGCATCTAGGGCATTGTTGACCATATAATAGGTGCTTAGCAAACATGTGGGGCCTTCCCTTTTTAATACTATATAGTAAATCCTTTTAAACTCTTATCTCTAATGAATAGGGAATCAGTAATACTACATAGTATAATACAGATTTCAGAACATGAAGAGTTGTTGGTTTGAAAGTTCATAGACTTTTCATTATGGTAATTAGAGTACTCTCTAAAACTTACCATCAACAAACAATTAAAAATCTACCATGTACTTCCATATAGGAAATGAATAAGACCATTGCATTTCTCCAAGAGAAAGCAAAGACAAAGATAAAATATTTGTTAATAAAAGATGACGCTTAAACAATTGTCATATGGCTTATATTCCAAGGGCAACAAGAGAACATGATTAAAATATCTGCTTTGCTCTATCAGTGTCTTATTCACCGTGTGAGTCCTATTGACTCAGTGGCTTATCTAATTCCCACAATGGTACTTATTTGGTAGGCATTATTATATGAATTTTATAGATGGAAAAATGAGCTCTGAGGTTCCACAGCTCAAAAGTTGGTGGACTAGGATTGAAAACCACACTTACTTTTTGCCCTATACCTCCCAGGGAGTAAGAGTTGAGAGGAAGAGTAAGAGCTGAGAGAATGAAGAGTTGAGAGAATGAAGATGTCAGTAATCAGGGAATGTTTCACGCTCAGAGGGTCTTGGAAGAGGCTGTGCAGTACTGAATTCATATAGATGAGTGAGGAGGAAGAAGGACATCACTGTAGGTTTATAGGTGGGAAACATAATAAATACACAAAAGAGAATCCACTGGTTGATTCTGAGAGTTGAAGTTATGAAAAGCAGAGATGAAGTTAGATGTGCAAGCAAATGGGGTAAATAATGAAATGTGACCTGCTCTTTGTTTTTGAGAAGGATATATTTCAGAAGGGAGAAATGAGAGGCAAACATTCACTTTGATTGATGGATGAATGCCCCGGCTGCTTCTCTAAGGAAATCCAAGTGAGAAGATACCATTAGGAGTCAATAAGGTTAAAGTGGAGGAAGAATAATGAGCACTGATGTGTTGTCAATAACTCAGTGGGCACACTGAGTACTCGGTTTTTGTTACACAGGTGTGTCAAAACATAGAAGGCCCTTGATATTTACATTTGTGTTAGTTGAATAATGAGTGGATGGATTGGAATATTGCCAACTTTGTGCTTTAGGTTTTGGTAAAAGAAGTAGTAATAATAATAATGACAGTAGAACTAATATTAATAGGATTTTTCTAATTGCCAGGCATTGTTACATATGGGCATTATCTTGTTTAATTCTCATTTTCAACCCTGGGAACTACATATTCTTATTATTTACCTCTTTACAGAGGATAACATCAAGGCAGAATAATATTAAGAAATTTAACGTTAGGGGGTGCCTGAGTGGCTCAGTTGGTTAAGCATCTGCATTCTGCTCGGGTCACGACCCCAGGCCCGGAGATCAAGCCCCGGATCTGGCTCCCTGCTCAGCGGGGAGTCTGTTTCTTCCTCTGTCTGTCCCCCTGCTCGTGCCCTCTCTCTCTCTCTCAAATAAATAAATGAAATCTTTAAAAAAAGAAAGAAAGAAAACATTAATAAGAGAGTTAGTAAGTAGAATATCCTAACCTATGACACCCTATTACATTATAATTAGTTATCCACAGGTGCCCTAAGAGACACAAGTGATTTTTAATGTTGGTGATAAGTTTTGGTAGGAACTATTAGAGTAATTTCCATGAATGGGAACTTCTAGTGTTGTCTTCCTCTTATTAGACATTTGTGTCTGCAGATAATATGATTTCATCACATCAGAATTTCAAATAACTTCCAGTTGTGCCAACAACAATTATAATATCTCAGAACATCCCTTTAACGCAAGAAAAATCAATGATTAAGATTAGGTTAAAATACCACCCATGTGTAGAATTATTCATGATATGCACAATTTAGTTGGGAAAAATCTTTCTGACAAATTTAGCAAATGTAGGGCTTAAGAATCCAAAAAATCTGGGGCAAGGAGCACACATTGTCAGGATATGCTGAAACAGCCGGAGATGAAGAACAGTGTTTTTAGTTGAAAGGCTTTTACGGATCAGAATACCCTGGGGTGAAAGGTGTGAGGTCAGGAAAGAAAACCAGCGTGGTCCCCAAAGCTGTTACATACAACCATTATACAGATTATAAAACTGAGACCCATGAAGAAGTCCACACATTGTGTAATTCAGCCAGTTCTATTTCTCAATGGGGTGCTTTTTCTATACACATAAGTGACCTGGACGTAGGGTTATATAGTGCAGAAAAGTGAACACAAACCCCCCACATTTATTATTTTTGGCTGTCAGCATAAAATAAGTAAGAGCTTGAGTTCCTGGGATTCCAGTTTATTGTCTGGTGGCTGTTCAGTTGCACTAACTAGACCAGATTTTTTTTGGTCAGTCTCATTTGGCTTTGCTCAGCTGCATGGGCCTTGGTGTAAAACAGGGCCAAAACAAAACAAGAATATGCTTTTCCTGAATCCACATTTTCTGCTTGGTGAAAAAATGAAGAGCATTACCCTCAGGGTCACAATGACAACTTTCTTCAATTTTCTCAGCAGTAGTTGAGAATTGTCTTTGTCAGTATCATCGTTTTTGTTTTGTAAACAGATGCTGGGAGTAAGACAGACCATCACAGGTGTAGGGGTTAGAAAAATGATCCAAAAGCCCAAGTCTGTCCTCTGCTTTGTTTCTCTTTTTTAGAGAGGCCAGCGTACTATGGCCTGACAATTGATGGATGTACCTCTGACCTAACCCACCATATTTTTACCCTCCTCCCAAGCGACCTTCCTTTCCCCATCTCCCCCCATCACTCTATCTTTTCTTTCCCAGTGCTTCTCAAAATTTAATGTGTATATAAATCATCGCTGAGCCTTGTTAAAAGGTAGATTTTCATTCAATAGGTCTAGGATGGATCTGGAGATTCTGTATTTCTATAAGCTTCTAGAAAATGCCCATTCTGCTGGTCTGCAGGCCATATTCTGAGTGGTAAGCCTCTGTTTTACTTTTATAATTGATGGCTGAAAGGATGAAGGTAGAGTTTGGAGGGAGAAAAGAATTAATTCATTTCTCCTTTTCTTCCCATTCTTCACAGAGAAACCCGTGTTCCTTTTCTTTGCAAACAATTAGAAGCAATTGTGCAAAAAAAAAAAAAAAAAAAAAGAAGCAATTGTGATCACCTGGGATTTTTAGGAAGCACAGTATTTTTTAAATTGTGGCTAGTCTAAGGAAATTTCTTTTTTTTAATTTTTTTAAAGATTTTATTTATTTATTTGACAGAGAGAGACACAGCGAGAGAGAGAGCACAAGCAGGGGGAGTGGGAGAGGGAGAAGCAGGCTCTCTGCTGAGCAGGGAGCCCGATGCGGGGCTCGATCCCAGGACCCTGGGATCATGACCTGAGCCGAAGGCAGACGCTTAACGACCGAGCCACCCAGGCGCCCCGATTCTAAGCAAATTTCTAAGACTAAAGTGATTTCATCTAAAGTTGTGATACAGTTGTGAAACAGCCTTCCAGATTTCAGCTGGAAGAAAAGTGAGCAACAGCGTCCTGAGAGAGGCAACAGGTAGTGAGGACCTATGCCTTAACAGAGTTTAATCTAGTTGAGGTGGTAGAGAACCGAGAGGTCATGGGAAGCCTGCTCTGGGAGTTAAGGAAATAGAATTGTATAAGGATTTCAGTTCAGGTAATTTAAGTTTATAGACAACCAAAACAAAGAATCAGTGACTGTGAAGAAGAAATCTTGAAAAAAGTGGTGTTTAACTGTAAGTCACAGATATAACTGAATGTACGGAATATACATAGAAGGCTGCTGGGTAAAATAATTTTAAAATTAAAGTATAAAATTATATATTAATCTTTTCTAGGCTGGATGTTTTATTGAACTATAGACCTGTCAGTGGTCTATCTGTATGTAGGTTCACGCATGCACATGCACACGGGCACGCACTCTAATACCTCAACGTTTTAAATGGCTTCTTGAGAATGTTGTGCTGTGACTGATTTATCACAGTGGTTAGCTGAAACGTTATGGAATGTTCTCTAATGTTAAGGGCAGGTCTGTGATCTGGAGTCTATTTGATACTCTACTTGATAATTTGGTTACACCAGCATATGCAGATGTCATGATTTTAGAATGATAAAGTATAGCTTTTGAATCATCTATTCTCTCCCATATTCTGCTCCTCATTGGCCATCACAGGTTACAAGTGGAAAAGTAGGTTCCTGCCATTGTTTGGAAGTAGGATTATTTGCTTTGCTGTCATCATTGAGCTATACTTACAAATATATAGATTTGCGTATTGGGAATCTGCTTCTCCAATAACGGTTACACAGAGGTGCAGGCTTAGATCTTTCTTGAGATCAGGAACTAAAGTATTTTCTTAACTAATGGATGGATAATGATGCTATCAATTTTGTCACTTCTGCAAATTCGTCTTTGGACACTGTATTCAGATTACCTTCGACTGTGCACTTAAGTATCAGATACCACCTAAATGTCAGAAGGGGGAAAACTAGACTAATCTTGACAGTCTGGAAGAGCAATGTTGTCAAAGGTCATCAACAAGTCTGACAAAACAGTTTTCATTAACAGTGTCTGTCAGCACCTCCATTTGGAAGTAATTTGGATATTTGCAGTGACCCCATCAGTTCTGATTGGCTGGGCAGTGACCTTGACCAGGGTGAAACCCGTTCAGTGTAGCTCATACAATGCACTGTAGGTGGAATCCAGGATGACAGATGGCAACAGGGTCAGCAAAGAGGAACTTGTCCATCACTGCTATTGAACACGAAGCCACTCAACAGCATAGTTCAACTGGCCCAGGAGCTGTGGTTTGTATATGCCACAGGAGAATTGTTCAAGTTCCTTTATTTTGAAAGAAATGCTATAGTCTCATAATCTCAGGGTTCATGAGACTGATGAGTAAGTGGGGGAAAAAAGCATAGCTGTTGGAAGTTAGCAATAAACTAGACATTTCAAAACTTGCCTTTGACTCAGTAGCCAAGCCCTGAAAATTCATGCCAGCTGTATCTTTAGTGTGGATAAATTCCTGATCAAAAACTAGTTCCTGAAATATTTTTCTTCATTCTTACTCACAAACTGGGTTAGTAAGAATAATTACTTTGCTCTTGCTAGACACATCTCTTCCTTTTACCTCCCTCACACATCACAGAATCAATATGAAATATAACTATGAGAATATATTATACTTCCTAAGTACTAGACTATAAAAGCATTTATAACATATTCTTGAAATAATCAACTTTTGATAGAATAATATGGATCTGTTTTTTTGTAGTTACAGTAGTTACAGCTTTTTTTTAACATAAAAAATTAGGAATGGATCGGATACTGAATGCCATATAGCACAGCATTTTGAGTCTGTGTCTGAGTCTGTCATTCAAAAAACACAAGGCACATCAGTAGGCTAAGGACCTAACGGAAATGCACATGTCAGCTGGGGTAAAATGATGAATCAATAAGAAAATACACATAACTTTCATTTATTTGTGAAATTTTTAACAAAAAAACCCCAAAAAACAAAAAAGGAAAACCTTTTAGAACTTAAGACCTTTCTTCCCCATTGGCTGCACAGGAATTTCTTC
>NC_058414.1:24448767-24452264 GCF_002201575.2 Neomonachus schauinslandi | reverse complement strand
TAGAACTTAAGACCTTTCTTCCCCATTGGCTGCACAGGAATTTCTTCACAGAGAAATCTTCATTGTTGATTTCTTCCTTGTAATGTTTTGGTACCAAATAGCCAATCAGTGCCAACCAGAAATGAATAAAAAATGACAAAATCATTTCAGAGAAAAATAAATTATTAAAACTAGAAGGAAATAGACAGATGATGTAATTAAATTGATTTCCTGCCTTGTGGTTTACTCAGTGGCCACACCTAGCATTTATTTGTTTGTTTGTTTGAGGTATAAGAGACATACAACATTATATTAGGGCCAGGTGTACAATGTAACGATTTGGTATTTGTGTATATTGTGAATGAGCACTACAATAAGGGCAGTTTTCCCCTGCTACCATATAAAGTTATATACTATGCAATATCATATTATTGACTATAGTCACCATATTGTACATTATATCCTCATGATTATTTATTTCGTGGCTGGAAGTTTGTACCTCTTGACCATTTTCTCCAGTTTCACCTCCCTCACTCTCTCCTTTCCCTCTGGCAACCACCAAATTGTTCCCCGCATCTCTGTTTTGTTTTGTTTGTTCATTTGTTTTGTTTTTTAGATCCCACACAGAAGTGAAATCATGTGGTACTTGCCTTTCTCTGTCTGACCGATTTCGTGGTCCCTCTGTGTTGTCACAACTGGCAGATTTCATTCTTTTTTATAGCTGAGTCATATTCCATTTGGTATATACCACATTTTCTTTATCCATGCATACGTTGATGGACGCTTAGGTTGTTTCCATATCTTTGCCATTATGAATAATGATACATTGAACATAGAGGGGTATGTATCTTTTCAAATTGGTATTTTCATTTTCTTTGGATAAATACCCAGGAAAAAAAATTGCCGGATCATATGAAAGTTCTATTTTTAGTTTTTAAAGAAGCTTGCACACTGTTTTCCACGGTGGCTTTACATCCCCAAATTTACATTCCCCAAACAGTGCACAAGTGTTCCATTTTCTCCACGTTCTGTCTAACACTTGCTATTTCTGGGCTTTTTTTAATAACAGCCAATTTTTGTTATTCAGCTGTATAAGTTCTTATTTATCTTGGCTACTAACCCCTTATTGGGCATATGACTTGATATATCTTCTCCCATTCAGTAGGTTGTCTTCATTTTGTTTTTGTTTTTTTTTTCACTGTGCAGAAGCTTTTTAGTTTGATGTAATCTCATTTGCTTACTTCTGCTACTATGTTTAGAGTCAGATCCTAAAGCATACCTTCAAGAGCAATGTCAAGTTGCTTACCACCTATGTTTTCTTCTAGGAATTTTATGGTTTCAGGTATTATGTTCAAGTTTTCAACCTATTTTGAGTTAATTTTTGTGTATGGTGTAAGATGGTAATCCAGTTTCATTCTTTTGCATGCAGCTATCCAGTGTTTCCAACACATTTTATTGAAGAGACTTCCCCTTGGATATTCTTGCCTCCTTTGTCATAAACTAATTGACCATATATATGTAGGTCTATTTCTGGGCTCTCTCTTCTGTTCCATTAATATATGTATCTGTTTTTATGCCAGTGCAATACTGTTTTGATTAGTATAGCTTTTAATATAGTTTTACATTAGGGAGCATGATGCCTCCAGCTTTGTTCTTGTTTCTCAAGATTGCTTTGGCTCTTCAAGGTCTTCTGCAGTTCCCTGCAATTTTTAAGATTTTTTGCCCTATTTCTGTGAAAAATGCCATTGGAGCTCTGACAGGGATTGCAGTGAATCTGTAGATTGCTTTGAATAGTATGGACATTTTAACGATATTAATTCTTCCAATCCATGAGCATGGAATATCTTTCTCTTTATTTGTGTCTCCTTCATTTTCTTTCATTAATGTCATAATTTTCAGTGTATAGTTCTTGCACCTCATTGGTTGTCCTTTTAACGCAAAATGGGATTATTTTCTTAATTTTTCTTTCTGCTAGTTTGTGATTAGTATATAGAAGCACAACAGATTTCTGTATAGTAATTTTGTGTCCTGTAACTTTACTGAATTAGTTTTAACAGTTTTTTTTGGTGAAGCCTTTAGGATTTTCTATATATAATATCATGTCATCTGCAAATAGTGACATTTTACTTCTTTCCAATTTGGATGCCTTTTCTTCCTTTCTTTTGCCTAATTGATGTGTCTAGAACTTCCAATACTATGTTGAATAAAAGTGGTAATAGTGGGAATCCTTGTCTTGTTCCTGATCTTAGAGGAAACACTTCCAGCTTTTCACCATTGAGTAAGATTTTGGGTGTAGGATTTTCATAATGTCCTTTATTATGTGAGGTACATTTCTTCGATACTCACTTTTTGAAAGTTTTGATCATAAATGGATGTTGAATTTTGTCATATGCTTTTTCTGCATCCATTGAGATGATCATATGATTTTTATCCTTTGTTTTATTAACTTAGTGCTTCACATTGATTGATTTGTGGATATTTAACCATCCTTGTATCCCTGATCTTTGCTATTTCCTTCCTTCTATTAAATTTGGGCTTTATTTTTCTTTTCCTAGTTCCTTGACATGTAATGTTAGGTGGTTTATTAGAGATATTTTTTGGTTTCTTGATGTAGGCATTTACTGTTATGAACTTCCCTCTTAAAACTTCTTTTGCTCTACCCCATATGTTTAGGGCTGTTTTATTTCCATTTTCATTTGTCTCAAGGTATTTTTTTTTTAAGTTTCTCTTTGATTTCTCCTTTGACCCATTGGCTCTTCAGTAGCATGTTATTTAATCTTCATATATATGTGAATTTTCCAGTTTTACTTTTTTTCTTGTTCCTGAGTGGAATGCTAACTTTATATCAAATTAAACTTTTATGAATTTTCAAAATGTAAAAAATCAAGGCTTTTACACTTTCATATCCAAAAAAAAAAGTTCAAGTAGAGTTTCAGTAAGAATCATATAAAACTGAAATGAGTGGCCAAAATTTTAAATTATTCATAGATAGCTCTTCAGTTTTAAGAATCCCTCAGTTTACTTTGGTTTGAAACAACAAAAAAGGACTATTTATTAAAGCATGAAAAACATTTCCAGAAAATTATTCAGTTTGGAAAATGAAAAATGTAACCCATGGTAAGTAAGAAAAATACAAATCATATACTGAACAAAGGGGGCTGAAAAAGGCAACCAATCTTTATAGGAATCAAGACAACACCATGGACTTATATAAAAACTTCCTAAATCAGTAGCATATCCTTATTACCAATGTGTAAAAAACTAATTAAAGCAAGGTAGTGTTTTATTAGTTGCATAATCTAAAAATATGAAGAAATTTTGGACTCTATCTCTAAAAGGACCGGAGTTGTCATTGGATACAAAGTTCCCATTTATGGAAAATATGTTCATTTTTTCACACAGTGAAACTGAGAAAAATTGTATCAAATGAGTGATCTTTTTTTACAAAGTAATCTCCTTAGGGCGCCTGGGTGGCTCAGTTGGTTAAGCGACTGCCTTTGGCTCAGGTCATGATCCTG
>NC_058414.1:24440655-24448757 GCF_002201575.2 Neomonachus schauinslandi | reverse complement strand
CGGGGAGTCTGCTTCTCCCTCTGGCCCTCCCCCCTCTCATGTGCTCTCTCTCATTCTCTCTCTCTCAAATAAATAAATAAAATCTTTAAAAAAAAAAAAACAAAGTAATCTCCTTAAATACCTCAATAATGTAGCACTTGGGAAATGTAATTTTCAACTCAGACTTGAAACAGATAATTAAACAAATATACTCAAATCTTACTGCTTGGCACCAGATTTTTCAAAAATTAAAGAGTTGTTTAAACTATCATACTGTTGTTTTTTAATCCTATTTCAAACTTTTTTTATGTTTTTGTGTAGTGCTACTTTTATTTTCTGAAGGTAGTCTGTTCAATCTAATGACAATCTAGACTGAACCCTGCAATGTACAAGCATGTCACAGTTCACTTCAAACCAAAAGAAATGATCAATCTTCTGTTTTTGTCAAAATCATAATACAATATTTATAAAAATTAACCAGTGAAATAAGTCAAGAAGAGAAAGACAATTATCATATGGTTCTACTCATATGTGGAACATGAGGAATAGTGCAGGGGACCATAGGGGAAGGGAGAGAAAACTGAATGGGAAGAAATCAGAGAGGGAGACAAACCATGGGAGACTCTGGACTCTGGGAAACAAACAGGGTTACAGAAGGGATGGGGTGGGGGGATGGGGTAACTGGGTGATGGGTATTAAGGAGGGCACATGTGGTGATAAGCACTGGGTGTTATATGATGAATCGTTGAACACTACATCAAAAACTAATGATGTACTTGATGTTGGCTAATTGAACATTTAAAAAAAATATTAACCAGGATTTATCTGTGAACATGAGGGACCCACAGAACATTGTCTTACGGCATTCTGTGGAAAGTCTTTGTTTGTTTCTTCTTTAATTTGGGCTTTCTCTTCTGAAACATCTTCATCATCCTCTTGTTACTCCTCCACTTTTTTCAAAAGTTGAGAAGATTCTGGTAATAATTTTTTTTGGAAGAGTGTGGCTTGGTCTGCACCTTTTTGAAGGAAAAATGCAATCTGCCACAAATATCATACAGAGTCCCAATGATAGTCCTGAAAGCAGAGTTGCTAAAGCATAAACTGTATATTATTCCCAAACTGGTAATCCAGGGTCTTCAAATAGTTATGGCCAGTCCTGACCCACATAGATAGCTGAAAGAGTGCTGACATACTACTCATCAGAACAGAAGCTGGCCCAAACCATGATGAAACAGGTTCAATACTCTTCTACTCTTGCTCACTTCTAAAGTTTATGAAGTCCTTCTTAGTCCTTGAGCCCAGATAGCACCTAAATTCACCATCTTTACAATGATTAAAGAGTAGGAAGAGCAATTATGATAAATCATCCACTCAGCCCTGGCTGCTCTGTGACATCTACTTTTGCAACATTAACCTCAAGATCTTCTCCCCATTCAGTAAAACTTTCCCATTCTGGTTGAAGATTCTGACAAGTAAGACAGTATGGCACCTAAAATTCTATCAACCACTCTCATTGCAGCAACTCTTTTGAGTTCTTGCCGTGGTGATGGGCACATTGCTCTGCTGTCCATGGATCTGGGGAGCCCTGCCAAGCAACAGCAACAGCTCCGACACGGGAACAATGAGACTCCTGGAGGCCATGATGTCTGGTGCTTGTCCAGCCCCCAGCCCATTTTTACTTGCAGTTGATTTCTAGTTTTATACCATTGTGGTCAGAAAAGATGCTTGATATAATTTCAATCTTCTTAAATTTATGAAGACTTGCTTTATGGCTTAACATACACTCTATCCTGGAGAATGTTCTGTGTGCACTTGAGAAGAATGTGTATTAGGTTGCTTTTAGATGGAATGTTCTATATATATCTGTTAAGTCTATCTGGTCTAACGTGTTGTTTAAGGTCAATGTTTCCTTATTGATTTTCTGTCCAGATGATCTATCTATTAGTGCAAGTGGGGTATTAAAGTCCCCTACTATTATTGTATTGCTATTTCTCTATTTAGGTCTTTTGATACCGGCTTTATATTTTTAGGTGTTACTATATTAGGTGCATAAATATTAACAAATGTTATATCCACTTGTTGGATTGACCCCTTTATCATGATGTAAATCCTTTCTTTTTCTCTTGTTATGGCCTTTGTCTTAAAGTCGATTTTGTCCGATATAAGTATGGCCAGGCCAGCTTCCTTTTGGTTTTCATTTGTATGGGGTATCTTTTCCATATCTTCATTTTCAGTCTGTATGTATCTTAACTTCTGAGGCGAGTCTCTTGTAAGCAGCTTATACATAGTATTTTTTTTTAATCCATTAAGCACTCTGTCTTTTGATTGAAGAGGTAGTCCATTGATGTTTAAAATAATTATAGTTATGTATGTATTGCCATTTTGTTCATTGTTTTATGGTTGTTTTGTAGTCTCTCCCTGTTCCTTTCAATTTCTCGTGCTCTCTTTCCTTGTGGTTGATGAATTGCTTTAGTATTATGTCTAGATTCCACTCTCATTGTCTCTTGTGTACCTACTATAGGTTTTTGCTTTGTGGTTATAATGTGGCTTACATGTATCAGCCCATATGAATACCAGTCTATTTTAAGTTGATAGCAAGTTTGAACACCCTCTAAAACTTTACATTTTCACTGCCCCTTTCCCACGTTTCATGTTTTTGATGCCACATTTTGCATCTTTTCATTTTGTGTATGCCTTAACTAATTATTGTAATTATACTTATTTTTACTACTTTTGTCTCTTAACCTTCATGCTAGCTTTGTAAGTGATGAGTCTACTACCTTTACTATAAGTTTACCTTTACCAGTGAGATTTTAATTCCATGTGTTTTCTTGTTACTAATTAGTTCCCTTTCTTCAGCTTACAAAAGTCGTTTCTTTTAAAAGTCAACATTTCTTTTAAGACTGATTTAGTGATGATGAACACCTTTAGCTTTTGCTTGTGTGGAACACTCTATCTCTCCTTCAATTCTTGCCAGATAGAGTATTCTTGGTTGGAAGGTTTTTTTTTTTTTTTTTTTGCTTTGAGCATTTTGGAAATATCATGTCACTCCTCCCTTCTGGCCTGTAAAGTATCTTAAAAAATCTGCTGATTGTCTTATGGGAGTTGTTAGTTTGTAACAAGTTATTTTTCTCTTTTCTCTCTTTCTCTTGTATCTTTAACTTCTGACATTTTAAGTATAATGTGCTTGGTGTGTATTTCTTTGGGTTCATCTTGGGAAGAACTCTCTGGGTTTCTTGGATCCAGGTATCTGTTTCCTTTTCCAAGTTAGCAAAGTTTTCAGCTGTTATTTTTTCAAATAAGAAGAATTCTCTCTCTTCTCCTTCTGGGACCCCTATAATATGAGTATTAGTCCACTTGATGTTGTCCCATAAGTCCTCTAAGCTATCTTCACTTTTTTCATTCTTTTTCCTTTTTTGTTCTGACTGGTAAGTTCCGTTGCCATGTCTTAGGGATCACTTTCTTTTGCTTCATCCAGTCTGCTGTTGAGCTCCTCCAGTGTATTTTTCAGTTCAGTTAGTGTATGGCAAAGTCACAGGGTGGTGCTGGGCTATGGCACGCCCACCTATCAGGTTTAGTGGGGCATTGAGTCTAAGGGGTATGGGGCCAGGGTAAGCGTGCCTGGTGTGCTTAGCAGGGCTGCACCACAGGTGAGTGCTGAGCCAGTGCAAGCTTCCCCCACCAGGGTTTAGTGGGGTGGGGTCATAGGGGAGTGCAAGGGTGTGGTAAGTGCTGCTAGCAACAGAGGGGGATAGTGCAAAAGTGGCGCCTGCCAGTATCCCCATCTCACAAGAAAATTCCAACAAACCTCTATTCCTCTGGCAGACACTTTAAGGTGTGAATGAATCCCCTTCACATAGGGTCTAAGCAGTTTCAACCTGCTGCTTTTGCACTGAGTCTTGAGGCCAGTGGGTCTGGGCATGATTCTTTAAGAACAGAGTCTTAGTTTTCTACATCCCTTTGTGTCTCCTGAATATAAGCCCTGTTGGTTTTCAAAGCCAGATATTCCGGGGGCTTGTCTCTGGTGCAGGTCCCAAAGGTTGGCATGCCTGATATAGGGCTCAAACCCCTTACTCCTCAGGGATATTTGGCATATTTGTGAGATGCCTCCTGCTTGTGGGTTACCCCACCAGGGGAAGGGTTTTAGGCAAGACCGTGTATCTGCCTCTCCTACCCCATCTTGATGTGGCCTTTTTATCTTCTGTAGTGGAGGATCTGTTTAGCTAGTTTTCAGGTCTGTGTCGGAGAGAAGTGTTTTATATGTAGCTGTAGATTTGTTGTGTCCATGGGAGGAAGTGAGTTCAGGGTCTTCCTATGCTGTCATCTTGAACTGCCCTCCCCATATCTGGCATTTAGAATGCCTCACACATATTTAGAACAAGGTGAGAATCCTTAAACTGAATTCTGCTTAGTAATTACACATCAGCATTCTTCCCTATTCTAGTTTGAAAAGGAGCTTGCTGCAAGGCAAAATATTACCCTGACCATCCAGATCCCCATATACAGACATTTATGGTTCAGTTATCAGTTTAATTTTTTTTTTCATTTGGTCATTTTATACATAACAGATGACATCATCCAAATGGCTTTTAGGATAATGCCTCATTTTCACTGAAACACTTTGCCTAACTGAATTTGAGATACCTCCCATTTGGATACAGCAGCTTTTATAAAAATTGCCTCAACCAGGCTCATTACAGCTAAATTTACACCACCTGTTTTAATGTGCATATTGTCATGACCCACAGAGACTGCATTAAGTAATTAAGAGACAGACCACATAGTGTCATTTGCTGTAACTGAATCTGTGGATTCAATCAATAGCCACCTGAAAGTGCCTGGGGCTCCAGGATTAGGGCACAACCTGCTGAGTCAAGCCCTGGGGGGTCCAAATGGGAGTGCATTAATTTGTGACACCATCGTGCTGTTTTCAGTCCCATTTTAATTAGTCATAAAACAGAGCATAAGCCAAGTTGTTTAACAAAACCATCCAAGACTGATTATTCCTTTCCTTAGAAAAGATTTGAAACAGAGCTAAAGATAAAAGAAGATCGCCAACTGAGGAGACATCAATCTTATCTGCCTTTTTAAAGCACAGTTTATCTCTAAAGAAAAGCTGAATCCTGTGTTTACTGCAGGCTTTCTTATTTTCTACAGACTAAAAGAAATAGCCATTTTGAAGTGCTAATGCAACTGTAAACACAATTCATTTTATTTGAGTTTTTATAGTTCCACTGGTGAAAGGGCTGCACAGCTGTTGTTTGCTAAATTGTCATTTGTTGGGTTAAAAGTTCGTCACACTCATCCAAAGTACGGTCACTGCTCAGGAATCAGATGACCACACCAGAGCGACATACTATATGGATCATATAATTTATTTTGGATCAGCTTCTTTCCAGATGCTAAAATCTGGTGTATTTATTAAGAGTTGGCTTAAGCCCTGATTCACTCTGGAATTCAACTGAAACAGACTAATTGAATGGAACTCTTCCCAACACATATGTCTCCTCCAAGCTGAAAGTGATTTAGGGTTTTGATGGCACTTAGTGACCATTGGGTAGATTTGTGCTCATTCTAGGCAGATCACATGCCACAGTGTTTCTACCCTACAAGGAATCTTGAGGTGAATATTTCCCAGATGGCTTTTTCAGACAAAGGTCTCTTACAAAAGAAGGAAAGAATACATTTACTAAGTCCAAAGAACAGTTCATATTTAAGAATTTTTGATGGACAAATTCAGGAGCTTTTTCAAACTCTACAGGGTGCTTTTGGAATATGTTTGGAATATAAACACATACTTGCACATTGCCCAGCTGCCACCTGGCCTAGAGTGTGACCTTTCATAGAATTTTTGTATTTTGAAACAAAAAGGAATCTTGGTGGTCATTGGGGTCAGACTGTCCTTTTACAGAAAAGAAAAATGGGGCCAAAATAAGTTAAGTTATACACTTAGATGAATGCGATCTCCATCCAAAGTTCCACATTCTCTCCCATTCCAGAGGGCATCCTGGGCTCAGGGCATGGGTGCAAATCAGTAGCATGGCACTTACTGGTGACATTCTCTCTCTCCTGCTTTTATATTTACTTCTCTCCCTTTCACTTCTGTTTCTTTTTCTTGCTTTCCCCTACATTTGCTCCTCCTCTCCCACCCTTTTTTTGCTATCTCTCTGTTCAAGAACATCTCCCAATTCTATCCCTCAGTTTTAGTTATTGTACCGACAAGAATAGCCTGTGGAGACAAATTTTTAAAAATCCCACTAAATAATTGTTCGTATAATTTCTGACTCCTTTCAACTTCCAAATGAGTGTTTATTGCCTACAGCATTTGTCTGAAAACTGTACTACCTTATGACATCTGAGATTTTATTGTAATATATTTACTTTTACTTTTTATGAGTATATGTAGACACGGAGATCTCAGATTACTTTGAATCCCCCAGAGTACCTAGTACAGTGCTAGACTATCTGATTGTTTAAAGGGGTTGCTTTTCTATCTGGATCTTTCAGGTCAGTGGCTTTGATTTGGGAAATGTATCCAATTGATCAAATCATTGCTTACGATTCGTTTAGGGGGAAAAAAACACTTTCAAAATGCAGATTTACCTACGTACCTTGAATGGAACGGGCATTTCAATGCCCCATTTCATGATAAGGTGAGGTAATCCTGGCATTTAATTTAGGCATTTTAAATTTTTAGGGATTTAACTTCTCTATTCAATTGAGAAATTACCTCAACTCTTTCATTAAATCTTTGCTTCCACCACACACACACACCCCCCACTACACCTGGAGTGCAAATGTGCAGGAGAAGTTCATTTTAATCATCAAAGTTTATTAACTTAATCTTCAGCCCTATATGTTCAGAATTTGGGTGATAGCTACAGCAAAGTGAATGTTAGAAATACCATGCTAGAATTATAGAAATGTTTTGCAATCCTGATCATTCATCATAATGAAAGTCGATAAATTAAGGAAGTGAGAATAACCCAGGACAACAAAAAGAGCTTGTGAAAGAGCACCAGAAAATATTTGCAATAAGACACAGATGGGGAAATGTGTCACATGCAGCACAAGTGTGACTAACAGAAGGTGGGGTGGCCCAGAAGAGACTGAGGCTGACAGAGTAATGCAGAGGCCAGTGGGAAGGAAGCGAGGAGGACGCTGGCAGGAAGCGCAATGGCTCATGCAGGTGGTGACTGGGAGACAGCACAGGAGCTAACTGACCTGGGTGAACCAGTCTTTGCTGCTGATTAACATGGATCACAGGAATATGAAAGGTCAATGAGTGGCAAACTGGATGACATAGATTGTGCTATAAAACTATAGGAGTACTGATACTCCTATAGCGTGTGTGTGTGTGTGTGTGTGTATGTGTGTGAGAGAGAGAGAGACACAAATGGGCAGGACAAATTACTGAGATAATTTGTGTTGCTCTCACAGTATTTGTTTTCTTCTTATTCAGCACTCATACTGAAAAGCAGGTAACCAGGCCATGGTATTCTCTTGCCCCTGAGGAGATTTGTGTAGCTTGAAATTTGGAAAATGAAAATTGCCTTGGAAAAATTAGCTCTTTAAGATTCACTACATACTCATCATATTATGTTAATTTGCTTTATATGAATTAATGTTTCCTAAATAATTGCATTGAAAAGTATGTTTAAAGTTAATATTTCTGTTAACTTTCCAGTTTTTTTGAGATATAATTGACATATAGCACCATACAAGTTTCAGGTTATAGCATAATGATTTAGCTTACATATATCATGAAATGATTAGTACAATATATTTAGTTAACATCCATCATCTCATACAGATATAAAAAAAAAAGAAGAAAAAAAATTGTGTTTTTTCCCTTGTGGTGATAACTCTTGGGATTTACTCTTTTAACAACTTTCAGATACACCAAACTCTCATACAACTTTCAGCAGTGTTAACTATAGTTAACTAGAGTTGTATGTTATATCCCTAATACTATTTATTTTATAACTGGAAGTTTGTACTTTTGACCACTTTCATCCAATTCCCCCTCCCCCACATCCTGCCTCTAGTGACCACAAGTCCGATCTCTTCTATGAGTTTCTTTCTTTCTTTCTTTCTTTCTTTCTTTCTTTCTTTCTTTCTTT
>NC_058414.1:23716085-23740553 GCF_002201575.2 Neomonachus schauinslandi | reverse complement strand
CACGAATTCACGAATTGCTGAATTTGCATTTTTAACCAGTTCCCAGGTAGTAATGGTAAGGCTGGTCCAGGAACACTTTGAGAATACGATCTAAACAATGCTGGGATCAGCTTTTGAAACCGATGCTTCACAATTAAAGTTTTACTTTTAATCTATTTAAAACAAGGGTAAATTATTGTTGCCTTATGTTTAGGGTAGTTAGGGTAAACTGTAACCTAGGGCCCGTGTCTTTTAGTAATAGACTTTCTAACTGCCTGCTTCTAAGCGGCATGTAGCCTAGCTGTCTTCCTTGAACTAAGGCCCACTTCCGTCCAGTTCAGACCCGTGGAGACCACGGACCATACAGATGGGCCTGCTCCAGTGTCTGATAGGTGACCTTTTGATGTCAAGGAGCCTGAACTCTCCCCCCCCCCCCTTTGTAGCCCATGATCAGTCACATTTGCCCATGCTCTCCCTGCCAAAGAATCCCCCCCCACCCCGCCCCTGTTCTTTTCTTTTTTTCCCCTTTTCCCCCCCCCTCCCCCGGGAGGAGGATTTGAGATTTTTCTCCCATCTCCTCATTTAGCTGCCTTGTGAATTAAACTTCTTTGCTGCAAGCCTGGTGTCAGTGTTTGGCCTTGCTGAGCATCAGGAACATAGGCCCTCATTCCATTGTAATTTGCCTACGTTTTCCTTTTTTTTTTTTTTTAAAGATTTATTTATTTATTTATTTTAGACAGAGAGAGAGAGAGAGAGAGAGCAAGTGAGCAGGGGAGGAGGGGCAGAGGGAGAGGGAAAAGGAAAGGGAGAGAATCTCAAGTAGACTCCCAGCCAAGAACAAACCCAGTGAGGGGCTCAATCTCACTAAATCATGATCTGAGCAGAAATCAAAAATCTGATGATCAACCAACTGAGCCACCCAGACGCCCCCTAAGTTTTCCTTTATGATATGTCTTTAAACTTCCGAGGCTGACTAAAACCACTTCTAAAAATTTGTGGTAAAATAACATAATTTACAAGATTTTTGTGATTCCTTACAAAGAAAAAATTGTATAGGTGTATGTACTCTGTCTTGTGTATTCTTTACGCAAGGGGATTATATTCTTATAAATTTCCAATGCTATTTTTCAAGTAGTAAAAGCTACTTATCTAACTTAACAACACAAGACAGAGTACATCTTTTCAAGATTGTTTTGTGCCATAGGAAAAGTAAACCTGGGATTACGAATTTGCAGCAAATGAGCTACAGCGGATAAATTTTAGTGCAAAGCACTGCAGCCACAGCTGTTAGGAGACTTAACAAAAATGATAATTCACGTAGGGCGCCTGGGTGGCTCAGTTGGTTAAGTGACTGCCTTCAGCTCAGGTCGTGATCCTGGAGTCCCGGGATCGAGTCCCGAGTCCCGCATCGGGCTTCCTGCTCAGCAGGGAGTCTGCTTCTCCCTCTGACCCTCCCCCCTCTCATGCTCTATCTCATTCTCTCTCTCAAATAAATAAAAATCTTTAAAAAAAAATGATAATTCACGTAAACACTTGTTACACTACACAGTTATGGCCAAATTACATTATTGATATTTAAAGTTGTTTTTCTAGTGTTAGGGTTATACTATTTTGTAGATGGCTCTTAAAAAGTTAATAGTTAATGAGGCGCCTGGGTGGCTAAGTCATTAAGCATCTGCCTTCGCCTCTGGTCATGATCCCAGGGTCCTGGGATTGAGTCCTGCATCAGGCTCGCTGCTCGGCGGGAGCCTGCTTCTCCCTCTGTCTGCCGCTCCCCCTGCTTGTGCGCTCTCTCCCACCCCTCTCTGACAAATAAAATCTTAAAAAAAAAAACCAAACAAGTTAATAGTTACTTATTAAAGAAAATACAGCTTAGTCCTGACTTGATTAACAAGCTATTTGTCTTTGAGCTAGTCATACAACCTCTCTAGGCTTTATTTTATTTGAAAAATGATCTAGGTTTTTCTTTCCAGTTATATAAATATAAATATAAATATAAATATAAATATATATATACTCTTAAAATCTAGTACATACACATATCAAAGAATATCTGTTTAAAATTATAAAATATGAAGAATGTTATGAACACCCGCATTCTACCACCCAACTTATTAATTTTTTTTTACTATATTCTTTAAAATTTCCAGGTGTCTCTATCTCTTTCTGCTCAGAGGAAGCATTACCATGAATTTAGGGATAATCATTCCCTTGATTGTCTTCATAGTTTTTTCACATATGATCAACAATATGTTTATTTTAAATGCTTTGAACATTATATAGATGTTTATATCATATGTTTTCCCCTTGGTGTTGGGCAATTTCTTTACTGTAACCTTGGGGAAACAGGTTAATATACAGTTTATTGATTAACCTTGAGTACCCCGTTAGACTTCCTACCTTGGACAGTGTTCTGTTTCACTTCTTAGGTAAGTGAGATTAGAGCTCAATTTTTTTCTTTGGCTGATATTCTCAAGGTGAAAATGGTATGCTGTTTATCTGTCTCTGATTTCCTACTTAGGTTTTGGTCTTGATTATCCCTTATTTTCTTGTTAGTTCCTCATTGCACTTAAAAATGTGTTTTCAGTATTTTATCCGTAAGTTTAGTAGTTCAGTAGTTTGGGCCAAAGCTTATATTAGGCAATTGTGACAAATTAGTCATGTTTCCTTACTTCTAGAATAGTTGATCCTGACTATGAGAAGATAGTCATGTAAATAAACAATCAAAGTATTTACTTATTGAAAAATATGTATTTACCTTTCATCTTCAGACACTAACTAGACTCAAAGCCAGCAAAAAGAAGTAACAATGATTAGAACATAAATTGATAGAGAATAAAAAAATAGAGGGAAAAAAAAATCAACAAAACCAAAAGTTGATTCTTTGAAAAAAAGATAACAAAACCAATATGCCTTTAGCTAAACTGACCAAGATAAAAAAGGTAGAAGACTCCACTTACTGGAAACAGGAATAAAAGAGGAGGTCGACTGCTTTCAAAAACAGTCTGACAGTTCCTTAAAAGGTTAAACTTAGAATTTATATGACCTAGCACTTCTACTCCTGTATGTATACTCAAGAGAAATGAAAACAAGTATTCAAATACTTGTGCATGACCATTTAGATCAGCACTATTCACAAGAGCCCCCAAGTGGCAACAAGCTAAATGTCCATCATTTGATTCATGGGAAAAAAAATATGGCATATCCATACAATGAAATATTCAGCAATTAAAAAAATGAAGTGCTGATACATGCAACACAGATGAACCTTGAAAGCATTACGCTAAGTGAAAGAAGTCTGCGACAAAACCACGTATTTTAAAATTCCATTTGTATTGAAATGTCCAGAATAGGCAAATCTATGAAGATCTAAAAGTAGATTAGTGATTATCTGGACTGGGTTGGGAAGTTGTGGGAAATGGTGGGGCGACTGCAAAAGGTGTAGGTTTCTTTTTGGTGTGACCAAAATATTTTAAAATTTATTGTAGGGATGGTTGAACAACATTGTGGATATAGTAAACACCATTGAATAGTATACTTTAAAAGGGTGAATTGTATGGTATGTGAAATGTCTATGAATAAAGTTGCAAATGAATGGAAATTACCAAAGCTCAATTTCAAGTGAGATATTTGTAGCTATTTAACACCCAATCTCAGCAGACAAATCAACTTGATCCATACGTATCAGATTAAATGACAAATTTTAAAGAGACATAAGGGGATGCTATGTGAATCATAGATGCTTTAGGGAATAATATTGGAACTTATTTCAAAACTCCGCTTTGTTGTTATTAGTTGTGGTAATTCAGATAAGCTTACTTAATATCTTTGAAACCTACTTTCCTAATTTGTAAAATAAAAAATGATTTTTTTGGTGAACATTTAATACATCAAATCATAGAAAGACCTTAGCCTATTGGCAGGGAGGTAGCTTAACACTGTAATTATTAATTTCCTTGCCTTATTCATAAAATTATTATAGACTCTGTTATAGTGAATATAGAGGTAGGAAAAAACATCTTGGGTGTATTTCCTAGCATACTTATACAAAAATACAGCTTACTGGGAATTCACATCTCTTAAGTCGTACTTGATCACATAGAAAACACGAACAAAGCATTTGCAAATACAAAGGAAAGATGTATCTAAATATTTACTTTCTCCTCATTGGTCCATCCTTCTGTATATGTTTTTCCTTTTGAACCTTGCTCTCAAACAGAATCAGAGAACATTAAGGGCAGCCAGCTATTTTCCATCCTAGCAACCACCTTCCCCAGCTCTTATTTGCTATTTTGAACCTATTATCCTGCTCCTGTGATGTGCCTCTTTCCCTGGGAGCCCTTCGGGTACCTTTGCCCCATGTGATAGGCAGCAGCGAAGCAAAGAAAACAAGGTGGCCTTAACGACTGACTTAATGGTGTGTTAAATGTTCACTTCTGCTGAACTGAACACAGGCTTTGGTGTGAGTGTCTAGTTTTATTGGAGCGCTGTCAAGCAACTTGCATAGAGTACTAAATTTTGAAGAAATCTGTGTTGTGAGTGGAGTATGAAGAAAACAGTTCAAAGGGTGGTATAAGGTGATGACAGTCAATAAGTCTAGAATGCTTATTTCCCCTGCCTCCAAGCACTTTTTTTTTTTTAATGTAAGCACGTGTCAGGTATTTTTGCCTTGAAATTATTTTCTTCCCCTGAATTAAGAGTTCTAGAAAAAAAAAAAAGAGAGATAGCTAGAAATACTGGATATCTTATTTTGCTCAACTTTGCTTCTCCACAGGAAAATAATCCAGTAATTGTAAATATTTATTTTCAGCTATTTTAAAACACTTAATAAAAGAAGAAAGCTATGTTAATTTAGCATTCATGAAATGCTTTTAAATATGTGATGTTCAAAACAAAATTTAAAATATAAGAGTCTTGGGCGCCTGGGTGGCTCAGTTGGTTAAGCGACTGCCTTCAGCTCAGGTCATGATCCCAGGGTCCTGGGATCGAGTACCGCATCGGGCTCCCTGCTCCGCGGGAAGCCTGCTTCTCCCTCTCCCATTCCCCTTGCTTGTGTTCCCTCTCTCGCTGTGTCTCTCTCTGTCAAATAAATAAATAAAATCTTTAAAAAAAAAAAATAAATAAAATAAAATAAAATATAAGAGTCTTAGTGTGTGAAGTGTATTTCAAACAGGTCCATTGTTTAATGAGAATAATATTTGTTGGAAGATGAATAAGCAAGTCATAATTTTATTAGCTAAGCACCCCTATCTTTGGAAATAGACTGATATATTAGTGAAATGGTAAATTTTGGACTTATCTGTAATATTTGAGCAATGAGAGAAACAACATGAAAAATATAAGCTTGCTGAAGGTTATTAACAATGACCTTGGTGTAATTACATACTGTGACTGAAAGATGATGATGTAAGACAAAAAACAACTTTGCCATATTTTTGCTCATATCCTTACAACAAACCTCAATAATTAGAAGTCAATGTTTTCCTGTACACTTATAAAGTGAGAATTGTAAATTAAAAAAACATGGTTATATGTATATCTGATATACTATTTTCACTCGAAAAACTCTAATCATTCATTAAAATCTTGTTATGGCCTTTATGCTAATTGTAATAGCAGTGAGAGAACTGAAATTTTTATAACATTACCACAAGTTAAAGAAATTGAATCCACTATGAAACATAAGTTTAAAAATTATACCTCAAAGATTCTAAAAATATAAAAGTATGATGGTAAATACTCTTATTCAGTTATCCGATCAGAGGATTGGTGTTTTACACAGAGATCTTCATGAATAATCACTCCCTCCTTCCTCAGAGGCAGATGGGATCTTCTTCACTTTCCAGGAAAAGTTTCTGAGGTTTGTGAAAGTTCCCAGGAAGATTCTGGGGGTCCTGGAAAAGTTCTTGGATTTATTAAAGTTCCCAGAAAGAGTCTAGGGTTGTTATACGGGGAGTCCACAGTGGGTGGCAGCCCTTTTGGGACTCACAAAGCCTTGAAGTAAGTACACAGCATAAACCACTGGGGGACTTGGGAAAATAAATGGACAAGAAACCTGGACTGTTCTGACCATCAAAATCAAAATCTAGGCACAAGTCAGACTATTAAAAGCCATCAAGAGGTCTGTCACTATAGAGGCACCTGGGTGGCTCAGTCGGTTAAGCCTGCCTTTGGCTCAGGTCATGATCCCAGGATACTGGAATCGAGCCCTATGTTGGGCTCTCTGCTCAGCAGGGAGTCCGTTTCTCCCTTTCCCTCTGCCTGCCACACCCACTGCTTGTGCTCTCTGTCAAATAAATAAAATCTTAAAAAAAAAAAAGAGGTCTGTCACTATTAAAGAAATCTCATGAAAGGAATGACAGACTATTGCTAACGGTAATCTCTGAAGCCAAAGCTACAAGATTGATGGGCATGGGCCAAGAACCACAAAGCTGTCAGAGCACTAGCCACCTAACTCGAAGATTCTCTTGCTCGGATAAGTTGGTCACAGAATGGCTTAGATTGACACGAGGTCACTCACCAACATCAGGAAAATTTCCATGTACCAAGTTATACTGTAAAACACCACAAAAGCCCCAACCCAGTAGCACATCCCTCTAGGTATTAATTTAAGTCTGAGAGATCCAAGGCTTAGCTAAAGAAATGAGATCCTTATGTTTTGAAGAACTGAGTGCTCCACCTTCTGACACATCTATTTTATGTCTAATAACTGTGATGACAGAAGCTAGAGATGACTGCAGAACTGGCAAAATCCTACAAAGACAACCTGGAATTATAAGGGCCATTATGGGGTATGTTCCAATTAAACAAGATTGTTCATTTAAAAAGTGCACTTGAAAGCAGGGGTTCCCAAGTCAACAAACAGAATGGGATACCTATTTTAATTGGCATGCAGAAGCCTCCAAAAGTCTTCAAAATTCCAAAATGGCTTCACTGAAAGACTCATCACAAAAGGCTAATAAAAAATTAAAGACACAAGAGGCACCAAAAACAAGACTATAAAACTCATGGGACTCTGCTCCTCTCTATCCTCTTTTACTTGAGTACTCACCGTCTACTCTCCTCTGGCTGCATTGCCTTTCCACTCTGCAGAGCCCACAAGACCATAAACCAAAGACCATCAACCCAGTGGACTTACAACAGCAATAGCTCCAAGGCCAGAAGAAACGAAAATAACGGGGCCTCCCTCATGACACCAACCTAGGGGTCCTTTATCAAAATCCCGGCCCAGAAATTGGTGTCTCATTTGTAATCAATAGTGGAAAAAAGATTGTCCTGGAAGGTTCTGTCAAATCCTTTCACACACTCACACTCAAAATGGTGCCAAATTTATACTCAGAGGAGTGTCTCCATATGGGCCCCTCCAGTGTTGGTGGGACTCTGCGAAGTCCCCAGTTGTCTTCTACCACTTATTCCCATACAAAGACAAGGGGAAACTAAAATTAAAATTAACAGAAAACTTTGCCAAATTCTGGTAGATACTAGGGCTACGCTCTCTACTTTAAATCCTAAGGAACCTGCAGATGGGATCCTGGGAAAACTGGCTTCTGCCAACAAAGGGTGAGAATTCTTACTAGAGTCATCTCTCCTGGATCTCCTCAATCACTGGTGAAGAAAGGAAGTGATAATCTGTATATTGGGACCCACATCACAAATATAAAACCTGAAGTAAGTTTTGCACTTACCAAAAACACCTGTCAAGGAAATACAACATCTACCACTCACAATCCTCCAACTCAGCTTTAACTAGCTTGCTTACCTTACCCTACAAAATAGGACCTTAGCTAGCCTTATAAAGAAATTCCCCACCTCCTACCCTGTTTCTGTGTTGCCTCTTCTGACAGTCTGTAAAACTCTGCCCTTGCCCAAAATCCCTCAGGAAGAACGTTCTACTGCGTGTGAGGCACAGAACTCTCTCAAGCCATAGACTGTTTCTCCTTAAATAAAGGACATCAAATTCATTACTAAATTGTTTTATTTTTTCCATTGGACACAAAGTAACATTTCATGTTGTCCCTTCCCAATCTACCCTCTTAGGAATTTGGTTTTGGGGGTGCCCATTGGTTATTGATCCTTCCTCTCCCCGGGATAGTTAACTGCCTTCTTGTCTCATTTGTATCCTGAAAACTTGCTTGGCTTTCTGAATGCCTGAGACACACAGGCTGCTGGTTCTTCCTTATGCGGGCAGCTCAACTCTCAGGTTGGGGGCCCCAAAATAGGGTCAGACAGAAATGTGGATTGCGTTCCATTTGTAGCCAGGGTCCCACTCAAGAGTTGCCTGCTCTAAGGGGATGATCTTTCTTTCTTTGGGCTATCTTTGGGAGCGGCTCTGGATCTTGGGAGGATCATAACTTTTGCAACCCTCTTTGGGGTGTCTCTTGAGTTCATGGGGTCATTCAATACTGCCAGGAATATTTACTATTTGTATCAGCTAAAACCTGAGAAGATACTTGAAAGGATTTTAAAAATTAGTAGGTTGAAGTATCCTTGACATACAATGTTATATGAAAGGATTTTTTAAAAGTAATTCTATGGTCAAAAGTTGGCTAAATTAGAAACTGATACTCAGAGTCTGACAAGAAGTTTTTAGGCCTTCTTCCCTAAACTAAATGAAACTATGTACCCATAGGGTAAGAAAAATATTCCAAAAACAAATAGCTCGAAATGTGGAACATAAGAATCTTCTGATTTTTATCTTAGTTGAAGATCTTCCTGATATACAGAAGCAAATTGAAGATAATATAGTTGGGTGAATGGGTCGATGCCTTCAAATCACTCAGATTACGATCCAATTCTTTGAGGAATTAGAAATTGCCATCCTTTACAGGACCAGAAGTGTGGCCTTAGAAACAACTCAAAGTCTACTTATTTCCTCAATCCCCAATTCCCCTCTATTCATGTCAAAAGGTTTGGAGGTATTGTACAAACTGGCCTGAGGAAGGAAAGGTCCTTCTTGGAGGAATTTGCATTCTTTCTCTGTGCCTTTGAGATGTAAATATTCTTCCTGGTCTTCTCTAGGACCTGAGGGCCATCTCTTTGAAATACAACTTCAGGGAGGTAATTCGTATCAGAAGGAAAAAAGACAAAGGCTATTTGGAAACTAGGCAAACAAAAAATCTTAAAAGTCTTATCTAAAATTGTAAAAGGTCTAGCCATCTGAGCAGGTAACCTTAACTTATTCCACCTGCCAGAAACACAATTTGGATCCAACTCTTCTTCTATAAACTAATGAATTTTGTATTATTGTTCCTATCTCATGGCTCAAATTTTAAAATTAAAGCTATTAAGATCTCTTTGTATCTATCTGTATGTTTGTGTATATCTATTTATGTACAATATGAATGTGTAATTTTTTCTACCTCCAGTGGTATTTGTAAAGAGCACAGTTCAGGTTCACATGATCTAGAAAGTCTTCAATAAATAAAAGGTAGTTAAAATTTGTTGATTTAACTAAAATAGAATATCTTTTGAGTTATCAGCACTGCACACAATACTTTTATTCTACCTAGGTTTACTAAAAGTAAAATAAGCCTTTGTTGTCTCTGTTATACAATTTGTCAGCAAGAAAGATGATTAGCTGTTTAATGTCTCATGAAATTTTCATGAATAACCTAAACATAATTGTTAAAAAGAAACAAATTAAATAGATGTGAGTTTATAAATAAACTTTTCAACAATAATTATGCTTTACAGTGTGTCTACTTAAAAATAGTTTCCAAAACCTTTTTAGGTAACTTGAAATCTTAAAGCTATACTGGATATTCACTGAACATCTAGATCATTTCCAAGTAAGATAAAATACTGAACCATTAATTACTGAACATTTATCTACTTTTAGTTTCCATTTACAGAACTAAAGATATTTGGGTCTATTAGTAAACATATTTTGTGCCACACTGAAAAATTTACTGTGAGAAAGAGCATACTTGTAGAAATTATGAAATGTGTTTATAAGTTTGCCAGTCCATAATTGCTTACTTCTTAGTTTCCACTTAAGGATTCTAAGAGTTAAGAACTCTAATATGTGTATTTACAGCTGTTAGAAATAATAAAGGTGTAAAAAACAATTGTGTATGAAAAGTAGCTAAGGAAAGTAGATTGTGTTTTTTGGATAAGGAGAGATATAGTGGACATGTTTTCTTGTTGTTTTTGTTTTTGTTAAGGGAAAAAAGAAAGTTGTTTTGTCTTAAAGTGAAATGACTATTCCAGAGTGACAAAGAAGGAAAAAACACAAGAGAAGATATGAATAGATATAAAGAGTTGTAGGTTTGTGGAAAGGAATCCTGGAAAATGAATTGTATGTGTGGTAAAGCTGGCTAAGATTGGAATGGATTTAAGTTTTTTTTTAAAAAAATGAGCTTTAATATGGGGTGCCTGGGTGGCTCAGTTAAGCATCTGCCTTCAGTTCAAGTCATGATCCCGGGGTCCTGGGATCGAGCCCTGCATCGGGCTCCCTGCCCCAGAGAGCCTGCTTCTCCCTCTCTCTCTCCCTGACGCTCCCCACCCGCCCCCACTTCTGCCCTCTCTCTGTCAAATAAATAAATAAATAAATTTTAAAAAAGATTTTATTTATTTGACAGAGAGAGACAGGGAGAGAGGGAACACAAGCAGGGGGAATGGGAGAGGGAGAAGCAGGCTTCCTATGGAGCAGGGAGCCCGATGTGGGGCTTGATCCCAGGACTCTGGGATCATGACCTGAGCCGAAGGCAGACGCTTAACAACTGAGCCACCCAGGTGCCCCAATAAATAAAATCTTTAAAAAAATGAGCTTTAATATAAAAAATATACTGTTCTTTGTTAACAGGGCAAAGAATATTGGACTGCTCTTAATAATAAATTGTGAACGAAGTTTTTTCTTTACCTTTTAAGTAATCTGCCTAGACAGCAAAGATTTTGTCTTACCAAAATAATTTCCTGTGCTTCATGCTTGTCTTTATTAAGTCTTTAATAACTTACAAAAGCCAAGTCTTCTCAATTTTAAAAGAGCTAAGTTTTTCACATTATGTCAACTTCTGTATTTGCCTTTAAAATCTCGCATTGGCATCTTGGTTAAATAATTATTATTTCATAATTATTTGTGATCCCATTTAGTCAAATGAGCAAACCTTTTGATGTTTTGAACACTTCCCCAAATCAAATTTCCAAATGGATTCCTTTTGCCCTCTAAACCACATAGGCTGCCCAGAGGATCCCTGGAAAGTCTCAAAGGGTTTGTCTCTCACCTTATAAAAGAGAGATGTTAAATTAATTAGATTTGATATGTTAAATTACACAGGAAGCATGTCAGATAAGAAGTGATGTTTAAACCTTCTTAGGTTATATTTGTATTTGTTATTAATAAATATGTTCCAGAAACTGTATAACCTTTCTAAAAATCTGATATCTTGGTATGTTATCAGTCATAATTCCAGTTCTTGTCCTAAAAGTTTTGTCACAAATAACCAAACTTTCTTACCATTTACATTATAACTAACTCTCATCAGATCTTTAACCACGGTCATTTTAAAGTCTTTTGTCATTTACGGTTATTGTTTCACTCTAAGGCTTTTGCAAAAGAGAGCGTCTGGGAAAGGACCTACCAAGTACACTTGACCACTGACACTGCTGTGAAATTACAAGGTGTCAAAGAACCTTGGGTGCATATTTCACAACTGAAGAAGGCTCCACTTGACAGCTGATCCTGTGAAAATGCTGGAGAGCTCAAAATCAAACTAATGAGGAAGAGAAGCAGCTGACATCAAGAGACTGTTTCTTCCCACGATGGCCGATCAAGAGGATCAAGAATGTTTCTTTCCATTCCTCCTTTTGTTGACCATCCTTTTCTTCTTCTTTTTTTACACTGTACTTGTCATCTCTGTGACTTACTTATGTTATAACTGGAAGTTTGTACCTCCTAATCCCCTTGATTTCACCCATCGCCCCACCCACCACCCCTCTGGCAACCAAGTTTGTTTTCTGTATTTAAGAGTCGGTTTTGTGTTTTTTTTTTGTTTTGTTTTTAATTTTATTTATTTATTTGACAGTGAGAGACACACAGTGAGAGAGGGAACACAAGCAGGGGGGAGTGGGAGAGGGAGAAGCAGGCTTCCCACGGAGCAGGGAGCCTGATGCGGGGCTTGATCCCAGGACCCTGGGATCATGACCTGAGCTGAAGGCAGACGCTCAACCAACTGAGCCACCCAGGCGCCCCTTGTGTTTGTTTTTTCGATTCCACATATAAATGAAATCATATGGTCCTCCTCTTTCTCCGTCTGACTTATGTCACTTAGTATTATGCCCTCTAGGTCCATGCATGTTGCTGCAAATGGGACAGTCTTGTCCTTTTTTATGGCTGAGTCATATCCTATTGTATATATTTATCAGATCTTCTTTATTCATCTTTCAATGGACACTTGGATTGCATCTATATTTTGGCTATTTTAAATAACCCTACAATAAACACAGGGGTGCAAATATCTTTTTGAAAGAGCATTTTCATTTTCTTTGGTTAAATACCCAGTAGGGGAATAACTGGATCATATGGTAATTCTGTTTTTAATTTTTTGAGCACAGTGGCTGCACTAACTTACATTTCCAACAACAGTGCACAAGGGCAGCTTTATCTCCATATCTTCACCAACACTGGTTATTTCTTGCCTTTTTGATTCTAGCCGGTCTGACATGTGTAAAGTAATATCTCATTGCAGTTTTGATTTGCATTTGCCTGTTGGTTACTGATGTTGAGCATCTTTGCATGTGTCTGTTGGCCATCTGTATGTCTTCTTTGGAAAAATGTCTATTCGGGTCCTCTGCCCATTTTTAAGTCAGACTGGGTTTTTTTTGGTGTTGAGTTGTGTAAGTTCCTTATATATTTTGGATTTTAACCCCTTATCACATATATCATTTACAAATATCATTTACAAGGTGGATGGTTTCCTTTGCTGTGCAAAAGATTTTTATGTTGGTGTAGTCTCAACAGTTTATTTTTGCTTTTGCCCTTGCCTTAGAAGACATATCTAGGAAAAGGTTGTTACAGCTGATGTCAAAGAAATTACTACCTATGTTTTCTTTTAGGAGTTTTATCGTTTCAGTTCTCACATTTAGGCCTTTAATCCATTTTGATTTCACTTTTGTGTAAAGAAAGTGGTTCAGTTTTCCCAAAACCATTTGTTGAAGAGAATTTTTCCCATTGCAGAGTCTTGATTCCTTTGTCATAAATTGACTATAGAAGTGTGGGCTTACTTCTGGGCTCTCTATCCTGTTCTAGTGATATATGTTTATTTTTGTGCCATACTGTTTTGATTACTACAGCTTTGTAGTATATTTTGAAATCTGAGATTGTGATATCTTGAAACTTTTTTCTTCTTTCTCGAGACTGCTTTGGCTATTTGAGATCTTTAATGGTTCCATACAAATTTTATTAGTACTTGCTCTAGTTCTGTGAAAAATGCTATTAGTATTTTGATAGGGACTCATTAGATCTGTAGATTGCTCTTGGGTAGTATATTTTTACAGTATTCTTCCAGCCCATGAGCATGGAATATCTTTTCATTTGTTTGTGTCATCTTCAATTTCTTTCCTAAATGCTTTATGGTTTTCAGAGTACAAGTATTTCACCTCTTTGGTTAAGTTTATTCCTAGGTGTTTACTTTTCTTAAATCTTTCACCATGAAGAGCTTTAGGACTCTTTTGTACATCTTTTTCCTTGCCCTGGCTCAAAAAGATAATGCCATTGTGCACATATCTCAGACCTTTGCAAAAGAGGGTAATCCAACCTACAATGGACTTGGATTTGTTATGATGCTGGTGGGTCGTGTAGTTCTTTCTACCCATCATAAACTTCTTCCTGATTTTCAATGCTTCAGTTTCTCTGGAACAAGCTTGCTGGAGAAACACTTCTGGGGAAAATATATAAATATATATATACACAAAATATATAAAGAGGGGAATTGGCTTAAATACCTCTGCACCTTCAGGATGATTTCTTACTGATTCTAGCTGGTTTGAGTAATGGCTCAAGGGTGCTCTCCAAACCATGGGCATTGTTTTGTTAATAATTATTATTGTTTCCCTGATACACTGAGTTCTCTCAAAAGTTTTAAATGCATGTGGCAGCCACTGACCAGCTGACAGATGTCTCCCCTGACTAGAACAATAAAAGACAACAGAAGAATGTAAGTGGCCCCAAGAATAGGAACCTGACATAATCTTTTTGAATAATACACTGAGACCCAAAGAAGTAATGGCAACAGAGAGTCACACTAAGACTGATATTTTTTTATCAAATTTCTTGAATAATCAAGAGGATAATCCAAAGAGGGAACTGTTGAAGTAACTTTCTAGGCCCAAGATGGAGTCACTCCTGCCTGGGGTGCCACATTAGCAAACCAAAGCTTAGATGACTTTGTTATTCCTGTAAACACTTCACTTGATCAGAAAGATGGTAAATTCAGCAGCCAATCTCCAAATACCAAGTCAACTCTGTACCTTCTCGTCCCAAACAAGGTTGACTATGTGGCTCCAGTCAATCAGACATTTTCTGTTTGTCTCTTCCTTGTTCTTTATTCTTTATCCTAGAAAAGCTTCTTGCCTCCCAACCCATTTTGCAGTTCTTGGAAAGGAGACTGTCCACTCCATGAAGTGTTAAAGTTTTCTGTCTCACATAAATTGTCTTCTTCATTTTTTAACAAAGGTAACTTGTTTATATAAGACTAAAACTAAAATACGTATAACAAGTCATTATAAACCTGTCTCAGAATCCTCACTTTGTGCAGCACTGCTTAGGACCACTCTCCATATTTGTGTGATGTTCACAAAGGATGTAGTGGAGTCAGTGAATATTTAATTGAAGTAACTACATGCTAGCATTTCATATTAGCACACAATCTGTCAAAATTTGCACTTGCTGGTCAAACAAATATTTTCCACAAGATTTTACCAAACAATTTCAGTTAGCCTTTACCTCAGAATTCATTGGTTTTGGAATAGTTATTCTGATATCATTATTATTATTTTTTAAATTTTATTATGTTATGTTAGTCACCGTACAATACATCATTAGTTTTTGATGTGGTGATTCACGATCCATTGTTTTCATATAACACCCAGTGCTCCATGCAGTACGTGCCCTCCTTAATACCCATCACCGGGCTAACCCATCCCCCCACTCCCCTCCCCTCTAGAACCCTGTTTGTTTTTCAGAGTCCATAGTCTCTCGTGGTTCATGTCTCCCTCCAATTCCCCCCCCTTCATTTTTCCCTTCCTTCTCCTAATGTCCTCCATGTTATTCCTTATGTTCCACAAATAAGTGAAACCATATGATAATTGACTTTCTCTGCTTGACTTATTTCACTTAGCATAATCTCCTCCAGTCCCATCCATGTTGATGTAAAAGTTGGGTATTCATCTTTTCTGAGGGCTGAGTAATATTCCATGGTATATATGGACCACATCTTTATCCATTCATCTGTTGAAGGGCATCTCGGCTCTTTCCACAGTTTGGCTATTGCAGACCTTGCTGCTATGAACATTGGGGTGCATAGGGCCCTTCTTTTCACTACATCTGTGTCTTTGGGGTAAATACCCAGTAGTGCAATTGCTGGGTCATAGGGTAGCTCTATTCTTAAATTTTTGAGGCACCTCCACACTGTTTTCCAAAGTGGCTGTACCAACTTGCATTCCCACCAACAGTGTAAGAGGGTTCCCCTTTCTCCACAACCTCTCCAACATTTGTTGTTTCTTTCCCTGTCCATTTTTGCCATTCTAAGGGTGTAAGGTGGTATCTCAGTGTGGTTTTGATTTGGATTTCTCTGATGGCTAATGATGATGAACATTTTTTCATGTGTCTGTTAGCCATTTGTATGTCTTCTTCAGAGAAGTGTCTGTTCATCTCTTCTGCCCACTTTTTGACTTGATTATTTGTTTTTTGGGTGTTGAGTTTGAGAAGTTCTTTATAGATTTTGGATACCAGCCCTTTATCTGTAGTGTCATTTGCAAATATCTTCTCCCATTCTGTGGGTTGCCTCTTTGTTTTGTTGACTGTTTCCTTTGCTGTGCAGAAGCTTTTTATCTTGATGAAGTCCCAAAAGTTCATTTTTGCTTTTGTCTCACTAACTTTTGGAGATGTATCTTGAAAGAAGTTGCTGTGGCCGATGTCAAAGAGGTTACTGCCTATGTTCTCCTCTAGGATTTTGATGGATTCCTGTTTCACACTGAGGTCTTTCATCCACTTTGAGTTTATCTTTGTGAATGGTGTTAGAGAATGGTCGAGTTTCATTCTTCGGCATGTGGCTGTCCAATTTTCCCAGCACCATTTATTGAAGAGACTGTCTTTTTTCCATTGCATGTTTTTTTCCTGCTTTGTCAAAGATTATTTGACCATAGAGTTGAGGGTCCATATCTGGGTTCTCTATTCTGTTCCAATGGTCTGTATGTCTGTTTTTGTGCCAGTACCATACTGTCTTGGTGATCACAGCTTTGTAATATAGCTTGAAATCGGGCAACGTGATGCCCCCAGCTTTGTTTTTCTTTTTCAACATCTCCTTGGCAATTCGGGGTCTTTTTGGATAGCATACAAATTTTAGGATTGTTTGTTCCAGCACTTTGAAAAATGTCATTGGAATTTTGATCGGGATGGCATTGAAGGTATAGATTGCTCTGGGTAGCATGCAATATTCTGTTTGTAGAGATCCAGATCTTCTTACATCTCAGGCTGGTTTCGTGGGTGCTCAGAGTGGTCTGGTAGATATCCAGCTCAATTCCGGGGACCAGTTGAAATAGGGTCCCCTACTCCTCCGCCATCTTTCCCCCCTCCTGATATCATTATTCTTGATGAACTAGCTGATTACACATGACTTGGGATATATTCCAGTCTTCAATTATTAATAGCATTATGAAGCTCTTCACCACACAGGTATGATTTCTGTCCTAATGAAAATGAAAAGAGGGCACCTGGGTGGCTCAGTCTGTTAAGCGACTGCCTTCGGCTCAGGTCATGATCCTGGAGTCCCGGGATCGAGTCCCGCATCGGGCTCCCTGCTCGGCAGGGAGTCTGCTTCTCCCTCTGACCCTCCTCCCTCTCATGCTCTCTGTCTCTCATTCTCTCTGTCTCAAATAAATAAATAAAATCTTTAAAAAAAAAAAAAAAGAAAATGAAAAGAGAATCCTTTGTGGTACTATACAATTGCCTTATTGTCGAAGAATGTCAAGAAATGATGCCTTCATGATTTGGAAGCATGAAAGTATACAAACTCCAAATCATAACTTTCATTTTAAACCCTTGACTGAATTTAAGGAAAAGTCCCCGAGGCATCCAACATATAAGCATGACACATTTTAACATTTATGTGCAAAAATTATAAATATGCGCTCAAATTGACTAGAACAATATGTGAATCATGTACCATTTAAAATATTTATAAACATTACAGCACTATCTCCTGGGATATCAAATCCTAGAGCTTAATTGTCAGGGAATCAGGGTTAAATTATTGTAGGAGGGAAGCTAAAGGTTTTCCTTGTATCCCAGGAAACAAGCTGAACTCTGAGTCTGTGCACATTATATGTACCTGTGCATGCGTGCCTCCATTGTTTGTGAGCAGGGAACATGTTTGGATGGCAAAAACCCAATAGTAGAACAGTCCTGCTGCCCATTAACAATAAAATGTGGGTGTTTGCCTGGCCCCCTCTTTGTGGAGACGGCACTATCGAAGCTCAAGATTTGGAGAATACACTGTTTTCTTACCAATAATTTTCTTGAGAGTTATTTTTCCAGTACTGTTGACACAATAAAGCCACTAAAAATGGCTAGCCCAAATAACCAATACATTTTCTTTTCAATTTTGATGTAACTTCTGTTGCTAAGTCAGGAAAATGTCAACTTTTCTTTTTTCCTTCCTTGTGAATAACTTGGGTTTTCAGAAATCTCAGTCATCCTGAATAAGGTGAATTGACAATGTAACAATAACAACCTAAAGATTACCTGAGAGTTCACTTGACCTCGTGTGTCTGGTAGATAGCTTGGCTTAAAATGTAACCCACTTTGTGCTGCCACTAAAAAAAAATCTCTGGGTAAAAAATGAATGAAAGTCCTTGAAATTTTTCTAAATCAAGGATAATTTATTACTATTCAGAAGAGGTAGTAGTTCATTATTTTGTTATAGTATCTAGTGAATCATTATTTAAATGTTGCCCTAGTGTTTACCTGAAATTTTATTTGTTCAGTATTCCCTTTCTAAACATTTTAGTCATTATCAAAATGCATGTCATTAATACAGCATACTGCATTCACAATGGAAGAGTTCTTACCTTGTTGTCTATTAGCAAGTACAGCACAATTTTTAGCATCAGTTTTTCTAGGAGATTAACAATAAGTCAACCTTAATGATTTTCAAAATTGTAACAGCAATGCTGTGATATGCATTTGTAGCTAATAATTTTAAAATTACTCAATGTGGCCACTAGATAGCAGTATAAGTCTTTGGACCCAATATGAAATAAAACCTGAATAATTTTTAAATTACATGTTTCATAATAGCTTTCACTAAATCTCACCAAAAGGAAAAATCTGAGGCAAAAAGCCAATGTTATAGTAGAAAGTATTTCTGAGTTGTGTTCCACCTTGGTCGGTATTTTCCTTTGTGAAATTAAACAATTATCTAGTAAATTTTAACTATGGTTAATAACTTCAATTTATTTCATTTTACTTATTTATTAAATGCAAAAGGAGGATGTATTTATTACTGAGTGGGATACTCAACGATGATGTCAGAGACTAAGTTGAGATTCTTTAATATACACTGTACTTTCAATGTTGTCATTAAATCACATCAATGAAAATACATTGTTAAAATGTGTGAGTATGCTTGTTGTAAGTAAATCTTTAACTTATGCATGTATGGAAATAAAATATAGAGGTTTAGACTTTTGACTTTGATCCATTGACAGATGAAACTCTCCAAATCTCATAAATATGATAAAAGAAACAAAAATGAGCAGCATCCACCTCATTGCTGGAAAACATAAGAGGATCTCATAAGTGTGATACAGAAGCATTGAGTTTTTCAGAGTTAAAGTAGATGGAACTCAATGGAAATTTTTTAAGAAAGAAAGCATATACGTGCTCTGAGAAATCCAAGATCAGCAAACACCAGAGGCACCAGAGAAGTGAATAGGGCATTTTCCCCAACAATCACGGAGAAAGCTTAGTTTGGCAGCATGAATGGCAAATGTGACAAATAAGGGAATTTAGAGCCCATGGAACCGTTTTGGGTCACAGCTTTGTGCCCTCAGAGCAGTTGGCTGCGGTGTTTACTTACAGATTAAAGCTGGCCAAATTCTCTCTATGTTAAATAAATGGAGCACCTTACAAGATCCTGCTTTGGGTATCAGGGCTTGAAAGAGACTCTGGTTATATTTAAAGTATTTCAAGACCACCACAAGTATTTATGCAATTAAGTTATTTCTGTAACAGGAAGGGAAACGCCCAGAGTTTTACACGGAGAACTTATTTTGTAGCCAGAAGAACAGTTTTCAGTGTCAAGGAATCTGTTGTTGACACATTTGTGAGTGACAATGCTAAAGGTATTTAGGTTTCCTTAAAAGGCCAATATGATTAAGCAAAGGGAGTAAGTCCTTTTTAGAAGTGCTGTGTTTCAAAATGGCTTTATTTCTTGAACTGCATGATTAAATTTTTCCTTTAAACAATTTTTTTAAGGCCTTGAGGTAACAGTTTAACTGTTCATCCCTATCATGTTTCACATAAGAAAGAACTTTGCTCCATTGCTCTGTGAAAAAAATTTAAGTACTCCAGGAGAGTACCAAAATTTTCCTATTAGCTAACATTTTTGAAAGCTTACTATGTATGAAGCACTATCCTAAAAAGTTCTTCAGATCCATTTAAAAAATTAATTGTTAAAAAAAAAACCTGATGATTTCGGTCGTATACTATCACCTCAACAGGCCTCAGTAAAATGCTAGTAAATTCTTAGTGAGTTATAATCCATATATGTGAGTTTCCCAATCCATGCCCATGCTACTTGTGGTAGACAGAATAATTGCCCCCCACTAAAGACCTCTGTGTCCTAGTCCCCAGAACCTGTGGATTTGTCACATTACATGGCAGAGAGGAATTAAGAGTTGCAGATGGAATTTCGGTTGTTAACCAGCTGACTTTAAAATAGGGAGATTATCCTGGATTATCCAGTTGAGACTAATGTAATCACAAAGGTTCTTAACAGGAGAAGAGGGAGGCAGAGGAGAACCAGAGAGAAGGCAGCGTAAGGAGGACTCAGTCTAGTATTGCTGGCTTTCAAGACAGAAGAAGCGGCCACAAACCATAGAATGTGGGTGGCCTCTAGAAGCTGCAAAAGGCATCGAAACCAATTTTCCCCTAGATCCTCTAGGAGCCCAGTCCTGCCCACATCTTTCTTTGAGTCCGTGAGACCCATTTTGGATTTCTTACCTACAGCTCTGCAAGGGAATAAATTTGTGTTCTTTTAGGCTATTAAGTTTGTGGTACTTTGTCACAGCAGCAATAAACAACACCACCACCTAATACACTTTTATACTATCATTTTTCTCTCTCTCTCACCAAAGAGCAAATTATCAAGTCTGTTAACACATCCCGGAGATGCTTTCCACCATACTTATTCTGAGGAGTTCTCCTGTCCAGTCTTTACCTCCCTAAAGTCCTGAGGCTTCCCTGAAGCTTCCAACTGAGTCAGGGCTTCCTGAAATATCCCAGAGAATAACAAATATCTATAAGAGATTTAAGAATCCTGCTCTCTAGGCATTGCTCATTGGTAAGAAATCTTGCCCTTCCATTTATTGAGCTCAAATTTGACCTCATGAGTATATTAGCATCCACCATTCTAAAAGTCTGTGCACAATAGTGTGATCACAAAGCACAGAGCACCATCTGTCTGGGCTGCTGGACTTTCTTCGGTCAACAGCCAAGAACAGCCCCTCGGCACCACCACCCCAAGGACCGTCGAAATTACCTTTACCAAAATTATCGAGCCAAACTGTTGCCTATTTTTATGTGAGCACCAATTTTGGTTAAATACTGTATTATTCCTTTTTAGAAAAGAAATTGCAAAACAAGCGATAATATGGAAGAAACGTTCGACAGGGAATCAGGGGACACAAATCTGGTCCTGATTCAGTCATAAGTGGTCTGTCACCCCTGGTGGTTATTTAATCTTTTTAAGTTATAGGCTCCTTAAGGGAAAGATAGCATGACTGGACAAGAGTAGTAGTTCTAAAATTTCTAGTCACAAAGCTGTTTCTTCAGAAATCACAGGCAGATGAAACAGAGGAAAGTTAGCATCCTTTGATTCTGAAGGAAGGAAGGAATGGTCTGCCCCAAAGTCCACTCCCTCTGCATTTCCTCATGCCTGTCGCCTGGGGGCAGGGGGTGGGGGTTGCCCTGGGGAAGTGGGGAACACCACTTGAGAAATCACTGCATTATCAACTCTGTCCAAAATCTTCCATGGAATGGTGTTCATGATGTACACGTGGTGAAACAGCAGGATACATAAATTACCCTCTTTATTATATTGCCATCTAAGAGTAAGAATTTTGTTCTTTAAATATCAATTAAATGAAACAATGTGGTACAAATATTTAGAAGGTATTTCCTTCAGAACCAGGTAGAATACTCTCTAGAAGAAACTGAATTTTAAATATACCTTCAGAATTGAAAATCTAAATAGAAAATACAGAAATGGGATAGGACACTTAGGAAGTCAAGCACACATAACAGGTGATTAACTTGAAAAACAGAACTACGTTCCTTTTGGCACCTTTATGTTACTGCCGATAGCAAATACTCTTACTCCTTTACCTTAACTCTCTGGTCCACCTACCCTAAGTTTTTCCTGTTCCATATGGTAGGACTTCTTAGTATAGATTCTGACCCCACATTTGAGAAAATGTAAATGCACTGACTTGTGGAAAGTTACTTTCCCTTTAAATGGCCCAGAGTTTAACATAGAGAACAAAATGTTTCCTCATTTATTTGTAGTATATACAACATTTTTTGTGTATTTCCTCTTATTGCAATAAAAAGAACACAAGAATAAGAGGAATCTTGGATAGCTCTACAGAAGGATGCTTTAGAAGAGCTTATAACCACAAACTAGGTAGTTTTAAAAACATTTTGAACAAATGAATATATCTATATATTTTAGCTTATCACAATCCCAATGTATGTAAATTTATTATGGAATTCTAGACTTAAATGCATATATATATATATATACAGACACCTACACACACACACACACACTCACGGCTTGGTTCTTTTGATATTTAGAGGTAATATATAATATTATCTAAAATTTGTATGTGACTGTTTGAATGGCTCTATGAGAAATTTAAGAATTATGCTCTCTAGGCCCTGCTCGCTGTTGAGAACTCCATCTTTCCATATGTGGGGCTAAACTATGACCTTATGAGTACATTAGCTTTAAGACTCAACAGCATCCACAGAATATGTGCATATGTTTGGAGTATAATATCCACTGCACGCTAAGTTCTGCTGCGAGTGACTTTTACTCATGTTGGACAGTAAACATGAAGAGATTAAATAGCTGCTTAAATATTTTGAGACCTAATTGGATTTTCAAGAGAATACTTTCAGGAAAAAATGGGGAGAACGTGGAAGAATATATCAAGACCAAGGGGAACATAATAAAAAAGACACATATACACCAGCCCAAATCTTTCCAATCTTAAAAATTCTTCAATCTGTGATGATGCCCAATCTATGATGATAACACAATTTCAGTGGGGATAAAATATTTTAAAGGTCTGATGTCCCTTTTTCTCAGCCAGAAATACTGTAAGCAAGATCCTTGAGCCTTCAGAAATTGTCTAAACCACAATAAGGATGACTTTTTTTTTTTTTTTTTTTAGAGATAGAGCATGTGAGCTTGCATGAGCAGTGGGTGGGCAGAGGGAGAGAGAGAGAGAGAGAAAGAGAGAAACTTAAGCAGGTTCCATGCCCAGTGTGGAGCCTGATGCAGGGCTCGATCTCATGACCCTGGGATCATGACCTGAACCCAAACCAAGAGCTGGACTCTTAACTGACTGAGCCACCCAGGTGCCCTCACAATAAGGATCTTTGTGATTTCTTGGGCAAACACAAAACACATGGGTCATCTTTTAAGGCATTTAATATGTATTTGAGTATTAAATAACTTCTGTAAAAAAGCTATATACTGTGCACTCTTTATTTTGAATTGTTTGCATTATAGTAGAGATTTTAAAACCTGTATCATTAAAATAACTTAGTAAGTAGCTGTATATATATTTGTATATAAAGCGTTACATAAACAATGGGAGTGAGACAAACTTAGCAGCCTGGAAGAACTGGCAACTTAGTACTCAGTGGTTTAGTTCCATGGATAGCACCTAAAGAGACTGCTGGAGATTAATTATGTTAGGATTCCTATATATTTCCTGTTAGAATAAAAGAATCGCAATTTCTGAAAAGAAATTGTACTTTATGTGATTATTTTGTTGAAGCTCAATGGGAAAGAAAACTGAAATGTCTTAGACCTGGAGTCCTGGGTCTGTTTTGTATGAAACTCTAGCCAGTAGCAGCAATTTAAACCATTATTTCTTGTGTACAACACATCGTCAAAATCATCCTGCTGTGAGAACAATGAAAAGATATAAATGGGGAGAGATTTTGCCATTGGTATTGTACTTCCTGCTCATATATCTGCATTTTAAATGCCTGGCAGAGCCTTTCAGTAAAAATATAACTAAAACAAGATAAACAGGTCAGAAAACTGACCTACTTTCTTCATCTCTCTAACAGTGTATGTCAAGGCTTAAGAAAGTAAATCTCAGTAGTTTTAAAAACTTGAAAATTGTAGGAATAGGCAAAGAAGATGTACTGTAAGCTTAGCCATCCCTAGAAAACAAGCAAACAAACAAACAGCTATTTACATAAGATGCTGGGGAAGATTTTAAATGATGAAAATTTGTAAATAACTCTCTCAGAAAATAATTTATTCAATTATGTCTACTTAAATGGAGAATGATTTTGGTAGAAAAACTAATTACTGGTTGTTTGTTTTCTTAATTATAGTATGTAGAACCAAATTTTATTCATTTAACAAAATCGCTTGAAAGACAAATACAGGACCCCGGTTCCATAGTAACCAGTCACATAATCTTTGCCCGCAAGAATTTTTTGACACGGTTCCCACAAACACAGTTGCAGTCCATAAGTGCTGAGATATATGTTTTAACAGAATCCTGCAAACAACAGGAAACCATCACAATGTTAATATTTGAGTTCAGGTTTGAAGGACCTGAACTGGCAATTATTCAAGCATTTATGTTGAGAGAACAGAACATGCGACCTGGGGCGCCTGGGTGGCTTGGTTCGTTGGGCGACTGCCTTCAGCTCAGGTCATGATCCTGGAGTCCCTGGATCGAGTCCCGCATTGGGCTCCCTGCTCAGCGGGGAGTCTGCTTCTCCCTCTGACCCTAACC